>NC_079455.1:33832611-34148861 GCF_903798145.1 Danio aesculapii | reverse complement strand
TTATTAACTTCACTTCATCCACTGTTCAGATTTTTGTGCTAGAAATGAATGCAAATCAGCACATATTTAATGAAAATGCATCTTTACATATACTTTCTGACAAAACGAGATGGCCAAAATAGTTTCTATAATGCAAACATCATGCAAAGAGAAATTTTCACTTCATTTTGAACCACTTCATCCAGCGTTCAAATTGTTGTGCAAATTAGCACATAATTACTGAAAATGCATCATTTAAATATTTAAACAACATCTTAAAACAAAAATGTCTCCTTTTTTTACGTAATAGATATCAATCAGTTATAGGGACAAACCTGTATATTAATAAATATTTGATTGTTTTTTCCCCATATTTACCTGCAGTGTCTTGCCTTAAGTAGAAATAGTGCTGGTAGTGTGAAAATTAAGAAGGGCGCTTTGAATACCTGTATGATGCCCTTATTTAATGGGGGGAAAAGTGTGAAATTAAGGGGTCATTTAGGGGTACACCGCGAATACTGTAAGTGCATCATTTGGGACACATTTCAGATCTTTCAGAAACTCAGTTTTACTCTCAAATCATTTAACACACTGACTTATTAAAACACATAGAAAGACTTGAATAACCACTTACCTTTGTGTAAGAAAGTATGTGTACCTAATACAGTAAATAACAGAAATGACTCAAAGGTTATCTTCTAATGTTACACTATGGTATGCTTGTTTGTTGTTTCATCGATATTTTCAGCTGTCAAATGTCCAATTGATTTTATACCTTCAAAATAGAACTTGATAAGATTCCTTAAAGGAAGGAAATGATTAATAAATAATGTTTTCTGGTTCAAAATAACTTCTGGGTATTTGTGCATTTCTCCACACAGGGAAATTGAAATAACTGAGAAATCTTTAAGGACAGAAACTGTTGTGAGTTCTGTTAAACCAATCTGTTCATATTAATCCAACGTATTATTAAAACAATCATGTTTAAATGGAGAATTTGTGCAAAATAAGCTTACCCATGATGCTATGCAGAAAAGTATCCAGTCATGGGTAAAGTCTAGAAGATATACATCTGCGGGTACATTAATACAGCATATTTTTTGTGACGCTGTACAACAACATTTTACATTACTGTGAGGGGTACGTTTAGGGCTACACATTAATAAAATACAATTTAATGGGTTATTTTAGAAATAATAGGAATAATTCTTGTTATAATTACTGTTTTTATATGACTGTGAGGGGTAAGTTAAGGGCTGGGGTTGAGGTACATGTTAATAACATACAATTAAAGGGTAATTTAATAAACAATATAAATCATTTCCATTAACTTCCAACCGCAGCTGTATCCCTTCCAACAACAACCGTAAGAGTTGCAGCAAACATAGCATGAGCTAAAAGAGAAATGTTTAGCTCCGCCAACTCCTATTAAGCACTGAGACAGTCCATATGATGGCGAAATATTTGTATGTACATTTGATGTCAGAATTATTAGCTCTCCTTTAAAATTTAAATTCTTTAATATATTTTTCCCCAAATTCTGTTTAACAAAGAGAAGATTTTTTTCCAACATATTTCTATACATAACAGTTTAAATAACTAATTTATGTTATCTTTGCCATGATATTTTACTAGATATTTTTTAAGATGCTAGTATTCAGCTTAAAGTGACATTTGAAGGCTTAACTAGGTTACAGAGCATGCGGAAAGTATTCATAACGCTTCATTTTTTCAAATTTTTTGTTTTTGCAAACTTATTAAAAATAAAAAACCAGAATAATCACATGTACAGAAGTATTCACAGCCTTCGCTCAATACTTTGTTGATGCACCTTCGGCAGCATTTACAACCTCAAGTCTTTTTGAATAGTTTTGCCCATTCCTCTTTGCAGTACCTCTCAAACTCTATCAGGTTGGATGGGAAGCGACGGTGTACAGCCATTTTCAGATCTCTCCAGAGATGTTCAATAAGATTTAGATCTGGGCTCTGGGTGGGCCACTCAAGAACATTCACCAAGTTGTTGTGAAGCCAGTCCATTGATCTTTTGGCGGTGTGCTTTGGGTCATAGTCCTGCTGGAAGATGAACCGTCACCCCAGTCTGAGGCCAAGAGCAGGTCAAGCAGGTTTTCATTCTGGATGTCTCTGTACATTGCAGCATTCAACTTTCCCTCTATCCTGATGAGTCTTCCAGTTCCTGCTGCTGAAAAACATCCCCACAGCATGTTGCTGCCACGACCATGCTTCACTGTAGCCTGTATTAGCCTGGTGATGAGCAGTGCCTGGTTTTCTCCAAACGTAACGCCTGGCATTCACTCCAAAGAGTTCAATTTTAGTCTCATCAGACCAGAAAATTTTTGTTTCTTATGGTCTGAGAGTCCTTCAGATGCCTTTTCGCAAATTCCAGGCGGGAATTGGCTTCCGTCTGGCCACTCTACCATACAGGCCTGATTGATGGATTGCTGCACAGATGGTTGTCCTTCTGTAAGGTTCTCCTCTCTCCACAGAAGAACGCTGGAGCTCAGACAGAGTGACCATTGGGTTTTTGATCACCTCCCAGAGTAAGGCCCTTCTCCCCCGATCACTAAGCTTAGATGGCCGGCCAACTCTAGGTAGAGTCCTGGTGCTTCCAAACATTTTCCACTTATGAATACATTCTGGATGCACTGTAGTTAAGTAAATTTGGCAAGTCAGGGTAATTAAGCAGGTTATCGTATAACAGTAGTTTGTTCTTTTGACCATTGAAATAAACAATATTGCTTAAGAGGGCTAATAATACTGACCTTAAAATGGTTTAAAAAAAATTTAAAACTGCTTTTATTCTAGCCAAAAAAAAACCAATAAGACTTTCTCCAGAAGAAAAAATATTATAGCAAATACTGTAAAAAAAAATGTCTTGCTCGGTTAAACGTCGTTAGGAAAATATTAATAAAAAATGTAATGAATAAAAATAATAATAATTAAAAAAAAAAAATAATAAAAAAAAAAAAAATAAAAAAAAAAATCACACGAGGGCTAATTAACTGTTTATGCGTGTAATTCAATAAACTTGAAAGACTTGTTTTTAAAAGATACAACCAACAACTTTAAGGCCGCGCTCACGCTATGCTTTCCGAACCGTGCCCAGGCACGTTTCTCGGTTCATTTGAGAAGTGTGAGTGCTCTGAATCGGGATCAGGCGCGGTTTAGTTGGCCAGCCCTGGCCCCATTGAAAGAGGTGTGCCAGAGCGCGGTTCACTTGGGCTTTGGTACGGTACGCTTGTAGTGTGAGTGCAAAGCGTGCCTAAGCCTGAAGACGTGACTTTTAAGGGACTGCTTCATATGGATTTACGGATTTAAGTGTGCTTCGGCTCAAGGCAACTGTACATAGTGTGAGTATGCCCTAAATCGACAGTTTTACATTTGATGCTTTGAATCGGATCGTGTCATTCGCAATGCCTCATGGGATTGTAGTGCTTTTATTCATTAATAAAAAGTTTGCCTTTTTATCAACATAATTATCCGTCTTCAAAAACCAAAGTTTGGTTGGTTGATTTATTTAGAACACTATCCACTTCTTAAGCCATGACGTCCAAGCAGCTACTCATTTGAATTGAGAAAATATTCGTTTATGACCACTTTTTAGTCATATCACACATTAAAGTTTTTTTATATTTTTATTTATTTATTTTTTTTATATATAATCATGCTTTGCTGCATCACAGACATCAACATTTTAAGAATTAATAAAAAAATGTATCACTTTCTGCCCATCTAATATTAGGCATGGATATATATATAAAACGTTGTGATTTTCGAAAGTACTACATCACTTGATAAACGTTTAACACCACCGTTTTTCGAGTCTCCCCATACAGTTTGATTGAGCGCTTGGACCCGGAAGCCACTTTATGTGACGTCACACTTACCAAAATAACGATTTATATTTGTTTAAAGGTCTATGGGAAAAATAATTCAAATACCATAAATATGAAAGTAAGTGTGCACTATTGAATTCTACTCTTTTTAGTCCTGAAATTAGTGATGATTTCTAAACACAGACTAAAACATCCATCTTTTTAAATATACTGTACACTAACAGCAGGGCTGCATCTAAACACATCCTATAAAAGTGCTTTGCTGGGATTAAATGCATCACTGACCCACTTAAAGTGACAATCGCAGCCTATAGGATTAAAACAAGCAAAGTCATAAATCTGTTGTCTCTTAAAACATCATGTGAATCTGTCAGGTTATTTTTGCCCTTCAGCGAATGCGACTGTATATTAAATAAGCATCTAATGTATTTCGAACTCCTTCTGAGATCCTTTCCAGGAAATCCCTTGGGTTTGTTTTGCATAACACTAAGCTTTTTCTTTTAATATATATACACCACAGTTGACTTGTTAAACAAACATATTTGTATGTTTAGTTTGAACGATCATAAACCAAATGATGTTATCACTAATAATAGCACTGCAGCAAAATCATGCCGATAATAGCGCACTTCTCGAAAAATCAGTCTCAAAACATTTACAACCAAGAAAACATTCTACGAAATATTTTCAGAAGCAGCTTCAAAACATCCAGTAGAGTTTTAATCCTCACTTTGCATTTGACAGGTTGAAATGGTGACTGTGTAAATGTGACATAACGCATGCCATCTTTTGCTTTACTCGACCACTTAAAAGCAAAAAAAAAACATATTAAGGGTTTACTCCAAAAATATCTCCAAAAGTCTCATTCGCACCAGATTACACGTCAATTACGATGGCTATAAATGGGCGTTTAGGGAAATATTTGAGTTACAAAAGAGAGACTTATTCTCTTAGGGGCAGAAACGCACAGAGGGGTCCTTAAAAGGGTTTTCTGATTGTTGCATTTCATCAAACAAGTGGTTTAAAAGCAGTTTGTTTGGGGAAATGTGGAGTCTTTAATTGTGTTTCTGGTTATCTGTTTTTCCTGGAGTCCTTCTTTTTCTTGCTGGTTTGGCCGGCGTTACTGAAGGAGAGTGCGGTGGCGTGACCTGTGCTTTTTAGGTGATCGAAAAGCTTGTTTCTGGTGGTGAATTCATACTGGCAGGTCACACAGCGCAGGTTCACTTCCTTCTGTGAGGAGCAGACAAAAATAAACAAATAAATTTGAATTGCAAATTTATGTAATTTTAAATGATGACAGACGTTATTTAAGAAAGTGACAATTGTCTTTAAAGTATGGTCACATGATTTTAGGAGAAAAAAAATGGAAATGTGATTTAAACGTGATTAAAAAAAACAATACAAGCCTGCTGTGCTGTGTTTGCTTTTAGGGAAGGGCAATTGGGCAAACATTTTGTGACTTCATTCAACATTTTTATATCCATTTCATTAGATTTTTATATATATAAAAACATTAAAATAATATAATAATACATTTTAGAATGAACAATTATGTTTAAAACGGCTATAAAATAATATATTAAATGTATTTGAGACATATAATCAGTAAAAATGTAATAAATATAAAGTAAATAACTAGTTAAAATATTACAGAATTAAATTATGAAATTAACAATCCAAAACAATTACAGTAAAATACTTTAGAAATGTAAAATGACAATATAATATTTATGAAATTTACCACACATTTGTAATTATATAGTAAAGCACCATAGTATTTCTTTTTCCTCAATGCAGGTTAATGGTTAGCGGTTTCCAACATGCTTCAAAATATCTTCTTTTGTGTTCAATAGAAGAAAGAAACTCAAAGTGGTTTTGAACAAGAAGTAAAATTACAATACAAAATTTATGAAATTTAGTGCATATTATGAAATTACATTTTAGAGATGCATTGATACCATTTTTTTGGAACCGATCCGATCTCGATACCAAAATTCTGAGTATCGACCAATACAGATCCGATCCCGATACTTTAGCAAAGCCTGATATTTTCCTGCAGGTTTGAAGCAGACTGAACTAAACTGAGTTTTACTTAATAATCCCTCGTTAAATCTCGCAGTGAGTGAGACTGAGAAAGTTCAAAAAAAGGTTCGCTTATATGCTTCAGTGCCAAAAAACAAACTGGTCTGTTAAATAAAATTACAGTGAAATATTCACAGTTTCAGTGTAGCCTGTATTAGGCTAAATAATTTTCTGATGATGACAATCCATATTGCCCTGTCAGTTTCACTTTTATTAATTTAATCAACTTTGACCACAATGAGCCAGGCTTTACAAACTATTCGCAGCACTTAAGTATTCACCTTGGATGAATAAACTCGGTTAGAAGGATGAGAGAACAGAAACTTCTTGTGAGAATGAATCTTACGCAGCAACGCACATCGCGTCTACGCAGCCAGATGCGTGAATGAAGTACTTGATGCATTACTGAGACATTGCACAGCCCTCCGATATCTGTGGACACTTTCAAAACTGAGCGGTACAAATGGAAGAAATCAGTGCGTCGAGGATCTGTCCAATAAGCTTTTTCTAATTTGTAATTTCAAGTAGGCCTACTTTGTGTGTGAAGAGCAGGTAATAACCCTTTCTACTTCAGTGTTGCGAATGTGATCTGCTGATATAACAAACACAGCGCGACATGATTTAGAAACAGCAATGAACTCTCTGTTGCAGGTCAAAATCAGGGTATATGCAGGAATCCTAAAGATAATTTCAATACCTTTTTAAGACTTTTTAAAGACCTTCTCAGAATATTTTAAGACCTCATTGTCACTTCAAGTTCTAATCAGTATAAAACCTTTAACTTAATAAACAGCTGTTAATAAACAGTCTTGGTTAAATAAATTAATGGAGCACAACCATGCAAGAGAACTCAGATAAGCTCAGAAAAAAACAAAGCTTGAAAGGATAAATTACGCCGTTGTTTTCAGTGACAGGGCTTCAGCCACTGTTTAAACTTGTCTTGCTCCAACATTTTCCCATTTTGCCATCTGTTTCTCTCTATGGTTTCGCTACACGTGGAGAGCATCACATCACCTTCCCTGCATTTGTCGCAAATTACGTGATACCACCCTGATGAAGGAGCTAGGTTGGATGAGCCCCGGCCCGAACCAATCGAGCACGCCATTGTTAATATTAGGAAGAAAATTAATATAATTACGCTTTTTGGAGTCAAACACTTTGGACAATGATTGAACAAAATGTAAGCTCCTGTAAAAAGCATGATTAAGACTTTTTAATAACTTTTAAGGGCCTTAATTTTCTCATAATTGATTTATCAACTTTTAATACTTTTTAAGACCCCGCAGACACCTTGAAAATGAACTTATTTAATGCTAAATGAAATGTATTTCTCCAACAAATAGTCAGGAACAAATAGTCTTGGAGAAAGTTTTTCGTGTTGTCATGAATGCGACACGCAGCTTGAATTGTGAATAAATGAAGAATGCACAGCGGAGGGAAGCGCTGAAGTGAACATGATTTTAACCACGCGAATATTCATACTTCACATTAAACAGTAGAATGGCTTCAGAACATTTGGGATATAGTAGGCATACATTAGGGCAGCACGATTAATCGTATTATTATCACGACAACAATATTTGTGGCCGACGATCAATTATTAAATATCGCCGCGATTTTACAGTATAAAGACAAAGCCTTATTTTAATGGGTGGAGTTTACAGATTGTACCGCATCACAAGCATGAGGTGATTGTGTCAAGATTGCAGGTTCGTTTTTATCAATCTGATGCATTTTTTTTATTCGTAAGAATATGTAACAAAGTTTCAAAATCAATTAACTCACTTTATAAAAAGACTAGCCTTTTTTATCCATTAAACAACGAAATAGATAACTAATGTCCTTTATTTCCAGTTAGACCATGCACTTTATTCTGTTTTACAGTTTTAATATGTATATATGCTTTTTAAATAACATTCATTTAACAAATATTTTAGCACATCGAAAGTAATTAAATCACCTGTCTTTTGATTAAAACCTTTTAGCAAAGGATCAGGAATTGATTGATTGCCATGTTTTCGAGGATACATTTGTGTCTGTGAATGCTGCTTTGAACAGAATAAAATTATTAAAAAAGCACATTAAAACTATACACATAAAATAAAACATTCACAAAGGTGTATCTTATGGAAAAACACCAATTTAAGAGCACTGCTATCGTTTTTAAAAGAATCAAGCAGATAAAAAAAAAATAATCTAATTTGCAGAAGAAAAATGACAGGAACTTTGCAAAAGGAAAAGATTAAACATATCGGGACTGTTGAAAGAACATTCTACTTTATATATTCTTTTGACTCCAATACAAAAGCCAAGATTATGAATGACGAAGTGTAAAGCCATCTCTCCTGCGTGCTTCAGCAGCGCAACCCGCTGTTTATGAATGAGGAGGCGGAGAGAATGCGCTGTTTAGTTTCGAATAATTATCATTATTAATCATGATTAACATTTTGAGCAAAATAATCGTATTTGTAATTTTTTCTGTTATCGTGCAGCCCTAGCATACATGACAACTTTCTAGTGCCTTCATGGCTTAAACACACAATATAGACTCGATTTGGATCAGTACCAGCTGGCCGATACCTGATCCAGCAAAAATATCCAGTATCGAACTGATATCTGATCCAAGAATTGGGATCCGTGCATCCCTATTATGTTTGCTGTAGGAAATCATTTTTATTATTATTATAATTGTTATTATTATAAGTCAAATAATATTTATGACAATTGTGATGATTATAAAATATTACAACATGACAATGATATAACAATGCCTATGACATCATGCGATGATGCACACACTCACTAACATTAGAGTACAAACCTCTGGTGCAGCTTCCACACCTCCATGTGCTTTGGTGCTCTTTTTAGAGTCTTTTCCACCTTTCTTCCCTTTCATCTTCGCAGAGCTATTAAAAAAAGTGTCATTAAGAGTTAATCCCAGTTCATAACAAAAAAACTTTACCCACAAAGACTATGAGAGACACCTTTTTTGGTTTGTGTTTTCCTGTCCGTCTGGCTTTACACTGTGATCTGGGTCCTCAGAGGGGACAGGGGCATCCTTAGTGTTGCCCGAATCAGGCGCAGGTGAAGGATGCTCTTCTGTGGACTGTGGGACTGGACTGACCGTTTCCGGCGCTTCTGGAGGAGTCTACAGAACAACAGCATGATAAATAACTGGATAAAAACCTAAATCTAGTCTTTTTGAATACTTAAAGGGACAGTTCACCCCAAAAAACCTCATTTACTCACCCTCAAGTGGTTACAAGTTTCCTACCTCTGCTGAAAATAAAAGATATTTTCAAGAATGTTGATAAAGTGGTAACCCTTGAAATCCACAGTAGGAAAAAAATCCACTATGGAAGTCAACGGTTGTGTGTGTGTGTGCATGTTTTTATATCATAGTGGGGACTTGAAATCGAATGCACACAGCCTCATGGGGACATTTGTACTTGTGAACACTTCTTTCTTCTGTTGACCACAAAATAAGTTATTTTGAAAAATGTTGGAAACCTGCAACCATTGACTACCATAGTATTTGTTTTTCCTCAATGTAACTCAAGGGTTACTGGTTTGCAACATTCTTCAAAGTATCTTCTTTTGCATTTAAAGGATGAAAAAAACTGGTTGAAAGTGGCTATGAACAAGTAAAAAGTGATTAAATAGTGACAGAATTTTCATTTTTGTATAAACTATCCCTTACTGTAGTCTTCTGGCCTACAGTATATGACATCTAGTAAATACCATTTTATTAAATCTAGTTTAAAAAGGGATTAAAAATCTGTTTGTAAATTTGAGATAGACTTTTGGTGATGTAAATGGTGATGAAATGATCACAATTTTCAGTTTTTGCGAACTGTCCCTTTAAACAGTTCGATGTACTTACATTTACAGGTTTCTGCTGACGCTTCTTTTTCTTCTGCCTTTTAGAGAGCCTAAAAGTCAAACAAACCAGTCAGAAGAAAACATTAAATACAGAATGCTTATGGCTGTTTCACACTTCAACTACTTTTTAAAAGGGACAGTTCACCCAAAAATGAAAATTCTGTCATCAATGACTTACTCTCCACTTATTCAAACATATTCCAATTTCTTCTATTTCAACAAAAAAGAAGATATTTTGAAGAATGTTGTAAACCGGTAGCCATTGATTTGTAGTTTGGAAATTTAATTGCTACTGGTTTACAACATTCTTTGAAACTTCTTAACCTGGCCCTCTGGATTTTGAACATCTTTGCATGTTTATGGAGGATGATGGCGCTCTCGGATTTCCCCTAAAATATCTTCATTTGTGTCCTGAAGATGAACAAAGGGGATTGAAACAACACGAGGGTGTGTAATTAATAAAGAATTTTCATTTTTGAGTGAACAGCCCCTTTAATGTTTCATCGTGGATGTTTAGAAATCAGGCATATGTTGTGAATAACTGATAAATGCAGCACAACCTAAATTACACCAAAAGAGCTCATGTATGGGTATGGATTACTTTTGTTTGGATGTGTCATTTTGTTCATCATCATCTTCGTCATCATCATCATCATCCTCTTCTCTCTCAGCACAGTTTTGACTCAGAGACTCATCTTCCTCCTCCAGCTGTTGTCTCAGCAGTGCCACCATCTCTCGGTGCTTCTTCGACTTCGCATGGTTTTTCATGCTGATATGAGAAAGAGAGTGTTGCGTTTATTGCCATATCAGCTTGTCTGGCTATGCCATGGCCAAAACAGATGCAATTTACACTTCAATTTAAAGGTTTATAACAATAAAGAGACATCAACAGTGTGACGACCCTGTGCTGGTGTTTTGGTGCTTGGTGGTTCCGCCTAACTATTTGCCTTGATTGACAGAATACCTAAAGCTGTTGCTTGTCTGCAACACTCCTTTAAAAAGATGCTGTTGGCATTGCTAGTTTGGGGGACTTGAGTTTGGATTGTTGTTTTGCTTTGCTTTTGAATTTGGTTTGTTCAACATTTATATTAACACCACAAACATTACAATTGCAAATACTCTGCATTACACACGGATGAGGCTGACTTTACTTCACCTTGAGCCAGGGGTCATATCAGCAGTAATAAATTATACATAAAATATGACAAAAATCTAAAAGTTTTAAGACTTACTTTTGATAACAATTCTACCATTTTTTAAGGAATACTATTTCCTTTAAAGTCTCTCCAGATAAAAATGTCTGTCTGATAACATTAAAATCAGGGAATTCCAAAAGTACGTTTAATAGTTTGGTTGCCATTGCAATATTGCCATTTTGGAGGAACTTCTCCTTTGAGATGATGTTCATGAGTGAGTCTTGTGTGTCCAATATGGCATCTCGAGTAAACTACCTCTTCAGCTCTTCAGTTAAAAAGTTAAGTTTTTAAGTCTTCAGTTTTCTTCCTACTAAGGGCTGGATTTTGAAGTTTGTTTTTGCATTGTGCTAGATATTAGTTTAGAATTTAGCTTTTTATTAGTGGCTTTAAGTCTGAAGGTAGGATATTTCAGGCCTTAATTTTTCCCGCAAGGGCAACTTTATGTGAAAGAGAATAAAAATAATACAGAAGCATATTTACTATTAAATAAAAATGTAAACAATGTTAGCAACTCAGATCAATAGTTATTACTAAAATATAAAAAAAATTATTAAATTATTAAAAAATTATTTATAATTCATTCTTTTCTTTTCGGCTTAGTCCCTTTTTTAATCTGGGGTTGCAAAAGGCGGAATGAACCGCCAACTTATCCAGCCTACGTTTTACGCAGTAGATGCCCTTCCAGCTGCAACCAATCACTGGGAAACATCCATATATACTCTCATTCACATACATACACTACGGACAATTTTAGATTTCCCAATTCACCTGTACAGCATGTCTTTAGACTTGTGGCGGAAACCGGAGCACCTGGAGGAAACCCATGTGAACGTGTGAAAATTTTCTATTTAATAAAAACAAATTACAAAAAAAATTCTATTTAACAAAAATGAGGTTTGTTTTAATTTACATTCATTAATGAATATGAACTAAATCACATCACAGTTTCTTCAATATGACGCTGGTTTAAGATGTTGTCTCGATGTTGGATTTTGGTCACTTTCTTGTTCATAGCCACTTTCAACCAGTTTCTTTCATCCTTTAAATGCAAACAACCTAAAATCAATCAAATATTAACCTCATTTGACGTCATTATTGGACATCAAAGTAACGTTGTTCTTAGAACCTGGCTAGATGTTAAATTTTGGTCACCTGACATCACAACCTAAATCTAACCTAATATTAACGTCTTATGACGTTGCATGGTGGGCGATAACTAAATGCACTACAGAATGTTCCGTTTACACACATCCACATATTACATGTAAAGGCATCAGTTTTTACAGCGTCATACTCGCTACTCTTGAGTACTTTAAAAAGGGCTTCTTTTTACTCATACTTTGAGTAATATTTACAACAGATACTTTTACTCCACGTGCACTACATTTCTTTGGCAAGTAATGGTACTTTTACTTGAGTATGATTTTTCAGTACTCTTTCCACCACTGATTGTAAAGTGTGACCATTTCAACTATACATTTACAACAACTATGAATCTGAACTCTACCATTATATAATACTATGACAACTCAATGTAAAAACAACAGAAGAGGCAATCTAAAAACTGAAATATAATCTTCCTCCAGCGTGTGGAGCGGTGGAGAGTGCAGTGTGTGTTGGTGATTGGTTTCACTCACGCTTTATCGGATTTGAAAGATTTGTCACAGGCCGGACAGTAGAGGTCATCATAATAGTCGTCCATTTCAGCAGCACCATCTGCTATCACAGCATCTGACAAATGTCAAGCACTGGTTAACATACAGTACACGCCATTTATTACTCAATGTTTTACAGTATGAATGAGGTGATTTTTCACCACTGTGACAAATTTGTAAAGCCCAGATGAATGCTCTGACTGGTCTAGGTTATTTATAAACTCAAGTCAACAAGTGTTTGACTTAGTCATATTTAAATATTACTTAAAATATTAAGAGACTTTTTGTTATATGTCTTTCTACATAAACGTTTTTTTTCTTTCGTTAGATGTTACAGGGCTGTTTTTAGTACGTATATGACTGTTCCAGATTTTCTTTTTTACTTAAAAGTATGCGAGAAATCAAAATTTACAATGTTTATTTTGTTATCTCACATTGTTATTCTTAAAGTGAACACATAATATGTGCAAGTAAATAGACTGATTTGTTTCAGTGTTTGGTGTGACGGTTGATCAGTTGACGTCAAATTAAGGGCTCCAATTGCAACCGCATATTAATATTCTTAACCACACCCTTTTACCGTTAGTTTGCTATAAGGGAATGATGCGCAAAAGAAAGCCCCGCCCCATACTTACTACTCCATTTCAGTTGGAAGCACATCAACATACTGAAGATACATTCATACAACATACATTCATCTTTTTAAAGGACTTATACTTTATATAAATAATTCAATAACTTGCATTATCCTAAAAAAAATATTATTTTATTTGAAAAAATATATATATACATTTTAAATTATTTTGTTTGTTTTGGTAATCTTCAATCAAAGTTTGATCATTTGCTTCTGTGTTTGGTGTGGCGGTCCATCTGTTGACATCAAATTAAGGGTTTCCATAGCAACGGCATATCAATATTCTTAACCACGCCCCTTTTACCGTTAGTTTGGTATGAAAGAATGATGTGCAAAAAGCCACCATTAAGTAATAAGCAACTTAATATTCGGTTTCGGTTAAAAGCAAATCAACATGCATTCATACAACATACATTCATCTTTTTAAAGGACTAAAAAAGATATTTTTGCTATTTTTATAAATTTTATTGAATATTTTTCCCTAACATTTAAATTTAGGATACTAATTTTTGAACCATTGCTGCAAGTTATTTTGTTGGTTTAGTTTCAGATTTGGCTTCAGTACTGACTAATGTATATGCACAAATATGACATAGTAAAGCTGCCTATAAAAATATTCATTTAAATGAGAGATTCGTGAGGGGTGTACTTATATATGCTGACCACTGTACATTCATCTTTTTAAAAGACTTATACGTTATATAAATATTACAATAACTTGCACTATCCTGAAAACATTTTATCTAAAAAAGAAAACGCCAATTTATATTTTAAATTCGTTTGTTTTGGTAATCTTCGATCGAAGTTTGACCATTTGCTTGATTTCCAAGATTTTTCCAACTTTTTCAACAATTTTTCATTTTTTTAAAAGACTTTTATGTTATATAAATAATTCAGCAACTTTTATTATCCCTAAAATGTAAATAAGAAAATCTGAAAAAAAAAAAACTAATTTATACTTTAAATTCTTATTTTTTCATTAGTAATCTTTAATCAAAGTCTGACAATTTGCTTCAGTGTTTGGTGTGGCGGCCCTTCTGTTGACATCAACTTTAGCTCTTCCATAGCAACAGCTTATCAATATTATAACCACGCGCCTCTTACCGTTAGTTTGCTATGAAGGAATGATCCGCAAAAGAAAGCCATACCCACTACTCAATATTCCATTTTTGTCAGAAGCCCATTAACATACTGAACTTCCGGTTTATGCGGACTCGAAGCAGAATGCATTACTGCATGTGTATTGATGAGATCAGAGCTCACCAACGCCATCCACGTTTGCCGTGTCCTGGCTCTCCAGCTCCTCCTCGTCTTCCTCGCTGTCGGAGGCGTCTCCAAACTCCTGTCCGTATTCAGCCTCCATCTGCTGCAGCTCCTTCTCCAGCTCAGACATCGCAGTCCAGCTCTGCTCCTGATAATTTTCAGCAAGCCTAACATAATGATCAATAAACAAAGCATACATACAATATAGATATTAAACTTTTATACATGGAAATGTTTCAGGTTATCTTGTTTAATTTCTGTGCATTCAATCAATCAATCAATCAATCAATCTATCTATCTATCTATCTATCTATCTATCTATCTATCTATCTATCTATCTATCTATCTATCTATCTATCTATCTATCTATCTATCTATCTATCTATCTATCTATCTATCTATCTATCTATCTATCTATCTATCTATCTATCTATCTATCTATCTATCTATCTATCTATCTATCTATCTATCTATCTATCTATCTATCCACAGTTAATTATAGATAAAAATCATGGAAATTCAGTTTATTATTATTAGATAGATGGATAGATGGATAGATAGATAGATAGATAGATAGATAGATAGATAGATAGATAGATAGATAGATAGATAGATAGATAGATAGATAGATAGATAGATAGATAGATAGATAGATAGATGAACAGAATTTTCATAATTACTGTGACCTTTTATGTAAAGCTGCTTTGACACAATCTACATTGTATAAGCGCTATACAAATAAAGGTGAATTGAATTGAATTGAATAATTAAACTTTTTCACCTTTATTTTTTTCATATTTAAGGACTTTTAAATAGTTTAAATAATTAAATAACTTTATCTTGCAAATTTAATATTGTAACTGCAAAAGAAAAGACTAATTTATATTTTAAATTCATTTTTTTAACAGTAGTTTGAGTTGTGTATATATGCATATGAAGAGTTTAGATGCAAAAACCTCTAAGTGCCGTCTAAAATTTATATGGAAAATTTGCATTTTTCTCAGCCTTATATGTTTATGAAGAGTTATTTCACTTTAAAAACCATAAAAAAGAACTTATTTTTGCCATAAAAAATACCATTTCTAAAGCCTAAACACAGGAGTCTAGTAAAAAAAAAAATATTTCATTTTCGTAGAAAATTTCTGACATTTATAGGTTTTTGCATCTGAACTCTATAACTATATAGACTATAATATTTACACTCAAAGTATGTGTGTGTAATTTAAGAAATGTATATTACCTATATATAATATTTATCCTTAAAATTCTAATGATTAGTTTAACTTGCAGGTTTATGCATGTATTATGGTTCCCACGATTTCATAAACAGTACATACAATGACTTTCAAGGACCTTTAAAAGCACCATTCATTCATTCATTCATTTTCTTTTCGGCTTAGTCCCTTTTATTAATCGGGGGTCGCCACAGCGGATGTATCTCATTTCATATTTTTCCTATGCTAGGTCTCGACTGACCTGTCTTCCCTTAAAATGTATGATGTTTGTGTATGGTCAAAAGGGTCCAATTTCGCTCCATGTAACAGTGTTGTGACAAATAACGGCTCATTGTCATCATAATCAAGATTTAAATTTGAGATGTTTAATTTGTCATTTTGATAATTGAGTCCAGTTGTTGAAATAAAACTATAAACAAATTTAATTTCAAATTCAATTCAAGCACCTCTGTTTGTTTTTAAGTACTCTCAAGCAGCGTGGGAACCCTGATGTTCACATTTAAGAATAACTAGATTTTAAAATGGTTATAGGCACTTATAAGAATTCATTTTAACTGGTTTAGCTTATATAAATAACCCAAAAATATGGATAGTTTTAAATATAAATATATATATATATGTATTTATATATATATATATGTATATATATATATATATATATATATATATATATGTATATATATATATATATATATATATGTATATATATATATGTATATATATATATATATATATATATATATATATATATATATATATATATATATATATATATATAAACAAACAAACAAACAAACAAACAATCTTATGCAACAAATGTGTCAAACCAATGTAATCTCACACACTTGGCCTGGCTTAGCTTCTGTTTTCTCCTCAGTTCTTCCACTTTCTTGGCCTTCTCTGCGTTCTGCTCCTCCACCAGCTTCTTATGGGCCTGCACACGCTTGTCTCGCTTGCGGACGAAGGCCACTAGTTGCCGCACCAGCTCGCTGTGCTCCTTCCTGGCCTTGTCTCGGGTTTTCTTGTTCTCTTTCTCCATAGCTCTCTTCTCCCAGCGGTTGGAGGCCTGTCGCGTGTCGTATTCCTCCTTCCATGCAAAGTTCTTCCGTGTACAGAAGCTCTGCCAGTAGCCATAAAATAAATGCACCACCTGAAGGACAAAAAAAAAAAAAAGAAATCATAAATTAAAAACACAAAACCAGAGATGGATAAATGCATGTAAAACCAGACTTTCAGCACAGACTTCTCAGATGATCACTCATTTAACAAAAAGACGAAGAGTTTTTAGGAGGATTGTACACTTGTGCTGAGTTTATCTGCTTCTTGCGGGCCTCCGCTGATGACAAACACTCCAAAACATCCATTAGGAAAAGAGCAGATACAAAACAACCCGGAAAGGGAAATGGTAAAAAGCCTTAAGGGCTAATTCAAGTGGGATGACACTCATTGTTCAGGCCCTGAAGAAAATGGTCTCTGCGTCTAAAAGAGATGCTGAACCCCTTGAACCAAATCTGAACCGATTGGGCAAGATTTTCCCCTTTACTTTTAACTAATGGCCTGAACCATTTTCAGATATAAAAGAGAATCCTCCTGTACTAGCTTATTACCACAAGTGTTTATAGATGGGAATGTTTTTGTGTTGCATTTATCCAACTTAATAATCCGCAGTCTCATTTGGCTGCAAGGTCTAAAATGCACTAGACCTTCTGGAGAACTTGGGTATGATTAAAGCACTCAAGAATTTCAGCATCTTAATGGTACAATCTATACATGTACTCTCCTACTGACTTCTGTAAATGACTCATAACAAATGACTCCCATCTGGCAAACATGTATATAACTCATCTCCAGATTTCTGATTCTTGTTCTTGGGACAAAATGGATTATGAAATGTCATTGAAAACCTGCTATGAGCTCAGCTATGCAAGCGCTTCTGGAGTAGAAACTATTGTATAATTAGGTTATAGATGTATAAACATGCTTTTTTTTGGAAAGATGATTATTGTTTTGTTTAAATTAATTGAGGGCAAAATTATTAGCCCTTGAATGTTTTTGGGAGGGGCTATATTATAGTTTTATGTCCTTTCAAATTATCCATATTATGATTTTGTCCACTGGGTCCTCCGGATTCCCCCACAGTTCAAACATATGCGGTATAGGAGAATTGGGTAAGCTAAATTGTCCGTAGGGTATGTGTGTGAATGAGTGTATGGGTGTTTCCCAGTGATGGGTTGCAGCTAGAAGGGCATCCGCTGCGTAAAACATGTGTTGGATAAGTTGGTGGTTCATTCCGCTGTGGCGGCCCCAGATTAATAAAGGGACTAAGCTGAAAAAAAAATGAATGAATGAACGAATGATTTTGTCCATTCGTTAGTCTTCCTTCATTTTGTTAGCAATGATTATTTTTCAATAATCTAATTGGATCCCAAAGGACGAAATCATGCACCAGCCTGATTTTTTTTTTTCATTTAAGAATCATTTCAATTGGATGCACATCACAATATGGGAAAATAGGACCATCTTAACTTCAGACTTTCATAACCCAATAAAGATTTTCATAAAAGCAAACCAAAAAGCTGAAGCTCTGCAGAATTTGCTACACTCTTTATCACTCATTTCATGCAATGATCCCAAACTTTGTTATCACAATGCATCTTCAATTTCTTACACATTTAAAATGACAAAAAAAGTAGTTTTCTGAGTGTGATCTGGCTTTTATGACCGAGGAATAAGTAAAAGTAGTGGTGTAACGAATCACAAATCTTACAGATCAGTTTAAACTACAGTTTTTGAGTCACGGATCGGACCATTTTCGGATCAGCAAAAGGGGAGGAGACCAATAAAATTTGCTTACCATTTATTACATAAAACAGTAGCCTACTGCAAGAAACTTGGTTTTAACAAAAATAAGAAAACCTGTAAATTTAATTAAAATATTTTAAAATCAGGAAATAAATCAGCTAAATAAAAAAAAAAGAAAAATTATCTTGTTGATAATACTAAATGTACACATTTAACATTCTTATAATCTTAGAATTCATATATAATCTTGTACAACAACAGATTATTTTTATTTTTTTGTCTCATTTTCAATTAATGACTGAACTCACTCAAAAAAAAACGTTGTTTCATTGCTAGATCTTTTTCCGTGACACATTTTGGATGGCTGTGATCAGTTACACCCTTAAGTAAAAGTAGTGTTAGTTTGTACGTACAGTGTCATAGTCACTCTCAGATTCACCAAATGAGGGAAACTCATCCTCCTCGTCTTCCTCATCTTTACTGTGCTCCTTCTCCTCCTTCACGATTGACTCAAACACATTCCTGTAGACCGCATAAAAGCCCTACACACACACACACACACACACACACACACACATACACAACAAAGAGTTTGCTCTATTAAAACACACGTCAGCTTCAGAGAAAAATAGTCTGAATCAGTTCAAACTTAAAGGAATAGTTCATCCAAAACTTTTAATTCTGCCATAATTTAATCATCCTTCATTTATTTAAATCAAACCTTTAGTTTTTCTGTTGAATACAAACTTATGAAGATTGTTGGAAAACAGTAGCCATTCTTACTATAAGAGTCAATGACTACTGGTTTGCAACATTCTTCAAAATATTTTCTTTTGAGTTTAACAGCACTAAAAATGTCAAAAAAATTTAGTAAATAATTGTGTTCAAGGCTTTAAATTGATAGTTGACCCAAAAATTTGTTCTGTCATCATTTACTCACCCTTTACATGTTTATGAGTATCTTTCATCTGTTAAATACAAAAGAAGATATTTTGAAGAATGCTGGAAACCTGTAACCATTGAGTTCCATAGTATTTGTTTTTCCTTCTAGGGAGATCAAAAGTTAGAGTTTTTTTTAGTTCAATTAAATTAATTCTCTGAAAAAAATATTCATGCAACAATTTACTTTTTTGTTTTTCCTTCCTTAGAGAAAGCAATGGTTACAGATTTATTTATTTTCTTTTGCACTAAACATAAGAAAGGAACTCATAAAGGTCTGAAAGCACTTAAGGGTGAGTAAATTTCTGGATAAACTATTCCTTTAAAGCAAGACTTGTGTTGCAGTTCAAGTGCATATTCGGCATGAACTTCTACTGCCCTCCAGTGGTACAGGATGGTGTCCACTTGGAAAAATAACTGATTAAGCTTTAATTTTGGACTTTTAAATGATTGACATGAATTTAAAAAAGCATATATTAAGAGAACAGCACTAGTGAGAAAGCAAGAAAATATCATCTTAATGTAGGGAACAATTAAGTGACTTAATGAATTAATTCACCTTCTCATCATCTCCATAACCGGAGTAACAGGTGACCGTGAAAAACTGCACAAGATCAATGCTGTCATCCTGATACTCTCCACTGACGCCCCCTTTCAGCAGTGCTTCTCGGTGGTTATCATACCTTAAAACGAACATAACAGGCATATTAACTTAATTAAATATCAATGATGCTATACTGAAGAATGCAACACACACACATACACAGTTGAAATCAGAATTATTAGCCCCCCTGAATTATCAGCCCCTTGTTTATTTTTCCCCTATATTCATTTCACTTGAGAGATTTTTTGTCAACACATTTCTAAACATAATAGTTTTAATAACTCATTTCTAATAACTGATTTATTTTATCTTTGCCATGATGACAGTAAATTATATTTTACTATATATTTATCAAGACACTTCTATACAGCTTAAAGTGACATTTAAATGCTAGGTTAATTAGGTTAACTAGGCAGATTAAGGTAATTAGGCAAGTTATTGTATAATGTTGGTTTGTTCTGTAGACTATCAAAAAAATATATAGCTTAAAGGGGATAATAATTTTGACCTTAAAATGGCTTTTAAAAAATTTAAAACTGCTTTTATTCTAGCTGAAATAAAACAAATAAGTCTTTCTCCAGAAGAAAAAATATTATCAGACATACTGTGAACATTTCCTTGCTTTGTTAAACATCATTTGGGAAATATTTAAAAAGAAAAATAAATTCAAACGGGGGCTAATATGTCTGATATATATATAACTTCCTGTTTTAATTTAGAGAGAGCAAGTGGCATATGCATTCTGGATGTCACGCATGGATTAATCTTGCTTTTGTCACACAGAGATTAATCTAACATTTTCCCACTGACAACTTTAAATCGACCTCTTAATTCTTAATTTTCACACTGCAATATTTACTGTAGATCTCATAATTCTGACATCATCTCTGAACTGACTTGAGTTTACATTTTAATTCTCAGAGGGAAAAAAATCCATGCAAAAATAGATTTTTTTTGTAAATTATTAGCATGAAATTATAATACATTTTATTATGTAATACATTTATTAATATAATTTAACTTAATATTGCATAAAAAATAATTATACAATAACTCATTTATAATAATGTTTGTAATTTGTATGGATATGATCATTTATTATGTTAAAAGCAATCGCAAATGTTTCTCAGTAACGTTTTTCAAAAATAGATCTTTATTTGTATAAAAATATTGCTTGAAATAAAAATATATTAGCATGTAATTATAATATAATTTCTAATGCAATATATTTATTAATATAATTTAACTTAATATGGCATAACAAATAATTCTAGAATAACTCATTTATAATAATGTTTGGAATTCGTATGGATATGATCATTTATTAAGTTAAAAATCGGAAGCAATTGCAAATGTTTCTCAGTAACATTTTTCAAAAATATATATTTGTATAAAAATATTGCTTGAAATAAAAATATATTAGCATGTAATTATATTATAATTTATAATGCAATATATTTATTAATATAATTTAACTTAATATGGCATAACAAATAATTCTATAATAATTTACGTATAATAATGACTGGAATTAAGATATGATCATTTACTATGTTAACTTGAGAGCAATCACCTAGGCTTCACAGTAATGTTTGTTTTTTTTTTGTATAAAAATATACTTACTATTAGGATCTCTGATTTGTTTACAATTTTCAACTCATTCATTATGCATGAAATGCTAACAAACAAATACAAAAAAGCTAGACTGTGTAGATAAGCAGAATTTGCAACAATAACATTCAACATGTTTCTTTGTCATTTCATGGCCACATGCTGTTATTTTTTCCACTGAACACAAAGGGGGAATTCTGAAGAAGTTCTTTTGTATATATATCGGTCATGCTCTAAAAATCACCACAAACATACACCATAGGGAAAATGGCAAAATGTACCTTTTCCTCTGCTTAACAGAAACAATAACAGCACAGCGGTTTGGAATGGTACGAGTTTGAGAAAGAGCTAGAATTGCTCCTTAGAACCAGCACCAAAATTACACCTGCAATTCTGCTGATTTCACAGGATCAGTTTAAGAGAAACTCAAATACTAAAAAGTGTCTTTTTTGTAACTTACAAAATACATAAAACATCAATACTAAAATTTTAAATAAAGAGGTAACACTTTACAATACGATTGCATTATTTAGTGCAAGTTAATGCATTTACTAACATGAACAAACAATGAACAATACATTTATTACAGTATTTGTTCATGTTAGTTAAAACTAGTTAATGAAAATAAAGTTGTTCATTGTTTCGTTCATGTTAACTGGTGGTGCATTAATTATTTTGAATGTTAATGCATTAGTAAATGTTAAACAATGATTAAAAAATGCTGTATAAGTATAGTTCATAATTAGTTCATGTTAGTAAATATATTAACTAATAAAACCTTGTTGTAAACTGGGACCCATAAACATTATATGAAATACAGAAAAAATATTTCACCAAGTTCTGTTTTAAGGATGATTCTCACAAACTGTACATCTGCAAGGTTTTTGGTAAATATTTTCAAAGAGGACAATTGGAAACTCCAAAAAGAACTAGGCACAACAAAACACAACAGAAAAAGTTTAGAAAATCCTTTTCCAATATTTCACTAAATACAGAGGCAGTCATTTTGATCGTATTTTAAATTTTTTCAATGTAATATCTTTGTTAAAATAAAGCCCATATAGCTATAGTTCCCTGACTTTTCCTAAATGTGTGAATATTTCATTCTAACTTTATTATTATAACTGTTATTTTATAAAAAATTACAAAAAAAACAAGAGTTCTGAGCATTTCTTCCTTTAATGACCGGTCAAATTGACCGCAGGCATTTCAGCATCCTCTACTTTTCATGTCTCTTTGAATAAGCATACCTCTGTTACCTAGCAACCTTCTGCTGGGTAAAATAAATCTATAAAAATATAAGCAAAAAAATATTACTTCAGACATGTCTTTCAAAACAACATTTTCACTGCGGTAGAAAAAAAACTCTCTCGACCAACTGACAACAATTATAGCAAGATTACAACAAAAGATTTTATTTTTAGGCTAATGACTTTATTAAATATAATCACAGACATTCGCAGCGTATCCAATATAATTTTCAAATGTAATCCATATGAGCAATTCCAGCGTTTTGGATGTGACATTTGAAAAATTCAAAACATAAATTCACAGACAGTATACGTTAACATTATATTTTCCAAAACAACTAACCACAGAGTTATGAGATCAGAAAAATATCAATCTGTAAACATATTTTAGATTTTAAATGAGGAAAATAAACATCCGTTATGGATGTGATGTAAAAAGTTAGCTAGTTTACAGTACACAACATATTTTGTAGAAATTCTGTGAATTAAACTGCATAAGCCAAAATAACTAATGTTAATCAAATGCATAAGAGTCGGTTCTCTATAGAACAAAATTGTTCTTCCGTATGGATGTGACAGATGTGAAATTGGCACTTGTGTGACTTTGGTAAAAAAATAAAAATACTAGCTTATGTTAAACGGTTTCGCTATTTTGGTGAAAACTTTTTTATGACAAGGTTGACATTTGCATAGAATTGCTCATATATAATCATCCATATATACAGCAAGAATAGAATGTTACCAAAAAAAATGTAGAAATGAAGAAAAATGGAGAAAGTATCGCATACAGGTTAATGATAGAAAAAGACAATCACAAAATAGAAGAGTTAAACACAATGAAATGAATAATTCACTGAAAACTGGACATTCCTTAATTAAGAATTAGTTTGATCTTAGATTGATCTAAATGTGTTTAGGTGTATTTTTATATTCTGGGTAAGGCATAAGACTAAAAATGTTCAACCAATTAAATATTGTCGGGCCGACATCTCCCATAATTCCGCTAAGTAGCATAAACTGTCTGTCAACAAATGTAGATTTGTCCATCTGCGCATCTCTGTTCACGCAGATGCCACGCGTTTATGTGCACATGAGATCACAGCAGTAAAATCAAAAGCAGAATCAAAACTTTTTAAAATCCTGAATCAATATTAGAGTTACTTTTGCACGCTGAAGGAAAGATGTCACCAGGGATGAAGGATTTCTTTTAGACAGGTAAAGTTACGTTTTAAAACTATTTTAGTTAGGCAAAGCTTGATTGTTATGAACGGGTTACCAATTTGCAAAAGCATAGAACTGTCATATATAAACACACACAAAACATTTAAAATGATACAGAGATCTTTTCTGCTGTATATACACAGAGGTAAAATTGGTTTTATATTCGTACATTCAGATTTTCTCCTTAACAATATAACTTCAGAAAAGTATTGTTTGCCAATTCTAAATAGGGAAATCATATTAGCAGCCAATGACCATCTAAGTACAACAATTTTCACAGTCAATTAAATAGTGCTAATGTTGTTTTGAAGTCAAACTTTCATGCAATTTCAGATCAAATATTCATAGTACCGTGGTTAACAATATAAGGACATACATATATGTATGTGAGTGTTTCCTCTAGGATTTTTTCAGCTGTGGCAGCAGACTCTGTTGGGCCTTTTACACAGATTTACCAACTACCTGTGGCATTATTACAATGACAAAAGCTGTGAGCGCAGTATTACAAGTTGAGATCGCATTTATCTAATATGCGCATGCAAATCTTTTGCTTGGCACCAATTTCCTCTGTTCGTCCACAAAACTTCTTGCGCGCCCTGAAATAAACGCTGCTTGAGTGAAGATTTTCATGTTTTTTTTACCTAAAACATAACAATTTAGGCCAAATCATTTAATTCCATTATAATCTTTCACAAACTGAGAAATGCCCAACACCCAATAAATCAAATACTAAGCCAATAGTTTTTTCAAAAACAATCATAATATACAGTATAAAATAAATGAACAAAAATAAACCAACCAAGAACTAAGTAAAGGGTTATATAAAACCACGGTGATTTGTTAAACAAATCAAACAATTCTTCAGCCTTCTCACCTTTCAGAATTTTTAAAACCTCTGTATAGGTGGCAAACTCACAATAACAATAAAACTCCCTTCATTTGAGGTGCTATTTTCAAAATTTTGCATTTACTAATAAAGACTTTAGATAAAATACATAAACAATCTTCATTCTAGTTGTCCAAATGTACTCCAAATTTCTATGTGCCCCCCCAAAATAGATGGAAACATAGAAATGTTTTTTTTTTGTTGTTGTTATATTTGAATACTGGGCTGAAATCACATGCAAGTATGACATCAAAACGCACTATTTATTTGACTGAGAACAATGTTGTTCTTTGATAATCATTGGCTGCAAATATGATTAACCTATTCAGAATTTGCAAACAATACATTTCTGAAATTATACTATTAAGGAGAAAGTCTGAATGTGCAAATATAAAACCAGCTTTACCCCAATGTCTAAATTTCAACATGTCCCTACAAATAGATGGAAAGATATAAATGTCTCGTTTTATCCAGCTATTGTTAGAGGTCTTACCAGGCTCTCTCCTGTGGATCACTCAGAACATCATATGCAGCCTGGATCAGCTTAAACTGCTCTGCAGCGTCCTCTGCGTTATCCAGGTTCTTATCTAGAATCAGAGTAAAAAAAAAAAAAAAGCATTATACATTACAAGAGTATATTGACAGATCATAGCTGAGAAACATAAACTACAACGTCTCATAATTACCGAACAGATAAGGTGCAATGAAATACCTGGGTGCCATTTCAAGGCTAATTTCCTATACGCCTTTTTCAGGTCGTCGTCGGAGGCGTCTCTTTTAACGCCCAGCACTTCATAGTGACACTTCATGCTGGTCTGGATTTGAGGAAGATCCTAAACAAACTATAAAAGCGACGTATTGGTAACCGCTGTCAATAACTGAAGCACACGCGAAATGTCATCAATAAGCCCACGTGGATCACAAAACAAAAACTATAACAACGCTAACCTAATAACTACTTCCATATAATACAAATAAAAGGATAACGAAGCCTTTGAGCGCGCTTAATCGACTATTTCTTGAACGGTTTACATATTCCGTGTCCACAGGAGAACAGCACGAAGCCGGTGTCGTGTGTGAATTAGAGGCGCATGGAAATGACGTCACAGACGAGGCTCGCTGCTATTGGCTGGAAGTTGATGCTTGGAAATATGTAGTTTTTAATGTATGAAGTTTGAAATAGTTCGCTAAATCGTAATACTTCGTTTATTTTCCAGGTTTTATTTGTGCATACATTGCCAAACACATAAAACATTAATTAAGCTTAATTGTTTTATGTTCAATCCACTTACATTTGTAAAAACGATTGATTCATGTTGGGACAAAATGATTGTGTGGAACCCAGCATTTCTGCACTGTAAAAAAAATGCTGGGTTCGACACAATCATTTTGTGTTGGCACAACATAATCGAATTAAGTTAACTTATTATTGTTTTTTTATTTAAGTGGATTGAACACAAAATAATTAAGTTACCCCAACAAAATCTCAAGAATTGTGTTGTTTTAATTCATTTTAAATAAGTAGTTTGAACAAGCAACAAAAATTTTGTTTTGAGTGTGTATAATTCTAGCTTAAATGTGTATTTAATAATTTATTTTAAACGCCATGGACCCCAAATATTTTTATTCATCTATTTATTTTTATTGAACATTGACAACGCATTCAATACAAAATTATAACAAACAACCTATTTTAAATTCTAGGGGGAGATCCAGATTATTTTACAGAAATACTTTCAAGAATGTACAAATTTAAGCTGCTTTACTTTGAGGGCAATACACTCTCAGAAATAAAGGTACACGCGCTGTCACTAAGATGGTACCTTTTCAAAAGGTACACATTTGTACCTAAAAGGTCAATATTAATACCTCAAGGGTACATATTAGCACTGTAAAAGTACAAAAATGTTCCTCTTAAATTTTTTTAGGTGTATATATACATACCAATATGTACCCTTTAAGTAGTGACAGTGACAGCTCGCGTACCTTTATTTTTAAAAAAGTGTATGGATTCATGGCAACGCAGTGGTTCAGTAGGTAGTGCTGTTGCTTCACAGCAAGAAGGTTGCTCGGTTCCTCGGCTGGGTCAGTTGGCGTTTCTGTGTGGAGTTTGTATGTTCTCTCTGCATTCGCATGGGTTTCCTCTGGGTGCTCCAGTTTCCCCCACAGTCCAAAGCATAAAACAAATGCTGAATAAGTTGGTGGTTCATTCCGCTGTGGTGACCCCAGATTAATAAAGGTACTAAGCCGAAAAAAAAAATGAATGAATGAATGATGTATGGATGCAATATAATGGACCCCCAGAAATGATCATCCTATTTATTAGTTTGAATATTATATAAATTATAATAGAATTATATAATATTTATAGATTAATTTACTTTTCATTTTTTATCTGATTTGTTTTATATTACAGTAATCAATTTTTGTTTTTAATTTAAATTGTTTAATTTGTATGTGTTTATTTTAGTATTATGTATTATTTATTTCTCAACTTATTTAAAGATTTGAGTAATTATATATTTTTTATCTTTTATATTTTAATTGTTTCCCAGTACTAGGTTGCAGCTGGGTAAGTGATAATGCGAGAGTGTATGCATGTTTCCCAATGATGTGTTGTGGTTGGAAGGGCATCTGCTGTGTAAAACATATGCTGGATAAGTTGGCGGTTCATTCCACAGTGGTGAACCCTGAAGAATGAAGGGACTAAGACAAAAAGAAAATGAATTAATGAATACATTTAAATTGTTTCCCAGTACTGCGCTGCAGCTGGATAAGTTATAATGTTTGTATGGATGTTTCCTAGTAATGGGTTGCGGCTGGAAGAGCATCTGCTGTGTAAAACATATGCTAGATAAGTTGGCGGTTCATTCTGCTGTGGTGACCCCAGATTAATGAAGGGACTAAGTCGAAAAGAAAATGAATGAATGAATGAATGAATGACATTATTCTCCAAATATTTTCCCCGACTCCATAGCACCTCCTTGTGGCACATCGAGGTCCCTGAGGTTTGACTGTTATAATGTTATAAAATAATTTAATAATTATAATTATAATATAATAAATGTTTATAATAAACGCTTACAATATCATAAATGTATTATTCATTCAAAACAGAATAATAATGAACTCAATATTGTTCCATTAATTTCAATTGAATGGGTGGGATTTGGTTAACCTTTGAAACAATGCCAACCGCTATATTTATTCCCTGCAGGAGTGGCTTAGGGTTTTTGTTTTTCTCTAAGCTTCCTAAGAGTTTGCATACAATTGACAAATGCTGGCTATTTTAATCTTTCAGCGGGACATATTGCGAGATCTTCTATATGGTGCTTAGCCATTCCTGCATTTTAAGATTGGATAAAATAGCCTTTTAATAACCAACATCATGACATCAATGAGGGAAGTTAATCTGGATACATACAGTTTGTCTTTACTTACGGCAAAAGAAGATATCCTGAATCCACGCTCGTCAACAAACTGGTATGATGACGATTACTGCTTATTTGCTTATTTCTGAAATCCATAGAAGAGCATAAAACTTGACAAAAATGTAAACATTGTAATACATGCAAATGTAACACATAGCTATTTATGTATTTTACAATAAATTTAGGAATGATTTATTTACCTTTTTTCTTATCGGAACTAACAATGATACAGTGCATTAAACTTAACACAAAACTTTTTAATTGACGTATAACTATATATAGTGCATGGGGATATTATAGAATTCTTAATAATAACAACGAATACATTTAAGTTAATTTAAAATAAAACTATACTGCATTGAAAATATTGTATATAACATTACATTTTTTCTATTACTGTTATTATTAAAAACACACGAAAATAAAAATGTTTAGCAGAGGATGGTTTCGATCCATCGACCTCTGGGTTATGGGCCCAGCACGCTTCCGCTGCGCCACTCTGCTAGTCGGACATGTCTTGGCACATATTTGATTCTTCAACACTACTTACGCCGCTCTTACGTTTTGATTATCCATAAACGCCGACAACTACATAAAACATAGCGCTCATGGTGAAATTCAGTGGAAAGAAAAATAAATTATGCTAAGCTATACAACAAAGATGGTTCTGTAATAGCTAACGTTAACGTTTACCGTAATGTGTGCCATATTCTGTGTTCGTCGATGAAGGTAAGTTAACGTTAACAGTTTTTGAGTCGCTAACTCATCATCTCGTATTTATTTTAAGGAATTACTGATCAAATTGTGCATATTTCTGTCCCCTCACGCCAACACGGGGAGAACATGCAAACTCCACACAGAAATGCCAACTGAAACCAGCGACCTTCTGGCTGTGAGACGACAGTGCTAACCACTGAGCCAATACTTTATTCATATCGTTTTACTAATGTTTAATTAGCTTACATGTAGGCTACAAGTTTACTTAAGTCAGATTTGGCGCTTAAAACAGAAGCCAAATCCTCTTCGATAGGAATTTACTTAAAATCTGCTTAGTTAGCTAAAATTATCAAGGAGAATATAACCATGAATGCCTAACTTTGAACATAGTAGTATTACTGTAGTATTAGTAGATAACTGCAAAAAAAAAAAAAAAAGAGTATATGGCAAACAAGATTTAAGTTCACTTAAAGAAAACTTCCAGTATAAAAACTACAGTACTAAGAATATAATTTACTTTCATAAATTAATTAACGGTGACACAATGGCTCAGTGGTTACCACTGTCACCTCACAGCAAAAAGGTCGCTGGTTAGTTTGCATGTGTTGGCGTGGGCTTCCTCCGGGTGCTCCGGTTTCCCCCACAGTCCAAAGACATGCTCTAAAGGTGAGTTGAATAAATAAAATTGGCCGTAGTGTATGAGTGTGTATGGGAGATTCCCAGTTCTGGGTTGCAGCTGAAATGGCATTCACTGTGTAAAACAAATGCTGGATAAGTTGGTATACTATGCTAAGTATACTATAACTGGTATACTATGCTAAGGAGTTCACTTGGAGTATAGTTGGAATATAAACAATAAAACATGTTGTACACTAGTTGCGTACTCAAAGTTTGTTACAGCATCACTTAAAGTGCACTTAAAATATTATTTTATCATCTTTAAAGGCCAGTTTAGTCCCAGCAATACTGAAATAGTACATTTATAATTATAAGTACTATTAGTAGCCTACACTGATATGTAGTAAACATTTTGTGGATTAAAACCATTCAAAGGTAGTCCAGAAAAATGTATTCATTCTTGTTTTAAAACAACTTTGATAAACTTTTTTTTTTCTCAAAGGAGCTTTTATTGAACACGTTGAAATATGAAATATGCAGTACAAAAAGCTTTTTACTTTTTCTTTTGGACAACAAACAAACAAAACCTGTCGCACACATATACATTTAGGTTCTATAAAAATAAATAAATAATATTAAAATAAAATACAAATAAATAATAATGTTAAGTAAAAAATATTTTACTTTTATATGTATAAAAGACAAGAAAACAAAAGCAAAGACAAGAAAATATTTTGAAAATACTAAAAAAAATTTAAAGAAAAAGTTCTACCCTTCTAAAATAACTGAAGAGTCCATCGTCTTTATAACTTTGATTAACTTTTTCGATCCACTTACAATTTGGACTACCTACAACAAAGTATGCTTAAAATATGTTTAACCTTTAGTAACCCGAAGTACCCGTATTTCTTTAAAGGATGGCCCTGTTTAATTCAATAAAACTCTTCATCCTATAATTTATTTAAAAGAATTAGGGCAATTTCCACATGAATGCGCAGTTTGTGACCCATGATAACTTACTTATGCATTGTGATTTGACGCAACCTAGCTAGTCCAGCATATCTTGGCTATGTTGTGGCATTTTGATCAGCTAAAATGATATTCCAGAATGTCTGTCTTATCTTAATGACCAAAACAACCCCCTCCCAGACCAATTTCCTCCCTAAATACCCCTTTCTTATCTTAATTAGCATGTTTATCAGTATGACAAACTCTCCTACAATCTGAGATAAGAACCTAAAGCAGGAGGATGTGTGTGTGTGTGGGGGTCAAGCATCTGTTGAATATTAAATTTTCGACACACTGTAAAAAATATCTGTTAATTAGTGGTTTCTGCATTTTGTGATTTACAAGTGTATTATTTACTGATGTGAATTGCATTATGGAAGATTAATCTCTGCTCTGTTGTCTTTTGATGTTGAAAATTCAACTCTACAGTTTAACAAAGTAACTTTTATTGACATTTTGGTAGTTTAAAATAATATAATGTACATATGAGAAATAATATAGAGCGTAATAAGTCTGTAAAATAACAGAAAATGTACTGGCTGTTTATTACAAGGTTTTTGTACCATAACATACAACACCAACCCAGACAATATATCACTTTTAACAATTAAAAATTTTAATAAAAGTCACTTTTTTTTGCATGTAAAGAATGCAGGTAGAGATTACACAAGAAAACTGGACAGATATATGCTCAGAAGCCCAAAGAGTCACAAACTCAAATGTATGGAGAGAATTGAAGTGGAAAATCATTACAAGATATTTCCGCACTCCACAAATTGTAGCAAAGATAAGAATAGGCTCATCTAACAGACGCTAGAGGGAATGTGGTGATCATTTAGGGCAATGGTCCCCAACCTTTTTTGCCTGAGACCACCTTTTCCCCCTGAAAATATTGTAAGGCCCCCATCTACATTTAATGATATTATCGCTCATATAAGTTTGCAGTAGGTATGACAAAAAATTCGAGTGGTTCGAGTGGTTCGAAAAACCTACACCCTTCTGACAAAGTCTAGAATTTGGCCCCCATATGAGCTCATTTGTCCCATTTTTGACAGTATCCTATTATAAATTGTGAAAATAACCAATAGAAGAAAGCTTTAAGAAGAATAACCAATAAAATAACCAATAAAAGAAGGCTTTTATTATTTTAATGGACAATTTCTGACTGAGGAAATGAGCTGGCCAGTTTGTTATTTGCTTATAGGCTACAGTTTGTAATTTAAAACAAGTTTTAACAGATTTCCATTTTTTTGTAGTTGTTTATTTGTTTTAAGATTTAATAAATTAGCATTTGAAAATAAGTATTTGCTCATATTTGTAAAATTCTAATCTCATTATGTTCTAAATGAAACTGTAATAACTTACAGTTTAAATGCATATTTGTAAATAAACATACATTTTTGTAAAAAAAATTGTATGATAAGCACTTTGCCAAAACTGAAGTATTTCTGTTGCATCAAAAAGTGGGGTAATAATAACTATCCGACAAGCTAATCCAGCACAAATTAGTGCTTAAAATGTGACTAAACGTGGTATTTGAACCTGGAATAACTGCAAATAGATCCACTTTTTGAGAAAAAAGAACCATGTCTTTTAAAATACTGGCTATGGGTCTAAATTCTAAGAATTACACATAACTTTAAACATAAAACATAGATTTAATAAATAGTTACATACACGGTACGTAAATGAGACATCTCCCAAAGCCCCCCTTTGAGGGGTCACTTTTTTTTTCAACTTTTCAAGGTTAAAAGTTGTTAGAAGTAAGAGCAAGGTCTTATAATACAATTCAAAAGCATAACTAAATAGGGAAAAAAAATAATAATGACAAAATGCAAAAAAACTGCAAATCTACAGATATTTTTTGAGTGTTTTTGAACACGCTGGAGGCCAAAAGGCAGTCACATCCATAGGGCAGAACAGCTCCTATTGTTTTGGCTACTGTTGTCTCAGGAAACGTTTTAAAAAGGGAGAAATGCCACTGCTGGAGGGACTTTTCAAAAGAATGTTGCTTCATTTGAGAGCTAAAAATAAGTCTGTATAGTGTTTACTGTGAAGCTTTATTCAGTGATAAGAGAAACCTTTTGGATTTTTTTCCTGACATTCAAAAAAGCAGATTTGATTTGACGTTAAGCTGTTTTTAAACCAAGGCCTCATTAAATTATTCAAACCATGCCCTAATTTGATCATGTGCACTTCAGATCTGTATTACATTATTTAGCTCATCGGATATTTGGATTTAATGTCAATAATGGATTCAAGCAAACGGAGATAGAAAGTGCCAGGTGCTAGACTAAATACGGAAGTCTGAAAAAGCAGGCCTCCGTCCGCATCTTCACGACCTTCCTGTCTCTTTCATTTCCTCCCTTTTTGAAAGAATACAAGTGCATCCAGGGTCTAAAATTAACAAGCAGCAAATGTGTTTGCAAGTGTATATAACAGAGTGGCTGGTAACTTTATTATTTCAGCAGAACAATGACTGAGACGTGATATCATTAATTACAATTATTAAATTTAAAAACCACATCGTGCTGTCTTTTTCAGAGTATCCTCTTAAGGCCCAATGTGTTTTTTTACATGCATTTTTTATTTCTCTTTGCTATTTGGGCTTATTAGAACCTATTTAGAACAATACGATGTACTTTTAGAGAAAAATGATGTCCATATATGTGGACTCTTGATCCAAATTTACATAAAACACTTTTTTCCTGAAATTTTTAATGTTTAAATGTTTTTTTGAACATGTTTTGACTATCAGAGAGTAAAAACTATTTTTTCCTATTTTAGACAGTTAAAAATGGTGTTTGGGACATTTCATATGCTGAAAAACAGTTGCAGGATGACACTGTATGCCTGTAACAAAATATAAAACATTCAAAGTATTTTAAATAGCAACTTAAGAGCTCAAATGTGCTGTCCATGTATGTGGACACTCAAGCCCTAGGAGGGTATAGTGTCTTGATTCACAGAAATAAAGTGCTTTCTGCAAGAGCTGTTAGTCTGAATTGCTTATGGGTCTCTGAACATGCAAAAGAAATCAATTTAAAAGGGACCTATTATGCAAATTAGAGTGTGTATGTAAAATTTCAGCTCAAAATACCACACAAATAATGTTTCATAACACTTTGAAACTGCTTCTTCTTAGACTTTGGTCAAAATTGTGGCATTTTGCGACTGTCTCTTTAAATTCAAATGAGATTGTGCTCTTTTCTAAAGTGGGCGGAGCTACAAACGCCTGTGCCTTAGCATAGTGGCAGATTCAAAACAGGACTAACGTTATCTCTGTTGAACATTGAAAACGTCAAGAAGTGTCTCAGAAGAAGGTAGTCGAGACTACAGTGTTCATTTGTGCATCCTGAAGGCTGATTTATACATCTGCGTAGAGTGATCGGCGTGACCCATAGCGCCTGCCTTGCACATAGTTTTGCATTTACAGTTCTGAGTGCTGTTTGTGTTGCTCTGCAATAACACTTCCGAAACGCTAGCTGGCAATAGGTTTTTATGATCCTCTGTGTTGAGTTTCTTCATGGTTGTTTTGTTTTTTCTGAATGCTACAAGTAGTTAAAACTCGCTCATTCAGAGGCGGGAACCGGCGGATGTGCAACAACTTTAATCATAAGATTAAACAAAAAATTTCCATCTGGAGCTCCTTAACGGGACACCACACTTGTAAACTCTCACTTCATCGGATTTGTGGCTCTCAGGACCGCCCGCGCTCATCACCAGTACCAAGCCGACCAATCACAGATTTTGCGCTATGCGTCATTGCGACATGTACTTACATTTTTTGAGAGGTGCGTGTCAGCGTCTGCGTCAGCCATGGCGAGGGATATGCGACCGCGTGTGCACTTGACGCAGATGCCTTAAAATTACATTTATAATGACAGTTAGGGCGTACTCACACTATGGACAGTTGCCTTGAACCGGGCCGAAGCACGATTGTCCCCCCTCCCATCTCCCCCGACGGCCCGCACTTACATTACATTCTGCCTGAGCACGCTCACTTCATCGATGTTCAGTAAGCGCTTTCGCTCAGCACCGTGGAGATTTCTTTAGTTATATTGTTTTAGTCGTTTGGGACGCAGTGACACACAGTCAAATATTTGAGCTCAAGTGAACCGCGCTCTGGCACACCTCTTCCAACCAGGCCAGGGCCGGCCAACTGAACTGTGCCTGAACCCGATTCAGAGCACACTTCTCAAACGATCCGGGAAACGGGCCTGGGCATGATTCGGATAGCATAGTGTGAGTACGCCCTTAGACGCAGACATTATCTTTGTCAGGTATGTCGTGAAAACTCTTAATGGCAATGGCTGCTTCTCAGTCAAGGCTGTTTTTTGCTAATGAGGGAGAGATTGTCGCTAATGGGCGGAGCTTTCCCCCTCTAAAGATATGTACGAAGAGAGAATGTCAATCAAAGTGTTCCTGCATACTGTTTTTATCAAGTTTGAATATAGAAAAATATACAGTAATTAATTACGTTTTACCATTAGAAACTGACTATATTCATACACTGTTGCCACACAACTGTGTTTTAACACCTTATAAAAATTATTATTATATAATAGGTCCCCTTTAAAATGAAATTAAAATTATTTCAGGTTAAAATATTAGTGTTGAAAAGACAGATGAATCTATCAGTTTATTTATGTATTTAAACTGCATTAAGTGAACTTTTACTGTTGAAAAGATTGAAAATGTTGCTTTTTTTGACATAAAAAATAGCTCAAAGTGATACATTGTCTGCATTGGTGCTGTAAATTACACTATAAAAGCCTGGTAATAAACTGACAGTACTTTTCTGTTATTTTATGGACTTATTTCTCTCTATATTATCTATTATTTCATAACTACTAAAAGAAATGTCAATAAATGTCACATTGTTAAAACGAATAACAAAATCCAGAAACTATTGATTAACATGTATTTTTTTACAGTTTACAAAGTAAAATAATAATAATAATAATAATAATAATAATAATAAAATAAACAGTTTAATATTTGTTAAAACGTCCAGCTTAAAAAAATATTTTTTACTGTCTTGCCTTATTGAAAAAATGCATCACTACTGTATAATAACACCATAACAGCACCCAAATCAGCTAAATTGTGTGTCTTACGCAAGTCAGATGTAAAATGCTTGACAGCGTCTAGTATATGTGGTCAAGAGTTTCAGCTCAAGTCATTTATAAACCGTTTCTTTGAACACAGCTCAGAGTATTCACCTAGATGCTGAAAAAATGTGTGGATTACCCGTCGATGTGATTATGCTTTCCAGAAGGGCTATGGTATATTTAACCTATGGCGATTTCCAAGAAAGTCTGTAAATAGCCACATTCATATATGTTTTGTCACATTTTTTAAACGTGGTGCACATTTTTGTGCTAGTTAAGCTTCCTGCTGTTATTTGTAGGCTGTATGTATTGTATGTTCTGACATTGTTGTGATGAGAATGTGGAGAAAACGAGCCTTTTGTTTTTTTGAGTGTGAGAAGATTATTGAAGACTCTGGGGATCTGAGAAGGGTCCTGCTGCTGTATACAGGCACAAATTCACAGGAAATGTTACTATTTGTGCCTGAAGTTTGTTTTTACTTTATTTTCCTGTTTAATTTACAGTACTGACTTTTCAGAACTTTCCCACCTCAGTTCTAATGGGACCATCAATCTTCAGACATAATGTACAGTGTATTGGCAGCATAAATGAGTACAGGTCTTATCTCTCTTTTAAATTTATACTTTCTGTAGGAAAATAAACTTTTGTATGTTAGATTGAATTAAAACTGGAACTGGTGACACGGTGGCACAGTGGTTAGTACAGTCACCTCACAGCAAGAAGGTCGCTGGTTCGAGCCTCGGCTGGGTCAGTTGGCATTTCTGTGTGGAGTTTGCATGTTCTCCCCATATTGGCGTGGGTTTCCTCCGGGTGCTCCGGTTTCCCTCACAGTCTAAAGGCTAAAGGCTATGGGTGAATTGAATAAGCTAAATTGGCTGTAGTGTATGTCTTTGAATGTAAGAGTGTTTGGGTGTTTCCCAGTACTGCGTTGCAGCTGGAAGAGCATTCGCTTTATAAAACATATGCTAGATGTGGCAACCCCTGATAAATAAAGGGACAAAGCCGAAGGAAATGAACTTAAGATAATAGTGCAAAATGTGTACATACCAATGAATATGCTAGGGGAAAAATCTGAAATAAACTGTTAAAAGATCAAAAAAAAAATCATAGAGAACCATTAAAAGAAAACAAGTAGATATTCTGTAAAAAAAAATAAAGAAATATGTATTATCTTTCTATTCCTAAAGATGTTAGGTGACCACACACTTATTTTGATGAACATAACAGTCAAACAATATTTATAAAAGCACCAAAATGTTTTGTCTACTCTACTTTGATTGAAAAATTGATAAAAATATTCATATTCAAAGGGGCTGTACTCATTTATGCTGTGCACTGTGAATATATAGACACATATTTAATCTTTAAAACATCAATATTGCACTACAGCACTTTAATTCCCACCACCACCCGTACATTTGAATGTTTCCTATCTTATTGGTATTAAAGTAAACATTTAGTAAAAATGAATCATATTGAAAGACTATATTTACAGATCTCGGTGTGACCAAAAAAATACAAATTAATTGTCATTTTAAATCTTTATACTTTGCCAATATCCTTTACTATATTTTATCCATTTATCACAAGGTCATCTCTTTGTCCTTCATTTGGACAAACTGCTGTTAAAGGATTTTTTTATAGGCTCACCATATTGAAAGTTTTGAAAACTGAAAAGGCTGCCAGCTAAAAAGGGTTTAAGATAAATTACAAAAATGTTATGCTTTTAAATAAAGTCATAATTATAAAGTTACCATTTATTAGAGTAAAAAATAGAGTAAATATAGCAATATTGTGGAATATATTTGAAAAAATCAGAATGTGCTTTTAATAACATTAATTTCTAAATGTCACGTTATCCCGGACGAGCCCCCATTAAATGATACAATTTAATAAGGTAAAAACGCAAAAAGCGTTATTATTGCTGGGTAAAATGAATGTGTATAAATGAACAAGGCGATAGTAAATTACATCCAATTTGTTTATTCCAAAAGGGTATACGCAGAAGGCCACCTAAATCGCTTCGGTATGCCATTACAAAATCAATTTGTAAGGTCTGTTTTCTTTAAAAATTAATGATCTTTACTGACTGATTGATATACGATATAAAGTGGGTCTCAAAATGGATAAGAAGCACTGCATTGAATTCCATTTTTTCAAGCCATGTTTTTAAAATATGAACATTTAATTTAATTCAAGTATTTTCAATGCAGTTTCTGTGCTAGCCTGCTGATTCTGATGGCACATGTGTGTAAATGGCTTTTCTTTTTTTACATATTATGTTATTGAATAAAGTCATATTTGTAAAGGTAACATTTATTAGCATTATTAGCATTTATTAACATTAAATGATACAATTCAATAAGGTGTCTAGGGAAAATGCAACATGTTATTGCTGGGTAAAATGAATGTGTATAAATGAACAAAGAGATGGTAAAATACTTTCAATCTGTTTAATCCAATAGGGTATACGCAGAAGGACTTTTAATTTCAGTATTCCAGTTAAAGCACTTCCAGTAAACTGGATGCTGTTACAAAATCTCTGCATTTAAGGTCTGTTTTCTTTAAAAATCAATGATCTTCACTGACTGATTGATATATGATATAAAGTGGGTCTCAGAATGTAAAAGAACCACTGCATTAAATTCTATTTTTCCACCCCATGTCTTTAAAATATGAACATTTAATTTAATCCAGTTTTTCAATGCAATTTCTGTGCTGTTGATCCTGATGAGCATGCGTGTAAATAGCTTTTCATCTCATTTTACACTTGAACAACTGAATGAATGATTAAGTCTGTTTAACTGATTGTATTTTAATTACATTACAACATCGATGCTGTAAAAGGAACCATATAAAATTGAAAGAAGTCACATTAACCATTCACCCGAAGTTTATCGGTAGGGGAACAAAACACTAGCTGTGCATATAGCCTATAATATTCCAGTAAATGATATGCAAGTGTGAGCTATTAACAATGTAGCAAATGAAGAAAACAACAATTACAAGTTAACTAAAGAGAGAAAAGGGAACCAGAGTTGCACCAAAGCAAAGAAATAAACAAAACCAAAAACCACATAATCTAGAACCCAGGAACAAGCTTGCTAACGAAAGGGCCTTAGGAACTCACATATACATATCAACACAACAAGACAAAAGGACCTTTAATGGAAAATAAAGTAAACAATAAAAATGACAAATTATTTGATAAAGATATGATATACAGGTGTATTTGTCTACATTGTGCATTAAGTGCATTTTTGACTGTTTTAACTTACCAATTAAATTAACATCTTTCTAAATTAAAATATTTGAAGTATAACTTATCACTGTAATGCCAAAGCTTAATTTTCTGAATTGTCATCATCACATGATCCTTCAGAAATCATTCTAATAACATACACACAACCAAACACTCAAACATCAGTACAAAACCATTCCTGTGAATGTTACTAAAAGAGAACTTGCATGCATTTAAAACACATTTGTCTTTGTTCCGAAATCGAGTTATCCATCCTAATGCAATAACACGAGCCTTTAATATTCTCTGTGACCATTTCTTTCTCTGTGAACAGGGCTTTATTCACCTATGATGGGATAATGAACAGACTCAGACTGGCTGATTCTGGAGGTAAGAGCACGCCGAATGTCTTTGAAATAACGTCTTATATTTGTGGCCCTGTTTTCATGCTGTGTGTTTAATAGTGGGCGGATTGAAAGAGTTGTCAACAAAACTCAACCCTAGACTGCCACTGTATGGGATGTGCAGGGTAGGCAAAGCTCAACCGCGCTTCGTCATGATATTATGGGTCAGTTCATCCACAGTTCACTGTTTAATGTAAAACACTCTTGATTATTCCTTTTCAAACAGTGTTTGTGGTTTCTCAGGTGGGAAAGGATGTGGAGGAGTATCGCAGAGCTGAGTGTCAAAGTCATATACCAGCCATCAGAGCCTTCTTTAAGGTAAAAAAGAAAGTTGGATTATTGGTAAATACTGGCGATAAAGAAGCATAGACTGAAGAAAAAAAAATCCCTTGTTCCTATACAGAAGTTTTATGGTAGTTTTATCGTATTAGATTTTATTTTTAAAATGAAAAGGTAACAATATAAAAACAAGTCAAACATCTGTGTTTTTGATGCCTCAGGAAGTGCACATCTTTCTTCCGGCCCACACTTTGGATGAAATCACAGAGGAGCGGATCTGTGCTCTGGCCTGTAAATCTGCAGGAGTGCCCCAGGGGTCGAGAGCGAGACCCGGACGCCGGACCGAAGACAGACACGCCACTGTGGTATGAGACTGTTACCAAAACAGGGCAGATTTTATTAATTCTAAATGATGAAGTTGATTGACTAGCATAGCCAATCAGGCAAATTAATGCTTTTAAAATCAGGAAAATGGCAAACAAATAAAAGCATCTCCACAACATTTCCAGGGCACCAATTACAAGCGGACAATCGCAGCTGCAGAGATTCAGAGGATCCAGAGAGATTCCTTCTGGGCACAAATGGAGGTATGAGTTTTGTTTTGTTTAATATTTGTTTAATGATTGTTATCAAGTATGTATGTTATGGTACATACTTAACAAACACTGTTGTCAATACATAACCATATAATAATAATTAAAACTAAACAAATTTTTAAGCTATTAAACTTTAAAACATAATTATTTAAAAAAATGAAAAACATAATTGATTTATAATTATTATACTTTTATCATTTATAAACAACTATTTATAGAAAAGTACACAAAGTAACATTTATTCAGTAATATATCAAAACACTGCCATATCATATACAATAAAATATCGAAAATAAAATATTATATTATAAAATAAAATAAAATAAAACAATGGCCTTGATATCCAATTAGTTTTATTATTATTTTATTATATTATTATATAAATAATAATAATAATAATAATAATAATAATAATCAATATTATTAGCCCCAATATTATTATGTTTTTGATTGGCTACTGTTGTCCAATTACTGCCTGATTACCCTTATTAACCTAGTTAAACCTTTAAAATGCACTTTAAGCTGAATACTAGTATCTTGCAAAATTACTAGAAAAATATGATGTACTTTATAATGTTATATTTAGAATATTTAAAGTATATTTTATTTATTTTAAAATTTAAATGAACCTTTATCTTTCTGATATAAAATTAAAAGCAACAAATTTACAAATAAAAAAATAAGTTCACAAACTATGTACAGCAGGAGTGTCCAAACTCAGTCCTGGAGGGCTGGTGTCCTGCAGATTTTAGCTCCAACTTGTCTCGACACACCAGCACAGATGTTGAAAGCCTATAAGAGCTTGATTAGCTAGCTCAGGTGTGTCTGATTGGGGTTGGAACTAACCTACAGGACTGAGTTTGGGCACCCCGATGTACAGTTTATTGGCCATTGTTGTGATTAGGTTTTAATAGTAATAATAATAATAAAAATAAAAAAACTGTAACATTTAAACTAATTGAATTCACAATCCATCAAACTAATCTTTTCACCATTTTTTAATATGAGCTGAATAATTGCGTTTTTTTGAGTCAGCGGCCGTTTCACTGGGAAATGTTATGTAAGCAGGCCCACTCTTAACAAGCTCACAGCGCTCATCATCTGCATTATCATCAACAGCTGTTTCGGTCAGACAGCAGGATCGCAGAGGAAGCTGTCGTATTTCTACTTTTTTCCCCAAATATTCTTAAAAATCTCACTCTTGAACACTCCTGCCTCTTCTCTGATCGCTGGCAGACTGGTGTCACTGAAATCTCTGTGATTGTGAACAAATGCAGGAAAATAATAAATGGTCCATTTAATGGTCCATCCTCTACTGCACGCAATATGATAGATCTATAAAAAAAATATTTGACTGTTTTTCTTTTCTTAAAATGGCTTAACTTGAAGTGCTGTAAAAAATTGGAAAAAAATCTTTTTTAAGGTACTTAATGATATAAAGACGTCCAACAGTGGATCTAAGCTAGAAATTTCAAATTTAGAATTTTCCTTATAATTAATAATTTTGTTGTTTGAAATTATTTAATTGGTGTTTCAGTATTATTAGCTTTAACACAGAACTTATAAAGACACCTTATACATACTTTCCAACAACTCATATTCCAACAGCTTTCATTTATTCCATTATTTTTTGCTGGATATTATTAAAAACAAACCTAATATTGTATTATCATGTATACAACACACAGTAAATATAAATATTTTCTCCAGTAAATAATATAACAAATACATACCAAGTCTAAAATATCCAGATGTATGAGAATAATGTACAGTAGCTACTAACTAACAATGTTTTTACTGTATATTATACTATACTACACCTGTCTTATCTGCCTCTGAGCTAACTTACTTGAACTGTCTGCATCACTGCTCTTATCAAATGTCCAGTCTACATCATTCTCATAGTCACTAAAACCCATCTCATCCTCATTTTCATCTGCAGGAAGAGCCAGTTCTGTCCTTTTCTGACTTCACTTACCATAGAACATGGTGGTGCTCGCTAATACACTGTTCCCTGTATTCATATCTATTCAAAAGTAGTATTGCCATTAAAACTAGATTGTATCCTTAATTAACATTAACACATGACTAGGCTAGGCAAGTTTATTTATATAGCACATTTCATACACAGCGGCAATTCAAAGTGCTTTACATAAACAGGAATAAAAGAAACAAGTATAAGAGAAATAAAAACAAATAATAAAAATGGCAAAAAAAAAACAAAAAACAGATACAATGTGTTATAAAAGAATGAAAAAGAAGAGAAAAACATAATAGTGTGATCTGTTGGACGTAGCACAGTGCTCATTCAGTAAAGGCACAGCTAAACAGATGTGTTTTTCTTGATTTGGATGTGCCTACTGTTAGAGCACATCTGATCATTTCTGGAAGCTGATTCCAGCAGCAGACTAATCAACATTATATTACTACTGAAGCTTTCATGTTGTTATTGTTACAACTTCAAAGTTCACAGCTGACCTTGCTAGCTAGCTAACCCATTGCAATATTGCATGTTCCACTAGTGCACAGTGTTGTCATTTGTCAACGCATACATTTGATTGGTTTACATAAAAATAATTTGATAAAAACTTTTTTGAGTTGTAAGTATGTCATCATAACTTACTGGAGGTGATGTTTGAGATTTTTTTGTGGATCTGACATACTTTGATCCTTTGTTTTTATTGACGTTTACATTTGCATTCAGCAACTACTAACAATAAACGCCAGTCTGTCAGAAATCACGCTACAGGAAAACACAACATGTCATTTGAACCAAAGCACATTGGCTAAACTAAGGTCTTCTCTTTCCCACAAAAATTTTTTATGTTGGTCTTAAAAAAAAAGTGGCAGGGAAATGAACATAAGTATCATGTTGCCATATGGTTACACCATGCAGTAGAGGGTTAAATGATTACATTTAAAACAGAGGAGAAGCAGATCGGTTTGATTGTACCAGGGAAATACAGAAGCACTTCTGGTGCTAAAACATTTGCCGTCGGCATGCAGAGGAATGATCTGCTCTCAATGCTGCAGGTGTGAGGGATGGCTGTGTGGCACTGTGCCGCCTTTGAGTGCTCTCAGGCGGGGGAGAGGCGGACGGCATCACCCGCAGCTCGTTGCGAAGAGAAACGTTAGGAATGGTACAGCACAGACACAAGACTCTCTAAAAAAGTCTAATAACACCTAAAAACACTCGCTAGTCACTTTTTTGAAAATTTGGCACTATGGAGGTCTGAAAAGTTGCTAAGTTGGCAACACTGGCTAGCAGTTTCTTTGATTAGTTCCATTATTCATGGGGACTCAGTTTTTAAAAGATTTAAAATCGTAACAGTTCTTGACAGATTTTACAACATATGATTGAAAATGTATAAAGGAGCTATATGATCAATATTGGCATTGGTTGGGGGCCCCTATTTCCCTGGGGCCCTGAGTGGCTGCTTACCTCGCTTATTGGTTAAGTCCGACCCTGCGCAAAGTCAAAATAAAATAGTTATTAATTAGTTATTAAAACTATTATGTTAAAATATTCTTTTTTTTCCGTTAAACAGCCCTTGGTAAATATTTGAAAAAGAAAGTAAGTTGTTTCTGACCATTTTTCCAGAGAGAAGAGGAGGAAAGGAAAAAGGAGGAACAGCGGAGGGCAGCAGAGGACAGAAGACAGAGAGAGAGAGAACGAATGATCCAGGAGAAGAGAGAAGCCACGGAGAGAGAGAGGAGGATGCAGCAACAAGAAGAGAAAATAAAGGAGCAGAGGTCAGTCAAACCTTTCCAAACATTTCTCACTAAATTACAGAAAAAAAAAAACTTGTAAACTTGTAAACTCTTTTTAAATAGGAGAATACAGGCCCAGCTGGAGGCAGAAGCTCACAAACAGGAGAAAATCAAATGGGTATGAGTGTGTTTCTGTATGTGTGTTTGCATGCATAAAGTCATGGAAAATACTAATTAAAGGGATAGTTCACCCAAAAATAATTGTTTACTCATTCTCAACTTCTCAAACCTGTTTGGGTTTCTTTCTTCTGTTGAACACAAAAGAAGAAATTTTGAAGAATGTTGGAAATTAGCAGCCATTGACTTCCATAGTATTTTTGTTGCTACTATGGATGTCAATGGCTGCTGTTTTGCAACATTTTTCAAAATATCTTCTTTTGTGTTCAACAATCACTAAAAGAAAGAAAGAAAGAAAGAAATTTTAGTTTTTTTTTTTACTATTATTATGTTTGTGTGAACTTTCCTTTTAAGAGAGATTATTCAGTAATGTCATGAACGTAATGGATAAATAAGGTATGCATGTAAAATATTAACATTTATCACAAATATCTTTTTGTTATATCTCTAAATAATAATAATAAAAACCTTACCTAAACTTTAATTGAAAAAAAATCTGAAAATAAAAACAATCCATATATTTGAATTCATAAGAACTATTATAGAAAACTACAAATGTTATTAATTCATTTTCCTTCAGCTTAATCTCTGATTTATCAGGGGTCACCACTGCGAAATGAAAAATCAACTATTCCAGCATATGTTTGCCCTTCCAGCTGCAACCCAGTACAGGGAAACACCCATACACTCTCACATTCACACACACATTCACTACGGCCAATTTAGTTTATTCAATTCACCTATAGCGCATGTCTGTAGTTGGAAACCGGAGCACCCGGAGGAAACCTACGCCAACACGGGGAGAACATGGAAACTCCACACAGAAATGCCAACTGGCCCAGCCAGGGACTCGAACCAGTGACCTTGTTGCTGTGAGGTGACAGTGCTAACCACTGAGCCACCATGCCGCCCTAAATGTTACTCAATAATATAAAAAACCATGCCATAACATATCTAATTTAACTTAATTGAATTTAGTTTCTCTTAATTTAATGGACATATAAGGTATGTGTATAAAATATGTATATTTGTTTTATTCTATAAAGATCTTATAGCATTTTGAGCAAATTTCAAATAAAATTATTGCCATTTAGAATAAAAAAAATTTCCCAGAAAATTCATAAGAACTATGAATATAAAACTACAAATGTTAATCAATTATATATATAAAAAAACACTGTCATAACATATCTATAAAATGTAATTTATTTATTTAGTTTCTCTGAATTTAATGGACATACAGTTGGTCAGAATTATTAGCCCCCCTAAATTAATAGCCCCCTGTTTATTTTTTTGTTTCTGTTTAATGGAGAGATTTTTTTCAACACATTTCTTAACATAATAGTTTTAATAACTGATCTCTAATAACTGATTTATTTTATCTTTGCCATGAGGACAGTCAATAATATTTTACTAGATGTTTTTCAAGACACTTCTATAGAGCTTGAAGGCTTAACTAGGTTAATTAGATTAACTAGGCAGGTTAGAGTAATTAGGCAAGTTATTGTATAACGATGGTTTGTTCTGTAGACTATAGAAAAAATATATAACCTAAAGGGACTAATAATTTTGTCCTTAAAATGGTGTTTAAAAAAATTAAAAACAGTTTTTATTCTAGCCGAAATAAAGCAAATAAGACTTTCTCCAGAAGTAAAAAATATTATCAGACACACTGTGAAAATTTTCTTGCTCTGTTAAACATCATTTAGGAAATATTTAAAAAAGAAAAAAAAATTCAAAGGGGGGCTAATAATTCTGACTTTAACTGTGTGTGTAAAATATTAACATTTGCTTCATTCTATAAAGGCTTGGTTCTACAAATTTCACATGAAATTATTGTCAGAAAATCATGTTTACTTTTGTTGTGGTTAAAAATCAGGGTTATTTCACCAAACGTTGGTGTTGTTTTGTCTAAAAACATGGTACTTTTTTAGATTTCATGTAACAAAAAAATGCACTAAATTATATTTTAATTAAAAATTTGGAAGAAATGTCTACAATACTTTATAGAAAAAAAATAAAAATGTCAAATGACCACAAAAGAACGTAAATCCAGAATCAAGTGATCATTTTTTAATAGCTGCATATTTATCTCTCTTACATAACAGGAGCACCAGAAAAGGGAGCGCGAAGATGAAGAAGTGAGATCTTCACGCTCTGAATCGGAAGAAAAAGCTGCGGTGAGTTCTGTCAATCAAACCTGAACCCTCCCCACCCCCAAGTATGAAGCCAGTGAACGTTATGATATAAATCTGTAATACTCTGTATGTCCAGCAGGAGGCAGCAGCTCTGGTGTCTCAGCGACCTGTAAACCCCAGAGAGTTTTTCAGACAACTGTCCTCCTCCAGCATCCAAACGGGCTCCCGTCCCAACTCGCCACGTCCAGGTACAGTGCAGCATCGACATAAAAATTAGCATTGACTGAAATATTAACTGCACATCTGAGAACTTCTCTTAGAAAAGCCAAGTTCATTTATAGACCATTTCAATGTGGTCATGTCATTGACCCATAACATTTCCTGCTTGCTATCAAACTATTTCTTAACTGTAACAAGAGGCAATTCAATCATATCTTAATTTAAAACAGCTGTCATCACTTTTTTTTTATCAATAAGTGGACCTTTTTGGATTCTCAGAAGCTATGGAAATTGAAAATGTAATGCAGGAAATACATTAGGACTGTTGCTATTGTTTACATCCCTCAAAATGGTCTATATTTGCATTTTCAAATTCAAAACAACAGATGAATAATGATTCATTAACGTGTTTGTTTCATATTTCATAATGTTATTTGTTACACAATGTTTTAATATTGTTACATTCATGTTCAAAATGTTTGGGGTCTATGATTTTTAGAAAAGCTTTATTCAGCAATGATGCATTAAACTGACAAAATTGCCTTTTACATTAAAACAAAATATTTATATTTCAAATATATGGTTTTTGAATGTTTTGTATCTGAAAAAAAATGATTTGTATGATACTGGAGTGAAAATTCAGCTTCAAATCAATGAAATAAAAAGCACCTGGAAGAAACCCACACCAATACGGGGAGAACATGCAAACTCCACACAGAAATTCTAACTGGTCCAGCCGGGACTCGAACCAGCAACCTTCTTGCTGTGAGGTGACAGTGCTAACTGCTGAGCCAACGCGTCGCCCTAATCTAGATTTATGCTGTACAAATGTTATTTATTTATTTATTTTCTTAATTTATTGACAAACTTAAACATGATTAGACATTGGAGGATAACCAGTTTCAAAGTATACCGCGGTTTGGAAAAGTCAGCGGTTTTAAAACCGCAAAAAATTCTGTTATACCGTTCGTAAGGTATACGTAAGTTTTTTTGTGTGTTTTTTACGTTTTGTAAAGAAATCTGTGTTTTTGAAACTAATCAAGATAGCAGATGTCATTTATTTATTTTAATTATTTAGCCTGACATGTTTACTGTTACAAAATATTCTAAATGTTTCCTAAAATAAAATATATTGTGTTCAATGGTGGAAAAAAGTAGTTTTTTACCCAGACATTTGAAAAGAACTTAATTTAGAGCAGTAAACACAATACCTTAATACCATGAAACTATATTTTTATCCAACGTTATCAGAAACTTACACCGGCCCATGCCTAAACGTGATTCTCAAACTTAAAAGTGTAACCAGCATATAAGCATATACTGAATGAAACGAATATCTGAACTGTACATAAAACGTCTTCATATCAGAATTGACAAAAGATTTTTATTTCAAATAAATTAGTTGAATCATGAATAAAATGGATCGTGTCACACTAAAGGCTGGAGTAATTATGCTTAAAATTTGGCTTCACATCGAAGGAATAAATTACATTTTAAAATATATCACAACAGAAAAACTGTTTATGTAATTTGTATTAACTTTTCAAAATTTAGCTTTAACAAATAAATGTATGGGGGCAACACGGTGGCGCAGTGGGTAGCATGATCACCTCACAGTAAGAAGGTCACTGGTTCGAGCCCCGGCTGGGTCAGTTGGCATTTCCGTGTGGAGTTTGCATGTTCTCCTCATGTTCACATGGGTTTCCTCTGGGTTCTCCAAAGACATGCACTATACTGTAGGTGAATTGAATAAACTAAATTGGTCGTAGTGTATGACTGTGAATATAGGAGTGTATGGGTGTTTCCCGGTGTTGGATTGCGGCTGGAAAGGGAATCCGCTGCTTAAAACATATGCTGGATAAGTGGGCAGTTCATTCTGCTGTGTTTCTATTTCATAATGCGTTAACCAATCAAATATTATTAAATATACCCAGTTTCTGGTTTCCCCCACAGTCCAAAGACATGCGCTATAGGTGAAATAGGTAAACAAAATTGGCCGTAGAGTATGAGTGTGTGTTTGAATGAGAATGTGTATGGGTGTTTCCCTGTACTGGGTTGCAGCTGGAAGGGCATCCGCTGCATAAAACAAATGCTGGAAAAGTTGGCGGTTTATTTCACTGTGGCAACCCCTGATAAATAGGGGACTAAGCGGAAGGAAAATGAAAAAATTAATGTATTTCATCGCCAAAAATAAAAATGCATTCATTATTTACTCAACCTCAAGTGGTTCCAAATATTTATGAGTGTCTCATTTCTGTTCAACACAAAAGAAGATATTTTGAAGAATGCTGAAAACCATTGACTTTAACAGTAGGAAAGAACAAAAGTCAATAGTTACAGGTTTCCAACATTTTTCAGAATATCTTCTTTTGTGCTCATCAGTAGAAAGAAACTCAAACCGGTTTGGAACACGTGACTGATGAGTAAATGATGACAGAATTGTCAGTTTTGGGTGAACTATCCCTTTAAGTACTACCAGCTATTTAAGCATATAATGTATGAAAATATATAGCAATAGATTTTCACATCGAACCATTAATTATTTATTTCTTCATATCAGATGTGACTTACAAAGACCAAAAAAATCGGCAAGACACAAAATGGGGTTTTCAGCAAGTCAACCTGCGTCACTTTACAGCCATCTGATGTGCATGCAGACAGATTTGTTGATTATAATGACAGTGATCTACTTGTTTTGCAACTGTTTTTGTTGTTGTGCAGACAGGAGTCCCTTTAAAAGACTTCATCGCAGTCAGACAGACAGTATCTTCAGCTTCAATGAACCACCATCGTCATCATCATCTCGAATATCTTCTCAATTTCCAACTCCAACTTCCCAAAGCCCAACTATATTCACTAAAACTACACTTCCTAATGGCACAATGGTATCTGCCAAAAGCAAAATCCAAATATCTTCCCCCAAGCTGATGGTGTCATTCGCTGTATCCACCATTGCACCACAACTCCAATCTCCACCAATACCTCCAACTAAACTTCAACTTAAAAGCCCAATCAGTGAAATACTAGATAGTCTGGTCTTTTACCCACCTCCACCAATTCCCGAGCAGCTCCATTTGAATGAACAACCAGAAACAGTGACTGAGTTTCCTCCACCTCCACCTGGTTTTGAAGATTCTCCAGAAGATCAGCTTGCAGAAACGTCTGTTCCTTCATCATGTGTTTTGGTTCCTGAGCCGCCATCAAGACCTCTTCCTGCGCTGCCGGTTGCTCCACGAATGCTGACTGATCTGGAAATTGAGAGAGATTTTACTGCTCGGGCTTCGGTTATCTCTACGGTTGAAGAGGAAGAGGAGAACGAGGAAAGAGATGTGAAGGATTGTGAGGAATATGAAGGGACGATTCAGGAAAAACAAGAAGCTATAAGTGAGAAAGGTGAAATGGGAGAAGAACAGGATGAGAAAATGATGGACGAATGTCAGAGTGATGATGAAAAAAATGGACATATTGTGGATGCAAGTGAAGGTGAAGGAGAACTGGTTTGGACAAATGTGGAAGACTTTGAAAATGGAAAAGAAGATGGGGAAATGTTGGGAGAACATCAAGAGAGTGAAGAAAAACTGGATGAAAATATTATTGAAGGACATGAGAGAGAAAGTGAGGAAGCTCTGGAGGAATTTAAAGACGGAAATGAACTAGATGGGGAAATTCTGGAGGAACAAGAGAGTGAAGGAAGTAAACTAAAGAAAAAAGTGGAAGAGTTTGAGAGTCAAAGAAAACAAGACGAGAAAATGTTGGAAGAAATTGAGAGTGAAGAAAAGCTGGATGGAAATATTATGGAAGGACATGAGAGGGAAATTGAGCAAACTCTAGAGGAACTTAAAGATGGAAATGAACTAGATGGTAAAAATATAGAGGAACAAGAGAGTGAAGGAAATAAAATTAAGAAAAATGTGGAGGAATTTGAGAGTCAAAGAGAAAAAGTTGAGGAAATAGAAGAATTTGAGAGTGAAGAAATTCTGGATCCAAATATTATGGAAGGACTTGAGAGTGAAACTGTGGAGGAATTTAAAGATGTAAAAAAACAAGATGGGAACATTTTGGGGGAGCAAGAGAGCCAAAGAAATAATGTAGAAGAAGTTGAGAGTAAAGAAAAACCAGATGAAATTATGGGAGAACAAGAGAGTGAAGGAAATAAAGGGAACATAAATAAGGAAGAATTTGAAAGTGGAAAAATTAAGGATGGGAAAATGTTGGAAGAAGTTGAGAGTGAAGAAAAACTGAAGGAACATATTATGGAAAGACTTGAGAGTGCATTTGTGGAGGAATTTATAGATGAAAAAAAACAAGATGGGAATTTTTTGGAGGAACAAGAGAGTGAAGAAAATAAAGTCCCGAAAAATGTGAAAGAATTTGAGAGTGAAATATGTCAAGATGAAAAAAAGTTGGAAGAGGTTGAGAGTGAAGGAAAACAGGATGGAATTATTATGAAAGGGCATGAGAGAGAAGAAGATGATGTTAGCAAAAATGTGGAACAATTTAAAGATAGAAATGAACAAGATGTTAAATGTTTCGGGGAACAAGAGAGTGAAGAAATACAACATGCCAAATGGATAAATGAAGAGCAAGAGAAAGAAATTACAAGGAAAAAGGAGGAAGATGGAAAAGGTTTAGGAAAATATACAGAAGAACAGACAGATGATAAAACTGTGGCTATATTTGAAAGCAAAAAAGAAGAAGATGAGAAAAGCATGGAAATATTGGGGATGGAACGAATAAATAATGAGAGAATTATGGAAGAATGTGTGAGAGATGATGGAAAAGAGCTAGAAAAATGTGAAGAAAAATGTGGCACTGTCAAGGAAGCAGATGGGAAAATTGTGGAAGAACTCGAGGCTGACAAAATGCAAGATAAACGGATCATGGAAGAGCAAAAGAGTGAAGAATTACAACATTGGAAATGTACAGAAGATTATGAGAGTGAAAAAATACAAATTTTAGAATATATGAGTGAAGATGAGAAGACTATGATAAAATCTGAGGAAGAAAATGAGCAAGATGGTAATATTGTAGAAAAATGTGAGGAAGAAAATGTGAATAAACTCAAGATTGAAAAGATACAACATGGAAGCAACAAGGAGGAAATTTACAGTCAAAAAGTGCAAGGTTCAGGAATTGGGCAGGAATTTGGCTGTGAGAAGGAACATGATGAAGAATCTGTGATGGAAAACATACAACATGTAAGAAATATGGAAGATCGTGAGCAAGGCAATGAAATGGTGTTGGAAAAATCTGAAGAAAATGAAAGAGAAAAGGAACAAGGTGGAAAAATTACAGAAAACTCTGAAAAACAAGATGGTAAAAGTTTAGAAAAGCATGAGAAACAACACGGTGGGGAAATGCTTGAACGTGGAAATGAAGAAAAACAAGATGGAAAAACAGTGCAAGCATTTGGCAATGAAAAAGACGACTACAGGACAAGCATGGAAGGATCTGAGACTGAAAAAATACAAGACGAATTCGGACAAGAAAATGAGCCAGATGGGAAAATTGAAGAAACAAGTCCAGAAGTAGAGGACTTAGAAAATGCACAGGATTTGAAAATGACAGATTGTATGAACGAAAAAATACAATATGGAGACTTTATAAAAGAACAAGTACAAGAAGAAGAGAAAATCAGGGAAGCATCCAAAACTGAAAAAATACAAGGTTTAAATATTATTACAGACGGTGGGGAAGGAAATATGGAAGAACACGAGAGTGAAAAAGATCAAGGTCAGAAAATGAAAGATGGGACAACTGCAGAGGAACTGGAGGGGAAAAAAGAGCGGGAACTGAACATGACAGATTGTTTGAACGAAAAAATACAATATGGAGACTTCATAAAAGAATATATAGATGAACAAGAAGATGAGAAAATCAGGGAAGCATCCGAGACTGAAAAAATACAGTGTGTGAATATTATTACAGACTGTGGGGAAGGAAATATGGAAGAAAACGAGAGTGAAAAAGATCAAGGTCAGAAAATAAAAGATGGGAAAACTGCAGAGGAACTGGAGGGAGAAAAAGAGCGGGAACTGAAAATGACAGATTGTATGAACGAAAAAATACAACATGGAGACTTCATAAAAGAAGAACAAGTACAAGAAGATGAGAAAATCAGGGAAGCATCCGAGACTGAAAAAATACAGTGTGTGAATATTATCACAGACTATGAGGAGCGAAATATGGAAGAACTGGAGAGGGAAAAAGAACTAGCTGAGAAAATGAAAGATGGGAAAACTGCAGAGGAACTGGAGGGAGAAAAAGAGTGGGAACTGAACATGACAGAAGACTGTGAGAGTGAAAACATACAATATGGAGATTATGAAGAGGAAAAAGCACAAGATGAGAAAACAATAGAAAAAATACAACATGGAAATACTTTGGAAGAATGCTTACGGAATTATGAGCATGATGGTGAAGATGGCAGAATAATGAAAGAACATGTGAAAATACAAAATGCAAATATTATGTCAAAACACTTGAGAGAAAATGATTGTAAAATTGATAAAAGATATGATCAGGATTGGAAACTAGTAGATGGAGAGGGTGAAAAAACACAATATGGCAACATCATCGAGAAACATGAAAACGAAGGAGATCAAGATGACATGATGAAAGCAGTGAACGTGTGTGTGCTCAGGAAAGAGGAATCCTTTACAGAGATTATAAAGAGACATGAGAAAGCAGATGCTGAGGAGATGAAATCATATAAACCAATTAAGAAAGACGAATGCAGTGCCGAAATGTTTTTCTCCCAGCATGCACCACCCTTCCCAGAATCTCATGTTATTAAGCCATGTCAACACATCGACACAAATATTCCTAAAAGCATTACTGCTTCACAGACGACCTCCACTGACACCTCACACCAAATAAACCTACCAAACATTCAGGCTGAGCCAGATCTTTCCAACCTGAGAGATCCAGATGACATGAAAGAGACTATGTGTGACTCCAAAAACAGTGCAGACACCATGCCACCAGGACAAGGACCTAACAAAGACATGTGTGTTATTGTTGAGGATGTACAGATAGCAGGAATGATTAATGACGTTAAAACTCTGGACAGCAGTAGTGAATTTGATGATGAGATCAATACTGAGAGCAAGGCATCTTCACCTGTATCTGAGAATCAAGAGCGGATTGGACAGTCAGATGAGGGGGAGGAGCTTGTAGCTGTCAGTCATTTCCTCGAAGAACCAGGTAATGATAATGGTGTCATTTATAACATGGACTGGATGAGAAATATACAGTTAAGGTCAGCATTATTAGCCCCTCTTTAAATTTTTTTCTATTTTTTAAATATTTCTCAAATGATGTTTAACAGAGCAAGGACATTTTCACAGCATGTCTGATAATATTTTTTCTTCTGGAGAAAGTCTTATTTGTTTTATTTTGGCTAGAATAAAAGCAGTTTTTTTTTATTTTTAAAACCCATGTTATATTTTTTTTCTGTAGTCTACAGAACAAACCATGGTTATACAATAACCTGCCTAGTTAACCTAATTAACCTAGTTAAGCCTTTAAATGTCACTTTAAGCTGTGTAGAAGTGTCTTGAAAAATATGTAGTAAAATATTATTTACTGTCATCATGGCAAAGATTAAATAAATCAGTTATTAGAAATGAGTTATTAAAACTATTATGTTTAGAAATGTGTTCTCTCCGTTAAACAGAAATTGAGGAAAAAAACAAACAGGGGGCTAATAAATCAGGGGGGCTAATAATTCTGACTTCAACTGTATATAAAAAAGGAATTACTAGAGGAAAAGGAATTTACTAGGAATGAGTAAATTGTTAATATTTCAAATTTTTAATTTTGTTTAGTTTTTTCCCAGTAAATGACAATTTATCAGGAGAACAAGTGTTTTCATCAGAGTTATTCCTTAAAGTAGGGTTATTCCAACAAAGACTGATTTCTTAACTCTTCTGACATAATAATAATAATAAGAAGAAGAAATGTATTTTTATATACTGTAGCACCTTTAAAACTTAATTCTCAGAACGCTTTACATTTTAAAGTTACAAAGGTAACAGAAAGTACAATTTTTCCAGGCACCCTGATGTCAAAACGACATCAAATTGACACTGACATTGACATCAAAAAACATGTTAAATCATTTGGTCAAAATATTGACGTACATTTGACATCCATTTGATGCCCTTTTGACATCAAACATGTCGATTTTTGACATTTTTTGACACCAATGTTAGATGTCAATTGGATGCTGTCTTTACACCAAGGTAGTCAGTTAATTAATTTGCATTTTTTATGTGTTTTTGGATGTTGATCTAACATTGGAATGAAAAAAAAAACATAAAAAATTGATTACAAAAAAACTGTAATTGATTTTTGGTGTGTTGTTTATTGCCAATTTGATGTTGTTTTGACATCAAGGTTGTCAATTTACATCAAATTGATGTGTCATTTTTTGACCTGTTTTTTAATGTTGATCTAACATTGGCGCCAAAAATAATGCCATAAATCAACTAAATGAAAGTCTTCAAAGCGATTTTTGACTTTTTTTAATGGCAATGTTGACCAAATGTGACCAAATGTCAATTTAATGTTGGTTTGACATCAAGGTAGTCAATTGACATCAAAAGCATTTTTGATGTGTTGTTTGATGTTGATGTGTTGTTTGATGTCGATCTAACATTGTCGTCAAAAAAATAGGATTTGTCCTGTAATCAATTTTTGACATGTTTTTTATGCCAATGTTAGATGTCCATTTGATATCGTTTTGACATCAATGTAGTCAATTCATCGATTTAGATTTTTGACATTTTTTTTTTATGTTGTTCTAACATTGGTGTCCAAAAACACATAAAAAATTGATTACAGGAATGGACATGGACATGTTTTTTATGTTAATAGATGTCAATTTTTAGTCAATAGGTAGTCAGTTAATATCAATAATGATATTAATATTGATTTGCATTTTTGGCGTGTTTTTTTTATGTCGATCTAACATTGTTGTCAAAAATCAATGGGGGTTAGGACGATTCTAAAGGCCCATGCCATTTTAGGGCTGTTTTAGAGTTACTATTAGGGGCAAAATCAAACCCCCCGCATTTGACGTGTTTTTTGATGCCAATGTTAGATGTTAATTTGATGTTGTTTTGACATCAAAGTAGTCGATTTACATCAAATTGATTTCCATTTGTATTCATGTTTTTTTGTTGTTAATCTAACATTGGCATCAAAAATCAATTACAGTAAATTCCTGTAATCAATTTTGAACTATTTTTTTCTGGTTTCAATATTTTTATTATTAGAAATTTTCGCAGACATTTACTTGAAAATACACTTTTGTTTTTAAACATAAACATAAGACTTGCATTCAAACAATTAGACATTTGAAAAAAATAAAAATAATAAAAAAACAACAACAACAAACAACAGTCATAAAAATAATAATTAAACAAACAAAAAAAATAAATAATGCATTCCCCCAACCAACCCCCCACCAGCGTATCCAACATTAAACGTAGGTACTAAAGGCATAGTAAACATATTAATCACAAGTTTGTAAAAAGGAAATAAAAGAGGACCACATTTTTTCAAATAACAAAACCTTGTCTATTAGGGTATATCAGATTTTTTCCAGATGTAATGTACCGGTTAACTCTGTCAGCCATAATTTAAGAGTTGGAACTTCTTTTTTCTTCCAAAACAAAAGAATAGTTTTTTTTTGGCAGAGATAAATCCATATGAAACAACTGTTGTTTTACCTGTGTAAGTCTCAAAAATTCTTTGGAGACAAATATAATTAATATAGGATATGGTTTAATGGGAATGTCTAATGTTACTGAAAAAACTTGAAATATTTTGTTTCAGAAACTTTGTAATTTGGGACACATAACATAGGAATGAGACAGGTTGGAATCTAAAAACTGACATTTGTCACACACAGGGGACACTTCTGGAAATATTTTATTCAATTTACACTTGGAATAATGAAGCCTATGAAGCACTTTAAACTGAACGAGACAATGTCTTGCATTAATGGAACATTTTTATGCCAATGTTTTTTATGTTGATCTAACATTGGCATTAAAAAACACACCAAAAATTGATTACAGTAAATTCCTGTAATCAATTTTTATCTTGTTTTTTATCCCAATGTTTTTTACGTAGATCTAACATTGGCATTAAAAAAATGCAGCGAACTTGATTACAGGAGTGTTCTGTAATTGTTTTTTGACATGTTTTTTAAAGGCAATGTTAGATGTCAGTTTTTAGTCAATTTATATCAAATTAATTTGCATCTTTTATGTGTTCTTTAAATGTTGATGCCTGATGGGTTACAACGAGGAAACAAAAATATTGTTTTTGAAGAAGTATTGATGGCCTTCGCTTTATATTCATAGTACAGAATCAAATCTCATACTTTATTATTTCTGAGTGACCTTTTTTTTAACTTCCCAGATACTGCAATGGACATAATAATTGTATAATTCATCATCTGAATCTGACCGATCGCACAAGCGATGTTGAAGGACAGGAGGCTTCATCACATGACACAGAAACACAGCAGATATCAAAATGCGATTGTGACCCTCACCAAGTGAACGAAGACACAAAACACGAATTTCAGCAGAACTACAAGGCCGTCACAGGTACACCCTGTGACATGTTGAATGATAAGACAGCTGATGAAAACTGAACTGTAGATGAGATTTGGAAATAATTGGTAGGTGTGACTGTAAACTTATCTCAGAACAGATCATTCCACCAAAGAATGTAATGGTTCTGGTTTTGATTGGCATTAATTATTCAAAACGCAAGGAGTGGAAGGGTAATTCAGGGCTAATCGCAGATTTGCTGTCCTTTTCACCCCAGGTAGGTTGCTTTTTTGTTTTTGAAAGTCCCCAATGGTGAAATTCTACAATGCGATATAAAACAGTGCTACATAATTACCCTAATTTAGAGATTTAGAGAAAAATCCAATTATGACAATTATATTAGTAAATCTCAAAAGTGCTTTTGCTTGAAGGAAATACTACAATGGCACTTTTCTGCCAAAACCAACTTAGTATAAATGGTCATAATTTACAATAACGCTCCATTAGTTAATGTTATTTAATGTACCCTATTTACTACTATTACCTAAGAATATCTGACAGCATTTATTAATCATAGTTGTTTGTTAACATTAGTTAATGCACTGAGAATGAACAACTTTATTTTCATTACCTAGCACTAACAAAGAAGAATAAATAAGATAGTAAGGTTTTACTTGGTATTTTATTTGCTAACATGAACAAATAATGAATAATGAATGTATTAGCATAATTATTCATCTTTGTTAAAGTTAGTTAATGAAAATAAAGTCATTTAGTTTGTTCAAATTAACTCACAGTGCAATAACTGTTGTTAACAGATGAGTTATGATTTTAATCATGTAATTTAATAACTAACTATTTAATTAACACTGTACTGTTCATTCTTCATGTTAGTAAATACATTGAATACTTCTTGTTAAGTGTGATCATAAATGCTGTAATAAATCTAGTAGTGGTGTAATGGATCACGGTTGACCTGTGATTCGTATGGACCACACAACCCACGGTTCGGAACACACAGAATTAATACAATTTTTTAACTTTTAGATTAATCCTAAATTTGTATTGATCGCAAGGAGATCGCCTCTCGCATCATTCAGATCACATGTATGAAAGCATTTAGTCTTTCCTGTAAAATATAATGATGACGGAAGAAGTTGTGGTAGGTTATTCGGGAAGTGCTGGGTTTCTTAGGTTATTAAAGGTGTTTTCTGTCACTACTTGTTTAGTCTGCATTAATGCATTCAGAATAAGCGGCCTTTTTAATCATTAAAAGATCAGGATCTTAACATCCACGCAACATAAATTATTAATGATGGTGATTTACATGTTTATTAATCCTTCGAATCGCTGCATTCAAATCTGAAAATGCAAAAATCAAGAAAGAGATTCAGTCTTTTGAGTTAGTTATAAACGGTTATAGTGAGTTATAAATTAGTTATTAAAAGTTACAAACAGTCAAATAACACAAAAGTACTGGGATAACAGTTTATAGTTTAGATAAATTCACTGACGTTTATGGCAAAGATTAAAATCACCATCATGTGCATTTAACCTGACGCTCAAAAATGAAAGTTGTAGGCAGCAATTACATTACTTAACCAATAGGTGGTGACAACCAGCCATCGAAAAAAATGCCACTGAATAATTCTTCAAAAATGATACATCTAGCAATGAAACATGAGGTTTTATGAGTGAATAACTGAATCATTTATTGAAAATGAAACTAAAAATAAATATGGGTTGTATAAATTAAAATGTTAGATTTATACATTTAGCATTATCAGCAACAGGGTTTTCACAATAAGAATATTTTACAATTTATTTTTATTCAGCTGATTATTTCTTCATTTTATTTTTTTATAAAATTACGGGTTCTCTGTTTTTGTAATAAATGGACAGCAAATTACGTTTGTCTCCTCCCTTTTTGGCTGATCCGACAAAATGGTCCGATCCGTGACTCAGAAACCATAATGTGATCCGAACCGTGAGATTTGTGATTTGACCACTAAACTCTAGTGTTCATTGTTCATGCTAGTTTGTACATTAACTAATTGAATCTTACAGCAAAATATCACCCTATAAACACTTTAACCTGAAACCCTTAAGCAGAAAAAAGTCTGTTGATGAGCCGTCAGTCAAACAGACAACAGACGTTTATAAGGTGAACAGGTGCAAATTCCTCAACTATAACAGCAGCACTTATCACTCTTCACACTGTGCATTCTTTTGGCAGAAATATTAGATAAACAGACCAGTTTTCTGTCACGTAGTGCTGTATAAAGAGCTAGAAAAAAGTGCCCTATAATGCTTTTTTCAGATAATATCTTTTATGTTGTGTGAAATGTAGATGTTTGTGAATGTAAAAAAGTCTTCAAAGCTTTAAAGACCAAAATGCATGATAAATGGGTTTATTGTCTTTATTGATTCTGAACTGCCTGAAACGAGTCATCAGTAACAAACTTAAATGTTTGTAGTCAATTAATTGATTTGCATTTTTTGACGAGTCAAAAACACGTCATAAAATCGATTACAAGTCCTGCAATTGTTTTCTGACATGGTTTTTGATGCCAATGTTAGATGTTAATTTGATGTTACTTTGACATCAAGGCAGTCAATTTACATCAAATTGATTTGTATTTTTGATGTCTACTTAACATTGGCATCAAAAAACATGTCAAAAGTGATTACAGGACTTTCCTGTGGTTGATTTTTGAGATGTCGATCTAACCTTGGCGTCGAAGTACATCAAAAAGCATGTCAAAATGCAAAAGACAATATTAGGTGTCAATTTTGATGTTGTAGGTAGTCAATTGACAACGTCAAATCAATTGGCATTTTTGATGTGTTTTTAACCTCTTGATCTAACATTGGAGTCAAAAAAACCATCATAAATCGATAACAGGAAAGTCCTGTAATTAACGTATCTGTCTTTTCTTCATTGGCTGCCTATGAACAGTGTCAACTTTTATCCTAAAATGCTGTAGCTGTCATTGAGTTGTGGAAGATTTTAACTCATATAGTTGACATAGAGGTGTAAATGCACTTTGCATGTACTTCCAAACTATAAGGACTCTGTAAAACTGACATCAGTATCCAGGTTTCCGTACCAATGTGAAGTGAATCCTTTTCAAATTTCGCAAAAAAAAGTGAATTAGCATTTCCCTCAACTTGTTAGAGTGGGTGACTGTATTGGTAACCTAGTAACCAGCAGAAATCAAGGCAAGCATAATTGAGCCTCACAGGTGTAACAATGCTGTTGACTCTGGGTTTAAAACAGAGTTTTTGATTAACTCTTGGCCGCATGCACCTGAAAGTGTGACACATGCAGCAAACTTAAATCTAAACTGGTTAGCTGGTTTTAGCTGGTCGACCAGCCTGGTTTTAGAGGAGTTTTGCCCATTTTCAGGCTGGTTTCAGCCATTTCCAGCCTGGTTTAAGCTGGACATAGCTGGCTTAGGCTGGGCTCCCATGCAGCTTGGCTAGGCTGGTCAAGCTGGTTTTAGCTGGTCATCTCCCAGCATGACCAGCTAAGACCAGGCTGGAATTGGCCAAAACCCCTCTAAAACCAGGCTGGTTGACCAGCTATAACCAGCTAACCAGCTTAGGCTGATTTAAGCAGTTTTTTCAGTAGGGAATAAATAATAATTATAATTCATATAATATGAATAGTGGTGACACTGTGGCACAGTGGGTAGCACGTTTAGCACAAGAAGGTTGCTGGTTTGAGTCTCGGCTGGGTCTTCAAAACAAAGATGCCTGTTATATGGAACTTAGAGTATTTATAGTTGCTTAGGATTTGTCTGATTGGTGAATCATAAATTGAATAATGCGGGACCAAAAGCAAAAGCACTGCGCACCAGAACAGCCCGACACAGAAACAGTTTCTTCCCTCAGGCAATCCATCTCATGAACACTTGATGATAATAATTGCGAAACCAACATCACTACTTGCTATACACTTTTATACACATATATACTTATTTAACAACACACTTTACATGCCAATTTGCACATAACAGCTGCACATATAACATTGTATATAGTAATAAACATGTACATACACTTGTCAATCTGTATATTTGCACTCACTACTTACTTCTATTTTTTTTAAAAATATATTTATAATCTGTTTTTTGTCCTGTCTCTGTAATCCTGTTGCACTGTAGAAGCTCTGTCACGAAAACAAATTCCTAGTATGTGTGAACATACCTGGCAATAAAGCTCTTTCTGATTCTGATTCTGAAAACCAAAAGCAATCAAAAGCACCTGATCCTCTCGAAATTAGTTTCTAAATAAACTTCACTTATTTGCATTAGCCCTTTTTCACACAAATCCAAAATTACCTCAAGTGAGCCTAAATACTTTTTTTGTGATTAACATATTTTTATTCAAAATTTGGTGTTTCCATCACTTAAATGAAAGGAATCCTTAAAATAGCATATTACAATCACTACTAAAAGGGAGTACACTGTAAAACAAATGCTGGGTTCCACAAAATTACTTCACAGTGTCCTAACATAAACTGATTAATTTAATAATTTTTAGAAATTTAAGTGAACTGAACATTAAGTTGTCACAAAGAATTGTGTTGTTTCAACTCATTTTAAATAAGTAATTTGAAGTCGTAAAAGCCATAAATCAAAATTTTTGTGTGTAGATTATTGTTGAGTGTAGTGTAGTTATTTATGACATTCTCATTCCAGTGAGCCTTTGAAAATATATTGGTATAGAGTAGTTGCAGGATGAGTCATTTGCATTTTCAGCATTATTTTTCCTGGAAGAGACAATGAATTCTGAAAGCAAATATTTGCTGAAAGTTTATTTGTCAGCAGTTAAAAGCAAAAGGCCCATGCACAGACCCATACAGGGGCAGGTGCTCAACGCAATCGCAAAGTGAAGGGGGCGAGGGGGTGCTGGGGGCGGTGGCGATTGAGCAAGAGGGGCACCTCAGTCAATGAGGGCAAAGGGGCAATGGCTCTAGCCACCAGGCCACCCCCTTGTGCATGGCCCTGGCAAGCAATGTAGATTGGTTAAAAGATAACACACTTAGTGAGAGATTAATTAAATAACTTTAATTCCATTGAGGTGTTGATGGAGCAATCTACTGACAATGAGCCAATGAAATGCACAGCAGCTAATTTTAAATATGTCCAACGCAGCTCATAAACTATTGCAAATTAGGTCCCACTGAAGTCTCGTTGCACAAAACAAATTGAACAAATTTGAGTTTTAGAGTACACTACCTGACAAAAGTCTTGTCGTCGATCCCAGTTGTAAGAGAAGCAAATAATAACTTGACTTCTAGTTGATCATTAGGAAAAGTGGCAGAAGGTCGCCACTTTCTGATGAATCATCTGTTGAACTGCATCCCAATCATCACAAATACTGCAGAAGACCTATTGGAACCTGCATGGATCCAAGATTCTCACAGAAATCAGACAAGTTTGGTGAAGGAAAAATGTTGGTTTGGGGTTACATTCAGTATAGTGGTGTGCGAGAGATCTGCAGAGTGGATGGCAACATCAACAGCCTGAGGTATCTGCCCATTACATTACAAACCACAGGAGAGGGCAAATTCTTCAGCAGGATAGCGCTCCATCTCATACTTCAGCCTTCACATCAAAGTTCCTGAAAGCAAAGAAGCTCAAGGTGCTCCAGAATTGTCCAGCCAAGTCACCAGACATGAAGATTATTGAGCATGTCTGGGGTAAGATGGAGGAGGCATTGCAGATGAATCCAAAGAATCTTGATAAACTCTTGGAGTCCTGCAAGAACACTTTCTTTGCCATTCCAGATGACTTTATTAATAAGTTATTTGAGTCATTGCAGAGATTTATGGATGCAGTCCTCCAAGCTCATGGGAGTCATACACAATGTTAATTCTTTTTTCAATGCACCATGACTTTATATTCTATACTGGACATTATTACTGTTAAGTGACGAGACTTTTGTCTAAGTCAGACCTTACTGTCATAATAATATTTTATTTTGGTAAAATAAGGCAATCTAGAGGCCTTTGCCTTTCATATAAGCCACTTCTGACACCAAATGATCAACTAGAAGTCAAGTTATTATTTGTTGTTCATAAAACTTGGATTGCCGACAAGACTTTCAGGTAGTGTAAGTTTCAGGTTGACAAAACCAAACAAATCCAATCTGGTTAGGATCAGAATAACAAGACTGTTGACTCTGAGTTTAACCCAAAGTTTTTGATTAACTCTAGACCGCATGCACCTAAAAGTGTGTGACACATGCAGCAAACAGCCAAGCATTAAATATTCAGTGCTTAAATTAATTGATATTTATATTATAATATATATTTATATTTTAATATACCAATAAAAATTGTAATGGGGTACAGTATATTCACAGACTTTAATTTCAGCCAGCCTCAACACTTTCAGTGTCTTTCCATTATAAAATTTAAGGTCACATTTAAGGTCTGATTTCATTAAATTCAGTGATCTTCACTGCCTGATAGATATACATTATGAAGTAGGTCTCAGACCGGACAAGAAGCACTGTGGAAAATTCCATTCCATATCTTTAAAGTATGACAGTTTATTTTACAGCGCTTACAGTCTTTTATCTTGTTTTACATTTGAACAAATAAATAAATACTTAAGTCTATGTAACTAAATGTATTGTAATTACATTACAACATTGATGCTGTAAAAAGAACCTTATGAAATTGAAAATAGTCACAATAATATTCACTGGAAATTTATCATTGGCTGAAAAACACTAGTTGTGCATATAGCCCGTTCATAAAATACAAATACATTTTCAGCAACAAGATTGCAAGGTCCATTTTGGGTTCGCAGTTTCTATCCCAGAAGAAAACCTGCTATAGACCAGGTTAGCCATGTAATGTCTATGGCAACAAAACCTGATCAAAACCAACCCACTTATTTGAACCCATAAAGTATTATGTGTTCAAACTAAACTTGAACTTGCCTGGATAAAATTCCTAACCAGCTTTACATGAGTAAATATGTATTTTTAGTCGGATTTTAATAATGCTTGCAAAAAAAATAAATAAAGAGTAATCTGACTACTGCAGATTTTAGATCGTGTAGCGTTATTCATTTAATTGCTCTCTTTCCATAAATGAACTAACTGGGAATTAACTGAAATAATGCAGCATAGTGATATACAGTGCAACTTTATTGTGGTCAAAACCTGCATGGAACTATTTTAGTTATGCATTCACCTTAGAATCAGCCAATCAGAATCAAGTATTAAACAGCCCTGTAGCATTATATGCTTTAGGGCAAACTAGATTTAGTTGCCAGACATACAAGTAATTTCTGCATATGTACATACTTTAAGTATTGACTAAGGCTATCAAACGTGTATATAATTATTGTCCTAAAAAAATAAAAGCAGTTCAGTAAACAGATGTTGAGCAATAGTCATGCATGTTGTCATAAAGCAACCTGCATTTAAATAGCACATTGTTGACTTTTCAGCAACAATTAGATAAACAAACTTAATCATAGTCAAAAGTTAACACACTGGTTTAGCTTACAAAATTCACAATTAATAAATCTGCATCAATTTTACGTCATTTTAAATACAAGTGACAACATGCCCAACATAAATGTACAAATTAGCTGACCTGGCATGATAAGACAAATAATATTATATATTAAATTAAATTCACATATTCATGGGCTTTACAATAAACATAAAATTAATTCAATTTAAAATATGTTTTAACTAAGCAGAATTATGCCACAACCTAAAATGCTATGTATGTATGTATGTATGTATGTATATATATATATATATATATATATATATATATATATATATATATATATATATATATATATATATGTATGTATGTATGTATGTATGTATGTATGTATGTATGTATATATATATATATATATATATATATATATATATATGTATATACAGTACATATACACACACACACACACACACAGTTGAAGTCAGATATTTTCACAGTATATCTGATAATATTGTTTCTTCTGAAGAAAGTCTTATTTGTTTTATTTCGACAAGAATAAAAGCAGTTTTAAATAATAAAAATAAATTTTAAGGTCAAAATTATTAGCCCTTATAAGCATTTTTTTAAATTGGGTAAAAAATAAATAGAGGGACTAATAATAATAATAATAATAATTCAGGGGGGCTAATAATAAAAAATATATATTTTTAAAAATGTTAAATTCAATTTAATTCATCATTATTTCTATAGCGCTTTTACAATGTAGATTGTGTCAAAGCACTTTAACATAGAAGATTATAGTAAACTGAAACAGTGTCAGTTCAGTTTTCAGTGTTGAAGTTCAGTTTAGTTCAGTTCATTGTGGTTTAATTTTCACTGCTGAGAGTTCAAACACTGAAGAGCAAATCCATTAATGCGTAGCTCCACGGGTCCCGAACCAAGCAAGCCAGTGGCAACAGCGGCGAGTTAAACAAAATACCAAAGTTATAACATAATTGATACTAAACTAGCACAGATCCGAACAAAACAAACAGAATAAATATGCTAAATTTAATTAAATTAAAAAGTCTAATATGTTCCTTTAAAAGATCTCACATTTGTAAACAGGTATATCTACAAGTTTTTAGTTTTGTTTTTTTCCAAAATGCCTCTCATAACAATGAGGATTATTCACAGTGTGTTTATCTGCGGTATTAGTGATGTGAGATGTTGGCATGTTTGAAGGACACACCTTTACCTGAGACCTGGAAAACATCCATCTGTGTTTAATGACAGACGAGATTCTTCCAACAGAGCGATACTGCTGCTAAATCTCCAAAGGTTCTGCAACCCAGAATTATCATTATATCACAATCAAGCTATAAAAAAACATGTCAAACAAAAATAACGACAACAAAATCAAGCACTATTAACTAACAACGAGCAATTTATTTGACAAAGTATTTATTAAGATTTGCTATCGTTATTAAATAAATAAACAATACATCTGCTCAGTGTTAGCTCTACTAAATACATTAATGAATGTATTATTACAATAAAATGTTGCATTTAGTTAAAATTAGCTTTAGCTAAAATTAATAAATGCTTAAATGCAATTGCCAAGTGAGGCTGTCACGGTGGCACAGTGGGTAGCACAATCACCTCGCAGCAAGAAGATCGCTGGTTTGAGCCCCGGCTGGGTCAGTTGGCATTTCTGTGTGGTTTACATGTTCTCCCCATGTTTGTGTGGGTTTCCTCTGGGTGCTCCAGTCCAAAGATATGCGGTATACAGGGTAGGTGAATTGGGTAGGCTAAATTGTCTGTAGTGTATGTGTGTGAATGAGAGTGTGTATATATATATAATTTATATATTTACAATTTTATCTTGCTGCAGAGCTTTTCTACTTGACTCAATTTAAAAATTGAGTCAAGTGCAATACTTGGGTTAAAAGTTAAATCAACTCAAAAAAGCCGTACAGGAAGTTACTAAACAATATTAAGTTGAGTCAACTTATTTTTTTACAGTGTAGAAAATCAAATGGCATTCATATTTCCTGTTATAATTATACTTTGTTGACATGAAGCAATACATAAGCCTTTTAAACATTCAGTAATATTAATGAAAATGTATTTATTCAGCAAGAATGCATTCAATTGTTCATTATTTACACCAGACCTGTATAAAAGTATAGTTTCAAAATGTAGTTCATTCAGCTAATGATGAAATTATGAGTGTTTTCAGCAATCAGCATTTTGACAGTTATTTTCAAGTGTGTATATGTATAGATCTTCAATGGGAGTGGGGACATTAACATATACAGTATGTTTGTTTTGAATAAAATAGCATGACATTTTTGTTTTGTTGTAGCTGAATAAGATGAAGTTATGGCAGTTTCTGCCATAAATCACAGATTTACAGTAACAAATACCCACAGTAATGCTTGCTTCTCACTATAGGTCTGAACTGGAAATGCAGCATTCCTCAAATGTCAGTAACTGCAAAGTCAATGTTACTTGCATAAAAGAAATGGTGTCAGTCCTTTAACTTAATTCAAGGAAATTAAATCATAATATTTTTACTTTTTAAAATTTTTTTTACCAGAAACTGCTTATATTAAGACAGATCTATTCAGTAACACTTTTACAGTAACAGGTTACACTTATTTTAATGAATAAAATGGCTTAATGAAATTGTTTTGTTTAAATGCACCAGAATATATTGAGACATGGATATTGAATGGACTTTCAAAAGGGGATATACACAGTATATGTGTGTGTGTATATCTATCTATCTATCTATATATATATATATATATATATATATATATATATATATATATATATATATATATATCTATCTATCTATCTATCTATCTATCTATCTATCTATCTATCTATCTATCTATCTATCTATCTATCTATCTATCTATCTATCTATCTATCTATCTATATATATATATATATATATATATCTATCTATCTATCTATCTATCTATCTATCTATCTATCTATCTATCTATCTATCTATCTATCTATCTATCTATCTATCTATATATATATATATATATATATATATATATATATATATATACACACACATACACACATACACACATACATATATATATATATACACTGCTTGCACTCACTTGACACTTGACATGCTTTCCATTAAAAATTTCCCTGCAGCAAATATTTCTCATAACAAAGCAACTAGATACAGTTGAAGGCGAAGATTGTGTGAAATTAATCAGTTTTGCTAAGTCATTGTGTCATCTTTCCAGGCAACTGATTCAATCACATTGATTAACAGACCATTACCAGAGCAGTAAGTCAGTGAAAATAACATAAGACCTAAATGATCTTTGATTTTAATAATCAAGTAGAGGAAAAATAAGAAAAGCTTTCCTGCAAGTAACGCTGCATCCAATGTAAACACAGCACTGGCATTCAAAGCCTCGTTGGTATGTGTGCTTTAAAAACCGAGATCCATGTTGCAATTCTGTTCATCTTATCATGCCAACGATGAGAGTCTGCATATTTCAGATGCTTCCGACACGTCATTTTCTCAGAACCACCGTGCAGTTATTTGAATCTTGTGGTCTTGCAAGATTTTAATAATATTATTTGATAATATTAAAGAAGCTTTTAAGTCCTGGTGAGGGACAACACGCATGACCTCATGAGTAGTCATTCAGTTATTCAAAGAAATCTTAAATTGTTTACAGTGAAGACTGACAAATAAATAATGTTGAGATTAGAAATGTTCAAATCCAGCAATTTCAGCATAAATGTCAGGCCCGTATCGATCCTGGTGAAGGTGGTGGTTCTTTTTTCTTAAAAATTTGACCTTTTAGCAGTTATTCACCTGATTTTCTATTTAATTATGAGGTTTAAATAGGTTGTATTTTAGTGATATTTTAAGCACGATTCTTTGCTGGATTTTGCTTCTTGGATGGTCGTCATAATCACACTTTTTGATGTACCAAAACCATTTCCTAAAGATTTACAGCAATTATTATTTACATCACATACATCAAATTTACATAATAAATCATTAGAAAACAAAAAATAGAAATCAGTTTTAAATTAAAAACTGTAGCCTATTGTCATTTAACTATGATTCAAGAGTTTTCACTTAGATATTGCTTGATGCTATTAGCAGGTTTGGCGTGCTGTCCCGATAGAGAATCCTGAGCTCGGAGATAATTGATCCCAGGGCTCCCACCTGGTCAATGAGCATGTGAGGGGGTACGAGATCAGGTTGTTCTCGAGAGCTCCCCTGGTAATGGAGTAAAGGTGGAGATAGGGTGGATGGGGGGATTTTTCAAAAAATGAAGATGAGGGGGTATCCGTTTGGCTTACTAAGGATTACAGATGATAGACCAGCTGCGATCAATCATATCACGTGCTCCTTTCGAAATTAGTTTGTGAAACTTTGGATTAACCAATGGGCCTTATGGGCACAGGCAGGGGCCCGTGCGCACTTGGGGCCCCTGCGAGAGGAGAAAAAAAAAGCCAATTTCGGAGTGTCTTTTTAGGGTAAGTGCAAATGGTTTCCGCGCATCAATGTCTGATTGACAGAGACAAGATAATTAAAGTACACGGCAACATCTTTTGACGCGATCGATCATTAACTGGGTTCGAATCCACCGTCTGCTGAACTCATGCTACTTTTTCTCTCCCCATTGCATATCAGATTGGAAATATATTTATTTTTGATCGGTAGGAAACATTATATAGAGTCACAATTGCTTCGTGGGTTTTTAATAATGTTTAGCCTATTTCATATGTGTATAATATTCTATAAACAGTTATTTTCCACCTGGTGTTAAATGTTAGCAACATCTTAATAGAATTGATTTGTATCTACAAAGTTAGTCCCCTTTTCCGAACTCTGTTCATCATCAATGAGGGTACAGAAGAAGACATTATGGTAACGTTAGACGAGTAAGCTAACCAGGAGGCTAACGGCAGCGCAGCGCAGACAGGATTAATCGTGTCAGAGACAGACAGAAAACGGAGAGGGAGGGGAAGAGAGACAGGAGAGAAGTGTGTGTATGTGTGTGATTTTGAATACTTTTATGTTTATAATCAAGCTGATCTATGCTGTTTGCCTGCTCGTCATCATGAGGAGAGTAGAGAAAATAGAGGAAGAGGAGGAGAGAGACAGGAAGTCATTAATAAGTGTGTATTATGAAAGACTCAGATTCATAGAACTGGATTGAAATGTGTTATATGCCATGCCAATAATATGCTTTATAAGTTTGTAGAAGTTAAAATTAAAAATTAAAATACTCTTTAAAAAATTATATATATATATATATATATATATATATATATATATATATATATATATATATATATATATATATATATATATATATATATATATATACACACTAGTTTTATTAGTATTTTTTCAATGCTTTAAAAAATAAGTTAAATCTTTGTAGACTATAAGACTATAAATATATGTACTATATATCATTTATTTAAATTATACAAATTATAGATTCATTCTATTAAAAAGTATTATATTGTTCTTATTATTTAATTCAACTATAGGGATGCGGCCAGGTAGGGGGCCTTACAAGACAATGTGCCCAGGTGCCCCTGAATTCTTAATCAGGGCCTGGGCATAGCAGTCAAAATACGACAAATGAGATCATGTATGAAACAAATTCTGGACCTTTGTCAGTCTGAACCATCTGAACCCCCCTGGCTACGGGCCTGAATGTACATAAAGTATCAGGGAATGCTAACTCAGTGGCCACTTTATTGAACTACCAATTAACGGAAATATAATCAGCCAATCACATGGCAGCATGCAGACAGTACTAGCACCTAATAAAGTGGCCACTAAATATACTGTAAATCATACATAGATATATTTTTTATACATGGTCATACACTGTATGAGTGTAATATTGGGGAAAGTTCCTTTTAAATCTAATCAATTGCATTACTTCTGTTCCTTATTTAAAAAGTAACTACGTGTGGTTACACTGTAAAAAATGTAATGGCAAAAAGTCAAGAAAACAAATATTTTTATGTTGCTTTAACAAGTTAATCACACTCATAACATTTTTGCTGCTTGTTCAAACTACTTAATTATAATGAGCTCCTTGCCACTGTCACCACTGGCTTGCTTGGTTGGGACTTGTGGAGCTGTGCATTGATGGATTTGCTCTTCAGTGTTTGGACGTTCAGCAGTGAAAAATAAACCACACTGAACTGAACTAAACTGAACTTCAACTCAAAAAACCAGACTAACACTGTTTCAATTTACTAGAACTGCTATGTTAAGCTGCTTTGACACAATCTACATTGTAAAAGCGCTATAGAAATAATGATGAATTAAAACAACACAATTATTCCTTTTTTGGCACAACTTAATTGTTTAATGTTTAATCAACTTAAATTGATAAAAACAATTAAGTTAACTTAATTGATTTATATTTGGACAACATAAAGGAACGGTGTGGAACCCTGCATTTATTACCCTGCAACTTTTACAAAGTTGAACTTAATTTTTTTAGCCAGTTTAATTGATGTAAGTTGAGATGACTAGAAAAGTTCATTTGATTTAACTAAAAATGTTAATGCCGCAATAATTTTTAAGGAAAGTAATTGTGTCAAGTTACTTTTGCATTTCTTTAGATTAGTCAGGGCTTGTTTGTTTTGAAATAATAATAATAATCAGTAATTACTATTATTGTTATTATCAATTTCAGCAGTGCATTTTTTTAAAGAAAAAATGCAAGAAAAAAGTGAGGGAAAAACTCAGCAATGAATATTCTGAGTTTGCATTCAACTGTTTTACTTCTTTTTAAGAGATACTGATTTTGTTTTGTGTGAGATGATTAAAGCATGTAAGTTTGCCACCCAGTGGTTTAACTAAGTATTGCATTCCTAGTTTAGAACACAGGCAGGCGCAGGTTGCCAGATTGACAACATAAACAGAAGGGTGCCTGACTATCAGGCCTAAATTCTGATTTAAGGCTGATTTAAATCATGTTCTAAACAAAAGCAAAAGCAGCAACAGAAGGAATATTTTCCATATTAAAAGGAGTTTTTGTTCTAACTGATAAAACTAACCCCTGAAATTTATATATTAGAAACGGCTTCTATTTCTGCACCTGAACAACAGAAAACTGACAATGTTCACCTCAGGTACACCTCATGTGCTTTATTCAGTGTTAAATGATAATAATATAAGTTTGAATGCCATTTTACATCACATTTATTGCCATACTACTGAAAGCAGCAGCAGATAGTTCACCTCAGATCTTGACAGTAAGCCATTTGAAATTGAACTTTAGAACTGTGACTCAGTGCAAACCAACACAGTGATTCACATTTAATAATCTTAAAGAGGTTTAATATGTATTAATTAGATTATAAACCTGACCATTTCGTTGGAATGCAGCAACTGCACTATTCTGTGCTTCTGAATGGCTCTATTTAAAATTTCTGTCGTTTTTTATCTGGAGCAAACAGCCAAATTGCTTATCACTGCAAATTTCATCACGTAGCGTGTTGTTAGGACACAGGGTTACAATGTAACCTGCTTACCTAATGCTTACATTTGTGATATTTATATTATTTTCTAATTAATAACCACCTCATGTGGAACTCTGAATCTGCGTCTCATTTCGGAGTCTGCTACTGTCCACCAGAGGTCGCATTTCAGTCACAGATGAATACTTTGAGAGCCTTCATGACTGAATGAATGAAATATGTGGTTTTCCAACAAGGCAACCCACGGTGCTGAAATATGGGTAAGCTGGCATTGGGTGTGTTAAAACAACCAAAACAAAGACAATGCAGAATATCTGACTTCTGCATTGTTTTTCAGATAAACAAGAATGTTCACTTAGCATGTTTCTTACATATCTGCAAGCATATTATGGGATTTTTAATGCTTTAGTAGAGTCAAAAACTTACATACAGCACCTTTAAATACACATTTAGGTTGAAAAAAACTGAAGAATTATGTCATTTCAACTCATTTTAAATGAGTAGCCTGAACAAAAGTAATTTTTTGAGTGCATTTAAGCTAGAACTACAGTAAATATAATGTTTACACATTGTACACCACACATCCTTATTTCTCCTGACAACATGAGAGCTGACAGTCTATTAGTATTGGCATTACTTAAATAAAGTAACTAAAAAAGTAATGTGTTACTTTTGTTACTTGGACAAAGTAATCTGATTACATAACTTGGGTTACGTGAAATGCGTCACCCCAACACTAAGTGTATTTTTCTTCTGTGCAGGTTTCACTAGAACAGATCACCCATAGAGCTGTGATAAATACACTGAGTGTCAAAGGATTGTGTCAAAACAATACAAAACACGCACACACTACATTCATGCATTGTCCTGCATTCAAACTACTTCATGCGGCCTTGGGGACAAAACAGACCACTGCAAGAATAATATCTATGTATACTCATTTATATAGAGTATATAAATAGTGAACAATGACTTGACAGTTGTGGAATGAACAAGAAAAATGTACAAGAATGTGTTTTGAAAAATTATGCTTCCAGGAAACGGGTTTATGATTTACTGTCATTCTGTCGTCTTACTTCTAGTTGCTCATCAGGATCTGCCAGACAAACTAAACTGCCAGGAAATGATGCTCGACAAATTTCTTTCCATGTCCTTATATTTTCTTCAATGTAAATATGTTATGCCGTATTCATTTGGAATGTAATCTTAGATCAGTTTATTAAACAAAATATTTTACGTTTCACTTATATTCTCTCTTTCTCTTTCCCTTTCTGGTAACACTTTAGAATAATGGTCCATTAGTTAATGTATTTACTAACCTTAACTAACTATCAATAATCTGGTAAAGCTTTTTTTAATCAAAGTTCAACATTAACTAATGTATTATTAAAATCCAAAGTTGTGCTTGTTAACGTTAGTTAATGAGCCATGAACTAACATGAACTAATGTTATTTAAATTAAGTAACATTAACTAATATTAAGAAAGATGAATAAATACTATAATAAATGTATTACTAATATTTAGTTCATGTTAGTAAATACATTAACATTAACTAATGGACCATTCTTTTAAAGAGTTATCAATTTTTTAAAAGAATTAATAAAGCTGCACTTTAAATGCGTGATTAAACATATTTCTATATATTAAAAGACTGTGTAATCAAATAAATTTCAATTATAACTATAAAGTTGTTCAAAGCAGGGTTATTATAGTAAATTAAACCTATTATAGTAAATTAAAGCTAAAAGAAATCATTTAAAATATTAGAATGTCTGTTTTTTGTTAGTTGAATAAGAAATATTTCTCAAATTAATTACATTTAATTTAATTTAACATTGAGCATAAAAATACAATAAAAATGTTTAATCAACAAATCAAAATATTGAACCAAATGTCACTGGCCAGTCAAGGATATTTTAGTAAACTAAAAATAAAACCATTAAAAATAACATAATAAAAAAAATTTATTTAGATTAACGTGCAAAAGAAAATAAGAAAATAAATCAAATTAAATTACAAGTCAAATAAAATAAAATAATTAAAATAAAAAATAAATTAATTAATAAATTAAATGATCCAAACTGTGGTATTTATGGAGAATGAAACCTGCAAAAACAATAAATAAATACGCAAATTTATAAATAGATTATTAAATAAATCCATAAATTCCTGCATACAAATAAACAACAACAAAAAATATATATGTATATATATGTATACACATATACATATATACATGTATACACATATACATATATACATATATATCTACAAACTTCTGCATAAATAAATATATAAATAATTAATTACATGAATGTTGGGAGAATAAGAAAATGCCAAACTGAGTTTCTTTTTTTCCTGCCTTTCGAACATTTATTCACTCTTAAATGTAGTTTCGGATTTACTTTTCCTTAGGTCAACATGCTAATGAGAGGGGGTCTGTCAATCACCAGAAGCCAGGCATAAAAATCCAATGCAAAATTTTTCTAACCATCAACCATTAAAGGCATAAAGGCCGCCTTCTTATGACTGATGAATAAAATAAAATAAAATAAAGAAACCACCATCAAAAAATTTATACCATTAAAAAAATAAAAAACTAATACCATCCAAACTGCGGTATTATAGAAAACTAAGACATATTTTTTCCCTGCTAATTGCAAAGGAAATAGTTTAACACTGGATTTAACTTAGATGCTTAAACTAATCTTTTGTCTAAATAACTTGTCTAACGTATAATAAAAAAAAATAATAATAAATAAAAAGAATAAATGACTCAAACTTTAACCAATGAAAAAATATAAAATATACACTAATTTAAGTTAATAATAATAAAAATATTCATATATATTTATATTCTTATTCATAAGCCTATAAAAGCTAAACACCAACAAACACGTCAACACCATCACACTTCAGAGTCTGTCAGGTGTCCACAAATCAGTGTGTAAACATGACGGATGGACTTAACATTTCTACAGCTACTCAACACTCACGACTTTACATAATTTCATTCCTGTTGTTGTTTGTATAGTGGCATATTTTGCACTCAGGTTATTATTGCGGAGGGAAATGGGAGAACTTGTTCTATTTGTGGTTCTTTTTTCCTCATTGTTAGTGAATGACTAAAGCAAAACCTGCAGGATTAGATCATTTTATGCCTGTATAAACCACAATCCGCCAAACAAAACTGGGAGAGGGAGAAACACATTTGTTGTTACTTTGAGACTGCAATGGGATTAAACAGAGATGGAAAAGTTTGATGCTTTGATGACAGTTTGTTTCTGCAATAAATAGCTCTGGACCCCATTGACTTTCATTGTTTCGTCAGGGGTGGACAATAAAAAGAGGTTTCAAGCATCATAACATTAATAATCTCAACAGATAATTATTGTTTAATTATCTTTTTTTTTCCTGCTGCAAAACAATGATTATTGTGCATTTTTCTTATGATTTACAGGAGACGCCCATTACAATGTCAATCAGTGCAGCAGTAGTTTGTATAACCGAATTTCAAGCATTTTATTTGTAATTTGGAATAAATATTATTAGAACTTTACGGAGAAAAAAAGGGCGATGCAGTGGCGCAGTAGGTAGTGCTGTCGCCTCACAGCAAGAAAGTCGCTGGTTTGAGCCTCAGCTGGGTCAGTTGGCGTTTCTGTGTGGAGTTTGCATGTTCTCCCTGTGTTTGCGTGGGTTTCCTTCGGGTGCTCTGGTTTCCCCCACAGTCCAAAGACATGCGATGCAGGTGAATTGGGTAAGCTAAATTGTCTGTAGTGTATGAGTGTGAATGAGTGTGTGTGTGGATGTTTCCCAGAGATGGGTTGCGGCTGGAAGGGCGTCCACTGCATAAAAACGTGCTGGATAAGTTGGCGGTTCATTCCGCTGTGGCGACCCCAGATTAATATGGGACTAAGTCGAAAAGAAAATGAATGAATGAATATTTGTTATATTTGTTTAAAAAATAAAAATAAATTATATTTTTTTAAAAATGCTCTACATGACGATGTTTATTTGTAATTTGGATGAAATATTATCCGAAAATTTACAGAGAAAAATAAATATTCATATTTTACACAAATACATAATAAATCCAGATAATGAACCGCAGAGAATCCATCTCTTAATATGCGAGGCAACATTTATTTATTTTGTTATTTAGTTTAACTTAAAAATAACATTTAATAAAGAATAAAATATAAATCACAAACATTACTTATGTAACAAAAAAAAAATAATAACAAAAATATGAATTGAAAAGTGACCCTAAAATAACACAAATGGTGAAATCAAAGTCAATTCACTCTACTAATACGCTGATTATAAACAGCGCTTCATTTCATCTCTATAACCTGCACATTATCATAAAGCGTGATGTCATTCAGACTTAATAATGTCAGGGTGGGGAAATCACTTCATGCGCTGTTAAAAGAGAAAAGAGAATTAACAAGGCGCATAATAGCCAGGTCTTCCTGGGAAGAACAAACGCTGATGACTAAATATTAATGTAATAATCTCAGGGTAATTATCAGTGATATTTATACTCTGAGGTTTTTGGCATCTGTCAAGAGAACAGGAAGAACCAGTCCAACGCCACATTCCTGACAGGAAGACGGTTGAATAGACATTGCAGTGCTCAGAGGGCCTGATTTCACTCCGCTGTAGAGACGGATTGAGGACGTCGCTTTAACTAACCGCTTCATCTTCACTTCTACACTTTGACTCTTTCTGGATTACATTCATCTCCATTGAGGAGCCAATAACACCAGCCAACACACAGAAATCAGTGAGGATACTGGTAAGATGATGATGATGATGCTAACTTGGTGGTCACTTGATTTATTTTATTTGACTTATTCTGTAAACTAATTTATTTATTCACTATACTAATATACTATACTGCAAACCTGTGTGATCTTCTGTGGAAAACATAAAAAACACACTGCGGTCAAAACAAAACTGGACTATACTGTAATTTTCCCAAAGTATTACATCCTGAGGATCCAAGTCTTGCTTTGCTTTATTGTATCAGACAAAAAAAGATGATATTTCATCTAGATTTTGTTTTTGCCCATACAATTAAAAGTACTTTAGGATTCTATTGACTTTCGCTATATATAGATGAGTTGTAAGTGGATTTGTGCAGTTTTCCAAAATATTACACCCTGAGGATTCAAATCTTGCTTTCTTTATTGTGTCAGACACAGATGATGATATTTTATTCAGATTTTTTTTGTTCATACAATTATAAGTAATTTTTAGGATTCTGTCGACTTTGGTTATATGGGCGAGTTGTAAAGTGGATTTGTGCGAGTTGTGTTGTTGTAAAACTGTACTGTTTTGTTAATGAACTAATTTGGCTGATCTCAGTTAGTCACTGACAGTCATCATAAGTGGTGGATTAGTAGTTATCAATGAGACAAACTAATTGCTTGATTGTTTGAGTCAAGTAATCACTTCCACAGCTTATCTATACAGTGCTGGTTGATGTTTATAAATCAGTGTTCATGAAGACACACAAAAAAAGTGCTTCCCAGTGAGCAAATCAACCACAAAATCACCATGTAAATCGATTTGATGTCAAAACCTTATTTTTAACTACCAAAATAATGACACAAGAAGTATTATAAGAGGCGTTTTATTCGCTGAAAGCTTCAATTCCACACTTGCGTTGGAAGTTTCATCTTTACAATGCATTTAAAGTAGTTTGGGGTCAGAAAGCGATGTCCTGTAATTGATTTTTGACACCAATGTTACTGTAGATGTCAGTTTGATGTTGGTTTGATTGACATCAAATCGATTAGCATTGTTGATGTATTTATTTACAGTAGGTGGCAATCATAGCACCTATATCTTTAAAGATATAAGCTCCACTACACTGTAAAATACAACAGTCAACTTTATCCAATGAAATGAGTGTAGTTAACTCAAAATTGACTGAAAGTTAATTCTACTCATTTGAAAGGAGTTTTGAACTCAGTGTTGAAGGTAATGAGTTAATTAAATACCTTATTACTTCAACTTAAATGAAGTAAGTTTCCAGTACTCATATAGATTAGTTTTTTTTAACTCAAATGGATTGTAGCAATCGGTTTTCTCAAATGGTTTGAGTTCCCTTAACTTATTGGGTTTTACAGTAGCTAATCAGTTGGTTTGAGTTCTCTTCATTTATTGTGTTTTACTGTGCTCAAATTGCTTCATTTACTCAAATGGTTTAAATTCACAGTACTCATTAGAATTAGTTTTTGAACTGAAATGGTTTGTTACAATCGGTATGATTAGGAGTTTGAGAACCACTAAGTGGTACTAAATACTATTTTATTTTCTATGTGTGCAATTTAAAGGCCTAAAATGCTTAGGGTTCATGATTTATAAGTGGATGCAGAAATAATAAGTCTTAAAAATTTAGGTCTTCACAACTATTTTGGGCTCTCATAATAACCTTTCGGTGAATACTGAACACAGTGAACACAGTGAACTTCTTTTTAAAAGAACACGTATAAAATCAAAGTTTTTTTCTTTATTTATTTATTTTTATTTATTATAGTTTGTTATTGTTCACAAAAAATGACATTCTATAAAAGTCTTTAAAAAGTCTTTAAATTATTAAAAGTTTTTTTTACTCTGATATACAAATAGTTCTTTTAAAAAGTGTTTTAAATGGTTATTTTTCAGGAATCAAGAATTGATCTTCATTTGCACTGCAGTTGCGAAAACCTTTTTTTCTTACCTCTATATTTAAACATTAGTTCACCCAAAAATGAAAAAATAATCATCATTTACTCACTGGTCACTTATTTCAGACCTGTATGAGTTAATTTTGTTGAACACATAAGAAGTTATTTTGAAAAATGTTGGAAAGCTGTAACCATTGACTTCCATAGAAAATATTTGCTTTTCCTACAATCGAAGTCAATAGTTACAGGTTTACAGCGTTCTTCAAAACACCGTCGTTTGTGTTTTGGAAAAAAGAAACTCATAAAGGTTCCCAGCAAGCATTTTTTGTTTTTTAAAAGATGACTAATAGATGTCTAATAGATGTCTGAACATAGTCGTCTTGGCTAAAACAAGGCAAAATTTGGGCTGTCAGTGAATATCTAATAGAAGTTTAAGAATAGGCCAAAACTAGACTAGTCATCAAATAAACAGAAATAAATGACTACACATATAAATCAGTCTAGTCTGTCTATTTGACAGCTAGTCTAGTTTTGGGCTATTCTTAGATGTCTATTAGATTTTCACTGACAGCCCAAGTTTAGCCTTAATTAAGCTGTCTACATGTAAATGTCTATTAGACGTCTATTAAACACAAAATTGTTTGCTGGAGTTTGGAATCACTTGAGACTGAATAAATTGAGTAAATTTTCATATTTTGGGTGAATTGTACTTTTAAAAATGAACTTGTTTGTGTGTGTGAATGTAAAATAACTTTTGGATGGAAAAGTTCCTTCATTAAATTATAAATACCTCTTTAGAAGCTCTTTTTTCAAACGTTTGTTGAGGTTTGGTAGTGCTTTTCAGACATACCTCAGGAAATCCAGCAACATGCACCTGTTAAAAACAAGAAATATGAGAGCAGGTGTCATGAGCCGTTAACAATAAGAGATTTAATATTGCCGTCAAGCCGCCTTTTCTACTCGTGTGCGGATAAGAATCGTGTGCGTCAGACACGTTTAGATTAATAACTTTTACCCGAAAGTCATGGTACACGGAGTGCTTCTGATAGTCAAGTCATGTGTTTCAGATGTTCTTGATTATTCGTGATTAAGATATTCCTCTTTACACAAACATGGACACACGCATCATTCAAATCACAGTAACAATATTAGATTGGCGATCGCATAAAAAGTGTAAGCTAATTAAGATGATAATAAAAGAAATGTCATGTTAATAAGATAAATTATAATAAATGGACATTTTATACACATATAAGGCATTCTAAAATAACCGAAACAAATATTACCCATTAAACTTTGTCTCTAATGAAATGAAATGCCACGATCTAATTAGTTGCGAAGGTAAATGTAAAATATGTCTACTTATGTTAAGTTTTTTTGTTAAACAGTTACTATTATTAATTTAATTATTAGTCAGTTGTATTACTTAATGATTTAATTGTATTGTATTACTTAATAATGGCTGTTTAAAATGTATTGGTTAAAATAAATGTATTAAGATTTAATATTTTTTAAATATAAAAATTATTTGCAAATAATTCCAGCGTGATCATCATTTAGATTTGATAATTTTATTATTATCATTATTATGGTACAGTAAATGGGTCAAAACGAAAAGGTTTTTCAGCATCAAAATAAATAAATCGTGCGAAACAACTTTTTTCCCTCTGTAAATTACAGTGTGTCCTGTTAATTTACTTTCCAGGCAAAAATAATGATTATCATATCATATCATATTTACCATTTACAAGAAACATCACTAAAATGTCATTGTTTTTTTTTTTTTGTTTGTTTGTTTTGGCCATTTTACCTTTACAAACCTTATTTGAAGCATTAATCATGCATTTAAAATCACTTTTGTTCATTGAATTTGATGCAGACACCGAAATGGGACGTCCCATCTATAACACTAATTAACAAAAACTAACTTTGTAGATATATTTGAAAAGTAGTCTATAATACTAATTATAAAATGTCACCTTTGATATAAAAAGTGGAGTGCTGAAATGCTGATACTGTATTTCCAGGTCAGCATGATGGAGAAGGACGTCCCGCAGGAGAGGAGCACGGATCTGGGGGATGAGATGTCGGAAGAGAGATTTCTCAAAGACCTCTACCTCTTTATGAAAGACAGAGGAACTCCTATTGAGAGAATACCTCATCTAGGCTTCAAGCAGAGTGAGTGAGAGACATAGGTGAAACTCCAGGGGAAAAAAGCCACTGTGCTGCAGAGTTTGCCTTAGAAAATGAGAGATAAGCCTCTAGTTAAGCTGAATTCTGCAAAATATTGGCTTTTTGGAAACAGGATTGAACACTCTTGATCTAAAAAGTAAACATATATCAGAGGATTAACATGTATACTTTATTTTTCCTTTACAGTCGATATGTTCCTAATGTACAAAACAGTGAAGGAGCTGGGAGGCTATCAGCAGGTAAAAAATGAAAATTACACAGAACACAATGTTAATTAAACTGAGTGTATTCAAAATGAATTTTCGTAAAGATTATTAAAAGGGCTAGTTCACCCAAAAATGAAAATTCATTCTTGTTTCAAATCTTTATCGGTTTCTTTATTCAGTCCCAGTTTATTTTAAGTGACCTTAAATAATATGTACTTACATCAAAATATAAATACAGAGAACTTAATTTGTTCAAAATGTATTTAAGAACACTTTTAGTGCTTTTGAGATGGAATACAGGTAGGGTTAGAGACAGGTTTGGTAGTGTATGTAGGTTTAAGGGTAGGTTAATAAATGTAATTATAGAAATTAATTACACGTGATTACATGCATGTATTTAACCTTTTAACTGCCGCACCACAAAAAAAAAAAAAATTGGATTGCATTTCTTAACTCCTAATGTCGCTAGTTAACACCCTCAATGCATTGTTTTCAACATATCCCATAATTTAAAAAAAATTCTAAGGTTGATATGTCGGTTTATGGTTAAAGTACCATAATTAATATGAAAAATCAGGAAATATGAAGAGCAAGACCAATTTATTAAAAAAAATAATCGAAATAAAACTAAATCATCTTTATTTTTTTTTAAGTATGCCATAAAATATTTCAGATTCTCATTTAATAAGTTTTCTTGTTGATGTTGTTGTTTTTTACAATAAAATCAAAATCAAGTGTATTAGTGCAACATGATTATGTTTGTTTGATTTTTTTTTGTAAACCAACAATGCTGTGTGTGTAAACCATTATTTAAAACAGTCATTCTTTAAATGACTTTAACAGTCATTATTTAAAACAGTCAAAATATGGTCAACAATTTGGTAGAGCAGGCAGTTAAAGAGTTAATGAAGCATACATGTAAAACATGTAATTTACACAATAATTACATTGTATTGAATTATTAATTTCAATGTGAGTACATATTAGTTAAGGCCACTTAATATAAATTGGGACGCTGTATTCTCTGGAACACAAAAATATTTTGAAAAAAGTTGGAATCTTGTAACTATTCACTTACATAGTTCATATTACTATGGAAGTCAGTGGATACAGGTTTCCAGCTTTCTTCAGTATATCTTCTTTAGTGTTCAACAGAAAGAAAAGTCAAACAGGTTTGGAACAAGCAGAGGATGAGTAAATGATGACAGAATTGTCAGTTTTGGGTGAATTATCACTTTAAAATCTATTCCAGCTAAAGCATAACACCATAAATGCATGTTTTTGTATTCTGTCAAGTGTCATCGTGATTAATAATAACCGAATTGCTGCTTAGGAAAAATCTTTTGTTGACTTTCATGTGCCAAACTAAACTAAACTAAACTAAACTAAACCAAGCCTAAATCTTAACCTGTTCTGCTTGTGATTTCCAGGTTACTACACAGCAGTTATGGAAAAAAGTTTACAACATACTTGGAGGAAACCCACGCAGCACCAGTGCAGCCACATGCACTCGCAGACACTATGAAAAGTATGTTTAATTCTAACTTTAAAGGGGTCATTGAGCTTGAGATATACATATATGAGGTTTCTGTACTAGTTTCCGCATGAGAGCACCCTCTAGCCTTAAAAGGAGAATTATTACTGATCACACTGTGCTTCCCTGACAAGATGTGCATGACAATCACAGCTTTGCTTAATCGCATTTGCAATGAATCACCCACCTGAAGTAAAATAAAAAAATAGACCCCAAAGAAAAAGGAAATTTATGTTACATACATATATTTCACGAATACATTTTAGTTACAAACCTCTCTTTGTCCAACCAGGCTTCTTCTACCTTATGAGTGTCACCAAACTGGATACAGGGATGATTTAGTCTTCAGGAGCCCTCGACCACAAAAGCGCTTCCATCCGGGCAGTTACCATGACTTTGAGCAGGAGTACCCCAGGAATGACAAACGGACAGATTTCCGACATCTCCCGGTATTCCCTCAGGTATGACATCTCACAGTGACATTCTAGGAATGAAAACTACCAGGCACCAAACTAATTAAATCTCTTGTCTGTTTTTTCTCTCAAGACCTCTCCGAGTATGTTCACGGAGCATCAGAGACCGATTTTTAGCATGCCTCCTCCATTCTTTCCACATGGAAGCACACCTCTGTCCAATTACATCGCTCTTCGGGAATCCACCCTGCCCCATTTGAGCCTCAACCCTTCTCAGGATCTTCCCAGAATGCCTGCTTCATATATGAGTATACCATCTGTGGATGTTCAGATTTGCAAACGGTCCATAAAAACGCTACGTGACCTAGCTAACGAGTACAGGTCAACAGCTGGTTTGGAGGAACCTCTCAACCTTAGCCAGACGAAAAACAGACTTGAAACATTGAGCGACACACCATCATCTTTCAGCCCTTGTTCCAAAAAGCCCAAGTTCCTCAATGAAGCTTCTTCTCTTTACCCTCAAAGGAGTTTGAGTACAGAAGAAGGTGCAGAGCAAGAAGAACCAGCTGACGGGACATCAACTGGAGAAGGGTCTGTAAGATCGGGACAGAGTCCACCGAAGCCTGATGTCATTGACCTCACCTCATCTTCCAATGCAAATCCAGTCCCAAGGAGACCAAGTCCTCCCTCGGTCAATCTCTTCAACCGTAGACCACACTACTCAGAAGCAGTCGCTATGAAATCCCGGGAACGAGACCTACATAAAGACTGGGTGAAGGAAGAGTCTTCTGGTGCACCTGCACCCAAGTTGGTGCACCGAAGCAATCCCCTTGGACTACCAATCCCGGAATCCAACAGCAACATGGAGATACAGATTCCTCTAAAGCTTCTTCATGAGCTCATAAGGAGAGGAATGATTTCCAACCCGGGATTGACAGCAAATGGGTCTGCGTTTCAAGACCCAACCAAAGCCGAAGCACAACACGAGCACAAGTTCCAAGTGCGATCACGTTCAGAGAGCTCTGAGAGTTCATCCACAGGTGAGGAGCCAGCCAATTTGAGTCTGAAGAGTTCTTTTAGAAACCCGACAGATCCCATCTCTCAGGATAATGCCATGAAGAAGCTCAGACTCTTTGGTGGCAATGGGGTTCCAGCAGATTCAAAGCCCCAGATGTTCAGTTCTTATCAAGTAAACCACTCGCTTAAGGTCACGTTAGAAAGGGATGCACCTAGACCCTCTCAACCCAAACTGGTGCAAGTTCCTGTGATAAAGAACCAAGAAAGCATGAATCCCAGACTCCACAGTTACAGTGAAGAATCTCCACTCTCTTTGACCATGAAGCTTGGAAGAAACCCAGAGAAGGCGATGGCAACATCTAACACTGAGGCGAAGGAAATACCATCTTCCCCACTTCTGCTACCAGACCACCTCAAATTCCTTCTGGCTAACCTGCCCTATAGACTGGAAAGAGGGCAGACGTTTTGAGATCGTACACATGTGATAATCGATCGATGTCATAATCTTGCCAAATAACTCAATCCAAATCAGCGAATAAGCTGAAAAGAGAAATGCTGAGGATACACATGATGGACGCATGTCAATGAATGGAACATTTGTTTGTAATGTACATATCCATCGAAAGGGTCAGCTCAGGGAAGAAGTGGAACTTTGCTTGTCAAGTCATCTTTATTTTTACAATGTAGATTGCATCAATGCAGCTTTACACAGATGAAGAAAAAAAGAATAAAATGCCTTAACACTATTGCAGATTGTGGAACATATTCAGCAAATCAGGCAGGCAGAAGTAGTGGCAGTATGCTGGTGTAGTTCTAGATAAAACAATTAAGAATATGAATGTCACTCTTGAAGGACACTACTAATGAAGTTCAGCTCCACTGACCCAAACCAAAGCCAGAGGCCACAGTGCCAAAGAACCAAAACTTCACCAATCTGTGTGGAAAACTAACTAGGCTCAGTCGTGGGACCACTTCTCCTATGGCTAAACAGAAAAGAGGCAGAGCTGCAGTTTAAAATACATTGGAGAGACAGTGATCAATGACCATACGTCATGTCGAAGGTCCAAGTAGGTCACCTGGCAGATGTTCAGACTAGCCGAAGTTTGTTTGCATATTTGTCTGTTGTGAGACTGTTCATAAGCTGTGGTACAATTTTGTTTACTCTGTAGCACGACTTGTAGCTTTATGAAGAAGCACTGATATTTTGGCAGCCGTTTTTTATTTTGTGATTTTTATTATTATTAAAATGTAAACAAAAAAGGATATATAAGTTTGATAGTTTGTATCATTTGTCCTATTTCTATGACAAAATGTTAAAATAAATGTTTTTTTTTATCATTTCAATTGTTCTTCTTTCACATTGCAAATATCACACCTGCTTTCTTACTGCCAGCTAGCTCTCTGCAACTCTCACATGGTCGCTCAATGAAGCCAAACAGGGCTGCGCCTGCTCAGTACCTGGGTGGGAGACCACATGGGAAAGCTAGGTTGCTGCCGGAAGTGGTGTTAGTGAGACCACCAGGGGGGCGCTCAATATGTGGTCTGTGTGGGTCCTAACGCCCCAGTATATTGATGGGGACTCTATATTGCTCAGTGAGTGCCGTCTTTCGGATGAGAAGTTAAACCCTCTGTGGTCGTTAAAAATCCCAGGATGTCCTTCAAAAAGAGTAGGGGCTTAACTCCGCCATCCTGGCCAAAATTTCCCACTGTCCATCATGGCCTCCTAACCATCCCCATATTATAATTGGCTTCATCACTCTGTTTCCTCTTCACCATTCTGCTGGTGTGTGGTCTAGTTATGTTTCTTTTTAACCAGATAAAAACCCATTGAGATCAAGATCTCATTTACAAGGGTGATCTGTCCATGAGGTCCGCAACCCACAACTTATGAAAAAAAAATTATTATTTTAATAATAAATACAAAATTAAGATAATATAAAAATGCAGTTTAGTGTTGAGCTATATCACATTACAGTATGTTAAACACACATACATTGAGAAATGGACTGTTGTTGATTGTTAAAAAGGGTAGAGCAAAAAGATTTGATTGGGATGAGCTCAGACATTTTTAGTTCAGACTGAAGAGTATTCCAGGATGAGGGGGCGGCATGACTTAAGGTTAGCTTCTCTTTTTCAGTTTGAACCCGGGGAACAGTCAAATGATAAGATTCACTTGAACATGGGGCATACTGACTTTTGACTTATGAAGAAGGGTATGAAGGCACCAGTCCCAGAAGAGCCTTGTAGACCAGAGTCATCCAGTGGGTGTACCTTACATTCAGAGAAGGCCACTCAGCTTTGGCATACAGTTCACAATGGCGAGTTAGTAGTTAATGGCGAGAAGCATTCATATATATAAAACATCACCATAGTCAAGCAATGGTAAAAAATGCCCACTGACGCAATATGGCTGCCGTTGCTTCATCCAGGTGGATGCTGCACACTGGTGGTGAATAAGACCCCCCCCACCCCATAAAAGTGTGTAAAGTGCTTTGAGTGTCCAGAAAAGCGCTATATAGATGTAAGGAATTATTATTATTCTTTGCTCTCTTTTGTACTGAATACAAAACTCCTAATTTACAGTACCTTAGAAAGTCTAAGGTCAGGTTTAGTATACAAGTTGTTTTACTGGTTGCACAGGAATCAACTGCAATATCTTAAGATCTACTCTTGCATATAACATCCCCTTCAAGACATTACACTTTGGCTTATATTTGGAGCACGAAATGCTGTGATTTATGCATTCATGCAAACACACACCCACAAACAGAAAATGGCGGGGATTTCCACTCATTAATTTTATTATATAACACAACTTAAGTACATAATTGTCATATAAAAAAGAAACAACAGAGTTAAATTTATTTTTCACTATAGTCTGTTTCAGGAAACAAATCTCCAAGACTTCATGGATACAATGGTGGAAAGTGTCCTACAACTTTTTGTTTACCAGATATGATGATTTTACAAATGCATAATTCATTTTACATAATAAAAGTCAATATTTGCTAATATAAAGAGCCGTCATTTCTCAATCACTTATTTTAATAGTTGAAAAATACATAAAAACTCTACATTTCATCTGTCATTAAGACACAATCACTGCGCAATTCGATATTCAAGAGACTGTTCTCATACAGTAAATGCAAATGAGGACATATTTGATCAATGCATTCCTATTCTCTTAACACAATTACACCAAGTCAAAAACCAGTAAGGCCGACCTTACCGGTTATCGATGACAACGTGTTATTAATCTTGGCAGATGCAAACTGTAAAGAGGTGAGATAGGGGTATTGATTTGAAATGTTTGTGGCTAATTGGTTTGACAAAATGGAAGTAAAATTTGTACACCTGATGAAGATCTTTTGCATTTGAACCCATTTGAAATAAAAAAACTTGACTGAAGTTTGTTTGCTCAGTTTTCCAGAATGGCCTTGGGTGATTAAATTGAAGAAAAAAAGAGCATTAGTCTGTCAAACTCTTGTCAAGCAGGATTTTTAACTGTCGCTTGTAGCAAGTCAAAATGTTCCAGTTCATTTTACAAGTGATTTTAATCCAGCTACACATATAATAGCAGTCTTGATTAAGCAGAGGATTAGGTTACACAGCTGTAGAATCAAATATATACAACCAGACCCAGACTGAGCATTAATACAAGAAACTTGTACTACATAAAAAGAGAGAAAGACCATTAAAATACTACTATATGTGCTGCACTGATGAGCTGATGCAATTTTTGAATATATCTCATATATGTTTTTCACTCTTTAACAATTGTGATTTGAGAAATGACTAAGTTAGAAGACATGTCTTTTACAATAGAATCATTCATCAAGAGAACGCTTTAGGATTGCTTGTTTCTGATTGGTCATTCTCGACATTCTTATTTTTGCATTATGACGTTTTTGTTTAGTCTTCAACAACTAAATTGAGAAACAAGGAAGAACAAACTTTTATAATAGACTCATATTTTCAGTAATTATACAGCGCTATGGAATGCTTGCTTCTGATTGGTCAATCTCAACATTCTTATTTTTGTTATGTTTATTTTTAGTCGTCAACAACTACAAATTGACAAATGACTAAGTTAGCAGACATGACTTTCATAATAAAATCATTCATAATAGAATCATTCAGCAACGGAGAACGCTTTGGAATGCTTGCTTCTGATTGGTCATTCTTAATTTTATTTTGGCATAATGATGTTTCGTTTAGTCTTCAGCAATTACAAATGGAGAAATTACTAAATAAAAAGAAAATTCTTTCATAACAGGAGCATATTTTGAATGGTTATACAGCGTTTTGGACTGCTTTCTTGGTCAATCTCTACATTCTTATTTTTGCATGATTTTTTTTAGTCTTCAACAATTACAAATTGAGAAATTACGAAATAAGGAAGAAAAATCTTTCATAATAGAATCCTATTTTGAAAGATTATACAGTGCACAGGAATGCTTTCTTCTGATTGGTCAATCTCAACATTATTATTTTTGCATGATGATTGAAATGACTAAATGACTAAAGAGAAAGAAAAATATGTAATAATAGAATCATTTTTTGAATGATTATGTAGCACTTTGGAATGCTTGCTTCTGATTGGTCAACCTCAACATACTTATTTTGCTAAATTATTTTTAGTCTTTAACAATTGCGAATTGAGAAATTACAAAAAAAGAAGAAGAAGAATCCTTCATAATATAATCATATTTTAAATAATTATATAGCACAATGGAATGTTGGCTTCTGATTGGTTAATCTCAACATTATTATTTTTGCATGATATTTTGCAATTTTTTTTGTCTTCAACAATTGCAAATGGAGACATTACTAAGTAAGATGAAACATATTTCATAATAGAATAATTCATCAACAGAACACTTTGGAATGCTTGTTTCTGATTGGTCAATCTCAACATTCTTATTTTTGAATAATTACTTTTTTTTTAGTCTTCAACAATTGCAAACTGAGAAATTATTAAATAAGGAAGAAAAATATTTTATAATAGAATCATATTTTGAATGATTATACAGCACTTTGGAATGCTTGCTTCTGATCAATCTCAATTTTTCCACGATGTTTTTTTTAGTCTTCAAAAATTGCAAATGGAGACATTACTAAGTTAGATGAAACATTTTTCATAAAATATTAATTCATAATCGCATCATTTATAACAGAATCATTCATCAACAGAACATTTTGGAATGCTGGCTTCTGATTGGTCAATCTCAACATTCTTATTTTTGCATAATGACATTTTTTAGTCTTCAAAAATTGTAAATTAAGAAATTACTAAATAAGGAAGAAAAATCTTTTATAATAGGATCATATTTTCAATGATTACATAGTGCTTTGGAATTCTCGCTTCTGATTGGTCAATCTCAACATTCTTATTTTTGCACAATGACGTTTAAGTCTTCAACAATTGTAAATTAAGAAATTACTAAACAAGGAAGAAAAATCTTTCACAATACAATCATTCATCAACAGAGAATGCTTTGGAATGCTTGTTTCTGATTGGTCAATCTCAACATTCTTATTTTTGCATGATGTTTTTTTTAGTCTTCAACAATTGAAAATTGAGAAATTACTAAATAAGGAAGAAAAATCTTTCATTATAGAATCCTATTTTGAATGATTATCCAGAGCTCTAGAATGCTTATTTCTGATTGGTCAATCGCAACATTCTTATTTTTTTGCAAAGTTATGTTTATTTTCAGTCTTCAACAATTATAATTTGAGAAATGACTAAGTTAGAAGACACATCTTTCATAATAGAATCATTCATCAACAGAGAACGCTTTGGAATGCTTGTTTCTGATTGGTCAATCTCAACATTCTTATTTTTGCATAATGTTTTTTAGTCTTCAAGCATTGCAAATGGAGAAATTATTGAACAAGGAAGAAAAATCTTTCATAGAATCATATTTTAAATGATTATACAGCCCTTTGGAGTGCTTGCTTCTAATTGGTCAATCTCAACATTCTTATTTTTGCATAATGTCATTTCTTTTTTAGTCTTCAACAATTGTGAATTGAAAAATGACCAAATAGGAAGAAAAATTTCTAATAATAGAATCATATTTTGAATGACTGTACAGCACGTTGGAATGCTTGCTTCTGATTGGTCAATCGCAACATTCTTATTATAGCATAATGATGCTATACAATAACTACCTAATGCCACTGGCAACAAATTTCCAAGCTAGTCTATTGTGTCTTCTAATGCTTAAACTTGACATCATTTCAAACTGAATATGAAAGTGTATTTATTCGTTTATTTGGCATCATAACAATTGGTTAATAACGTACATCACTCTAACATTAGGGTTAAGTCTGAAATAATAAACCACTGAGGTTATTTGGTTATGCACTTTGGAAAAATTTAAAAATACAAATAAAAAACAAACCAAGATAAAGCTGCACACCAAATCTTGCGATGGGGTGTGTTGAGCAGTGCGCAAAACAGGTTTTTTTCTTTAGCCTCTTTCCATCCTTCAGTAACTGCAACAAAGAAGCACAGGGAGAGGAGTGTGAACAAACAAATTAATTATATAGAAAAAAATCCTGTTTTGATTCTTTTGTGGTGTGGCAAACATTTATGCTGTGTATTCTGGGAAGTCAAAACTGGAAATGTGACTTTGTGAGATTGCGGAACTGCGGCCACAAATCATATTTAACAATCCATGCAATCTATGGCATCTCCATGTGTTCCTGCCTCCAAATGCTACAAATACATTAGCCGAGTAAATAACTTCAAATAAAACATGACATTTTTAAGTGTGTTTTGGTAAGAACATGAATCCCAAAAACAATTCAAAATGTAAGACAAAGTGAATGAATCACATACTGCATACACATTACGACACAATTTATTCAATGAATGCAATCGGCCTCAAGCCAGATTCCTCAGAGCTATTATCACGGTTCAGTTGAAGATAATATATGTTTGTTAACAAAAATATACACTAGACAATTATCAATTGGGTTGGCCGATGCTTTTTGACACTGCACTGCAAATATTTTGGGTGCAGTCCTGTTGTTACTGTACTATAAGTAGCTATGTTTCCATCCACCTATATTTATTTTGGAACATCACATAAGAAAAATTCCTAATGGAAACGCCAAGACGTGCATAGATTTTAAAAAGGCACATAAAAAGCATGTGCACAACTGAGTAAAATCAACTTTTTAAAAGTGCTGGACAAAATCTAAATCACGATTAATCGCATGCAAAATAAAAGTTTGTTTTGATGCAATTTAAATGTATTGTGTATATTTATTATGTATCTATAAATACACACATGCATGCATATATTTGATAAAATGGCTATTTATATTTAAATATAACATATCAATGTATATGATACAAATTATCTATAAATTTAAATATCTATGTTACAAAATAGTTTAGTATAATTTTGTTTCTTTATACATGTTTGCAGTGTTGGGCAAGCTACTTAAAAAATGCAGTGAGCTAAGCTATTAGCTACTCTACTTAAAATGTAAAGCAAAGATCAAAAACCACGGAAGAACAAGGCAAGGAAAACACTTAGAAATTTTACAGGGAAACAAGACTCAGCCCAGAGTGTGTGTGAATGAGGTATCTTTATAGCCCTAGTAATCAGTCAATCATGAGCTTCCAGCTGTGTTTGTATAACCAGGGGAATCAAAAACTGGTGTGTGCGGTGCATGATGGGAATTGTAATTCAATAAAGAGGTGGACGTGCAGTTCTCCAGTGATCTACAAATGCTTGATCACTGGTTATCGTGACAAATACACACACATATATTATGTCAAAACAAACTTTTATTTTGGATGCGAATAATCTCAATTAATCTTTGCCCAGCACTAATTTTTATCTGATAAGAACAAATATGTGCATAAACTACAATGGAAACACATTTATCGAAAAATTTCATTAAAGAGCATTAAACCTGTAGACCAGCCACAATTATATGTTGTTTTTGTCATTCTAAAATAAATTAGCTAAGGGTTTTTGTCTAGGGGTGTCACCCACAGCCCACGGTTCGGCATGCATGTGACTAGTGCATTAATAACTTGTAGATTAATCCTACATTTGTACTGACCACAGATAAATCGCCTCATACGTCATTAGATTAATCCTAAATTTGTACTGGTCACAGATAGATCGCCTCCTGCGTCATTCAAATGACATGAAAGCATTTTTGCTTCCTTGTAAAAACTAATGATAATAAGAGATTTTGGTGGCACCTAAACACTTTCTAAGCTTATTAAAGGTGTTTTCGATCACTACTTGTTTAGACTGCATCAATGCATTCAGTGTAGAGCTGCACAATTAATCATTAAAAGATCAGGATCTCAATTCAAACATCGCATGCCATTGCTTCTAGTTTGAGCATGATTTAAATCAGCCTTAAATCAGCCATTAGGCTTGATAGTCAGGTACACTCCTGTTGATGTTCTTAATCTGGCAACCTGCGCTTGCGTTAAGTCATCAGAGGAGGAGCCGAGTTAAAATGTGTTTTGAACCAGGAGTGCAATACCTAGTTCAACCACTGGGTGTCAATCTTACATAATGGACCTTTAAAATCACTTTTAAATGCAGCAAAAAAATCAGTCTAAGGCGTTTAAAAAACTGTGGAAAAAATTTAAAATCTTTATTGACATGGCTATTCCTTAAAACTGCACCAACGCGATTCGGCAAACTCTTGCCTTCATCAGGGTAACAGTGATTGTATTGGGATTATTGGGTCACTGTTTAATGCAATTTGAAACATGCATTGTTTAACCATAGGTGGCGACAACCAGCCATCAAAAATATGTTGCTGAATAATTCTTACAAAATAATCCAATTGGTAATGAAGCATGAAGTTTTTATAGGTGAGTTACTGAATCATTAATCGAAAATGAGACTATACAATAAATGTGATTTCAGAAATTTGAATTCAGCTGGATATTTCCAGATTTTTCTTTTTATTAAAATTACTGAGTTAATTCAGTTCTAAATTACGTTTGTTAAAAGCAAAAGTTTTTTGCAAAAGTTTTTCTACTTTTATAATGAATGCAAATCAAATTATTTTTGTTTTGCTGTTCTGAAAAATGGTCTGATCCGAAATGTGATCTGAACCGTGAGATTTGTGATCTGTTACACCACTTGTTTAGTATTTGTCCTCTGAGAAGCAAGCAATTTATTACATAAGAAAAAAGGCTTCTCCTAATGAAGCAAACTGCATTTTTCTTGTTGATATTTTTATCACCAGTTTAATAGGAAGTGATGATTTTGTTCTTTTTGACTCATTGGATGGAAATGCTGCTTTATTTGCAAACGTTTTGCAATAGTCCACTTCTTTGAAGTTTAATTAACATCTTTGGATGTAAACATACTGTAGCTAAACATTTCACTGGATCATTTTAGTCATGTAGTGTAAATTACCATGGAACAAAACCTAATTAAATCCAACCCACATTTTTTGAGCCTGAAAATCAGATTTAAACTCAAATTAAATAAATTACCTGGGTAAAAACACAAACCAGGTAACACTTTATTTTGATGGTCCATTTGAGTATTAGTAGACTATCTGCCTATTATCTGTTAATACTGCTCCTTCAACAGACATTTAACTGACTATAAGAAACAAGTCAACTTATACTAACCCTAACCCCAACCTAAAAGTCTACTTCTAATCTAATGACAATTAGTTGCAATGTAACTTAAACTTAACAAAAGGACCATCAAAATAAAGTGTGACCCAAACCAGTTTTGTGTACTTTTTATGTTATGAAAAGTTCACTTTTCATAAGCCAATCAATTTAATCAATCAAAAGTCCCAGTCTACATTCTTCTTGTTGAATATCCTGTTTCATATCCAATTACGGAAATGTAAAATGAATCGCATCTTTGAGTCCAGGTGATTTGAACCATTATGCAGGCCACATTACGAATTTGGTAAACACTTCAAGCAGATGTGCAACAATTGCAGGCCTAGTTACAGTTGCAGATTCACAAACCAAGTATTTTTGAATATTAAATATAAATATATAGTGTGCGGTATTCACTTCAGATGATACTGTAATTAAAAGCTTAATTCTGTAAACGCCTGAGAGTATAAATGTCTTTACTGAGTGATGAAGCTTATTAGAATGCAGTTTGAAGTGGTGAAAACTAAAAATATCCCTGTATGGGTTTCATTTTATAGTGACGTGGTATTAAACAAGGAAATTATTTAATGAATTTTTGATGTCATATTTATTTTTCCATAACAGGTCTAAACCAGCCAACACACTTGAAACATTGTTTTATTATTATTTAAAACATTTTTGTCAATATCTCACACCAGTAATTAAAATGAGTTGATTTTGAAATGAAAATGATGCTGTAATTGTAAATAAAATGAAAGATATTAACATTTTATATTGATTTTAGAAGTTATTGTCTAATAAATGTGAAAAATCGACTTGTTGCTGGCTACATGTTCTTCCATTTAAAGTTTAAAGTCTGTATGATTTTTAAACAATTGATAAAAGATTGATATTGACATTTTTGACAGAAGTATTATGCATCCCATGCTCCCTTATTTATACAACAAAAAATACAATAAAAATATATATTTTTTAATATAATTATTATTATTATATTACTATTGTAATATACTTTACAATTTCATTTATTCCTGTAATATAAGGCTGAATTTGCAGCATTTTATTTTGATGTTGCGTGTTATGTCATAACAGAAAACTTTCCAGCTTAATAATGTTGTGAAATTTTATACTATTGACCTCAGCTTACTTTGATAATTGACAACAAATGCACAAACTGAAATATTACTAAATTAAACAGAAAATCTATAGCAATATACTTTAAAATATCCCTTATTCCTGCGATTTAAAGCTGAATTTGCAGCATGTTAAATATCAAATCATCCTGCAGAGATCAGTATAATATGTAGCTATGGTGCTTAAGACTCTGGACTGCTTTGCTCATTCTGCCTCTGGGCTGCTTTGCTCATTATGGTTGCTTAGTCCTTTAATTGCTGCTTGCAGTTATATGGTTTATTATTATTATGTTACGTTATAATCTTATTTTAAAAGATAACGTTATGTCAAAAACTTTCCAGCTTAATAATCTTGTGAAATGTGATACTATTGACCTTATTGGCTTACTTTGATAATTGACAATCGTTTCATCATAACATTAGTAGGTTTTACATTTTCATAAATAACACGCTTTCACTGTTATTGCGTGTAATTTCACTAAGTTATTAATTTAGCTGCTTGTTCAAACTACTTATTTATAATGAGCTGAAACATCACAATTATTGAGGTTTTTTTTCTGACAACTCAATTGTTTTATGCTTGATCCACTTAAATTTGTAAAAACTAATAAGTCAACTTGATTCCTTCATGTTGCCGCAACTAAAAATCAATAGTGTGGAACTGAATTTTTTTGCTCAATAAAAAGATTCTTATTATCATTATGTTACATTATAATCTTATTTTGAATAATGACATTCCCTTTTCACACATACAGACCTTTCCGGAAAACTGCTGGTAATTTTCTGGAAAGGTCTGTATGTGTGAACAGGCCCTTTTTAAAAAAACAAAACAAAATACTGTAAATTCGTTCCGGCAATTTTTCGGAAAGAGAAATTGTAACATTACTGGTAATTTGCCCAAATGCTACGCTGTGTGAACGCAGAAGGAAGTTTGCCGGAAACGGAGACTACTTTAGCCAATCAGAACACTCAGACGTATTCACATCCGCACGGTTTATGAAAATAAATACTGAATATTTTTCCAGACACATTAAGGTGCTACATATTAGTCAGATAACGTTTCTATATTCTTTCTTAATGCCTACTCTGTAAATAATTATCGACAAAATGCTAACGATAAATTACTGGTTGCACGTGAAGCAGCCGGTGAGCGCCAGCACACACACATATTATGAACATCTCGCCATGTGAAAGTGCTCCTCCATATGTTTTCATATAAGTTATCCACAATATTTATCCATCATAATTTTTTAAGTAGTCAAGTGTGTAAACATTTAGCTGCGGTTCGGGTTCCTGCCTTTAAATGTCTCACAAAGCAGCTGCATAAATGATAAAGCTTTAAATAAAAGTGAAAACGCCGGACCCCTTCTATGTTTACAAATACAAGCGCAGCCATTTAAAGGTCATTTCTGGTTAATGATGTAGGTCTTTTGGAAAGGATGTGTGAACGGTCTTTTCCGGAAAAATTCCGAAACGTCGTTGCCTGTGTGAACAGCGCTTTTTTGAATTTACCGGTAAAGTCGTTCCGGTTATTTTCAAAATATTTACTGGTATCACTGTGATAAAGAGGCTAACGTTATGTCAAAAGATAAAAAAAGTTTGTGCAGCTTAATAATATTATGAAAATTGATTGATACTTAAATTGATACTATTGACCTCAGCTTACTTTGATAATTGACAAATTTTTTCAAAACATCATAAACATTGAACATTATTTCAATTACGTTTGCTGAATAAAATTATTTTAAAAGAGCAAGTAAAGCTCTCAAATAAATGCACAAACTGACAAATAAGTGCATTTCCGCATAGAACAAACTATTTCTGTTCAGTAATCAGTAAATCAGTTTAAAAAATAAATAAATAAAAAAACTCAGGCTTCCTCGTATGCAAATCCAGAATGACAGACACTCTATCAAGCGCAGGTGTTCAGGCTGAATCAAACACATGTGTAGACATGTGTAAAAAACTCACAGCCATACAACCACAGACACCCACACAATGCTCACAGTAATTAAGCTGGGAATGTGATCTGTCTGCACCAGCGCATTCAGACAATACAGCGGTGAACTTGACTGAGATTTCACATTCCCCAATTCCACTGCATCTTGCTCTGCCCTCAAGGGGGAATGGCTGGAAATAGCAGCACTAGAGTTAATGAGCACAAAGAATGAAGAAACTCGAAACTTTATTTGTGTGTCACATGGGGGAAACTACAGGAAACAAACTTTTGCATGATGAATCAGTTTTTCCCCATTTTTTTTCCCCAATTTAATGTTTTTTCTTCCGCTAATTCAGTATTTCGTAACATACGATGTGATGTTAATTTCATGTCAATTTTATTTGCTTTTTGTATTTATTTGGATTGTTATGGTTTAATGTGAATTTGTCTTTTTATTTGGTTTTGATACTTATTTTAATTGTTATGATTCAATGTAAATTTGTTTTTTGTTGCGGCTTTTGTTTCTAGTGTTATGGTTTAATGTAAATTGGGTGTTTGTTTTGGTATTTAGTGTTATGGTTTAATGTAAATTTGTCGTTTATTTGATGATATTTATTTTAATTGTTATGGTTTAATGTAAATTAGTTGTTTGTTGTGGTATTTGTTTCTAGTGTTATGGTTTAATGTAAATTGGGTGTTTGTTTTGGTATTTAGTGTTATAGTTTAATGTAAATTAGTCTTTTATTTGATGATATTTATTTTAATTGTTATGGTTTAATATAAATTGGGTGTTTGTTGTGGTATTTGTTTCTAGTGTTATGGTTTAATGTAAATTGGGTGTTTGTTGTGGTATTTGTTTCTAGTGTGATGGTTTAATGTAAATTGGGTGTTTGTTTTGGTATTTAGTGTTATAGTTTAATGTAAATTTGTCGTTTATTTGATTATATTTATTTTAATTGTTATGGTTTAATGTAAATTAGTTGTTTGTTGTGGTATTTGTTTCTAGTGTTATGGTTTAATGTAAATTGGGTGTTTGTTTTGGTATTTAGTGTTATAGTTTAATGTAAATTAGTCTTTTATTTGATGATATTTATTTTAATTGTTATGGTTTAATGTAAATTGGGTGTTTGTTGTGGTATTTGTTTCTAGTGTTATGGTTTAATGTAAATTGGTTGTTTGTTTTGGTATTTAGTGTAATAGTTTAATGTAAATTAGTCTTTTATTTGATATTTATTTTAATTGTTATGGTTTAATGAAAATTAGTTGTTTGTTGTGGTATTTGTTTCTAGTGTGATGGTTTAATGTAAATTGGGTGTTTGTTTTGGTATTTAGTGTTATGGTTTAATGTAAATTTGTCGTTTATTTGATGATATTTATTTTAATTGTTATGGTTTAATGTAAATTAGTTGTTTGTTGTGGTATTTGTTTCTAGTGTGATGGTTTAATGTAAATTAGTTGTTTGTTGTGGTATTTGTTTCTAGTGTGATGGTTTAATGTAAATTGGGTGTTTGTTTTGGTATTTAGTGTTATGGTTTAATGTAAATTGGGTGTTTGTTTTGGTATTTAGTGTTATGGTTTAATGTAAATTAGTCTTTTATTTGATGATATTTATTTTAATTGTTATGGTTTAATGTAAATTGGGTGTTTGTTGTGGTATTTGTTTCTAGTGTTATGGTTTAATGTAAATTGGGTGTTTGTTTTGGTATTTAGTGTTATAGTTTAATGTAAATTAGTCTTTTATTTGATGATATTTATTTTAATTGTTATGGTTTAATGAAAATTAGTTGTTTGTTGTGGTATTTGTTTCTAGTGTGATGGTTTAATGTAAATTGGGTGTTTGTTTTGGTATTTAGTGTTATGGTTTAATGTAAATTGGGTGTTTGTTTTGGTATTTAGTGTTATGGTTTAATGTAAATTTGTCGTTTATTTGATGATTTTTATTTTAATTGTTATGGTTTAATGTAAATTAGTTGTTTGTTGTGGTATTTGTTTCTAGTGTGATGGTTTAATGTAAATTGGGTGTTTGTTTTGGTATTTAGTGTTATGGTTTAATGTAAATTTGTCGTTTATTTGATGATATTTATTTTAACTGTTATGGTTTAATGTAAATTAGTTGTTTGTTGTGGTATTTGTTTCTAGTGTGATGGTTTAATGTAAATTAGCTGTTTGTTTTGGTTTTAGTGTAATGGTTACAAGTAAATTTGTTTTTGTTGTGGTATTTGCTTCTAGTGTTATGGTTTAATGTAAATTTGCTTTTAATTTTGTTTTTGTTTCTAGTATGATGGTTTAATGTTAACTTGTCTATTTATTTGATTTTGATATTTATTTTGTATAGTGTTATGGTTTAATGTAAATTTATTTTTTGTTTTTGTTTGTAGTGTTATGGTTTAGTGTCAGTTTGTCTTTCTATTTGCTTTTTGTATTTATTTTAATTGTTATGGTTTAATCTAATCTGGGTTTTTTTTTGTATTTGTTTGGGTTAATTGTAAAAAAAAATTTGTTTTTGTTTGTAGTCTAAGGGTTTAATAATAATAATGGTAATTCCTTACATTTATATAGCGCTTTTCTGAACACATCTGGATTTCCTTTACACGTTTTTGGGGGGAATCTCCTCATCCACCACCAGTGTGCAGAATCCACATGGATGATGCGACGACAGCCATATTGCACCAGACCGCACATCACACACCAGCTGACTGGTGGACAGAGGGAAATTTGGCCAGGATGTCGGGGTTAAACCTCTACTCTTTCTCAAAGAACATCCAGAGAGTCGGGACCTCGGTTTAACGCCTCACTAAGCTGTATAGGAGACTCAATATATGGAGGAATCAATATATGGAGGCCTTAGGACCCTTATGGAGCGCCTCCTGCTGGTCTCACTAACACCACTTCCAGGAGCAACCTAGCTTTCCCGTGTGGTCTCCCATCCAGGTACTGACCAGGCACAGCCCTGCTTAGCTTCAGTGGGTGACCATGTGAGTTGCAGAGAGCTAGCTGCCGTCTAATGTTTCACGTAAATTTTTTTATTTATTTGGTTTGGGTATTTATTTTGATTGTTAATGGGTAAATGCACATTTTTGTATGCTTTGGTATTTTTGTTTTTAGTGTGATGGTGCAATATTAACGCATTTTTATTTGGTTTTGGTGTTTGCTTTGATTGTTATGTTTGTCTATTTATTTGGTTATGATACTGGTTTTGGTTGATTAACGTAAATTTGTTTTTGTTCTATTATTTGGTTTTCTTATTGGTCTTTTAAATAGAGGAAAAATATACAATACTATGCTAATGGGCTAATATGTATGTATAAAAAAAAAAAAAAAAAAAAAAAAAAAAAAATATATATATATATATATATATATATATATATATATATATATACAGTATATATATATATATATATATATATATATATATATATACTGTATATATATATATATATATATATATATATATATATATATATATATATATATATATATATATATATACAGTATATATATATATATACAGTATATATATATATATATATATACAGTATATATATATATATATATATATATATATATATATATATATATATATATATATACAGTATATATATATATATATATATATATATATATATATATATATATATATATATATATACAGTATATATATATATATATATATATATATATATATATATATATATATATATATATATATATATATATATATATATATACACAGTATATATATATATATATATATATATATATATATATATATATATATATATATATATATATATATATATATATATACACACATATACTTTCAAAAGCGCTGATAGCTGTTAACTTGCATCTAATGACTCACCAAGTACTTGAATGTCCGGAGGGTAAATTGGCTAATTTTCAGTTTTGGGCGCACTATTCTTTTATTGAGAACATGAATTTGTAGATGTTGTTTGGGAAGTATTATTACCCTTTTGATTTATGTCAGCAGCATTGAGTGACATAAACACAGGTTCATGTAAAAACCTGACGATCATGTTATTCAGCGTGATTAGAGAACCAGTGTCACGGACTCAATCTGTCATGTTCAGTGTCACAAACTTGATTATATGATTGGTGACCTTGAAATTACATAAAAACGACAACGACAACTTTTTCAGATTCGTGCTCCAGTGTTCCAATGTTCAAAAATTTACTTCAAAATTTAAAGGTCCCATGAATTTTTTAGATGTTAGTATCAGTATTGTAAGTTTTTAAGATATCTATAAGCTAGTGTTCTCCAAAACAGTGCCAAAATTCACGTTTAGAAGATATAAAACTGATATAAACATGTAAAGCTTGCAGTCCACCTAAACGGATCAACGGTTTTATTCACATCACTTCACACTACAGTTTCTCATCAAATCATAACCAATCAAAAGCTCTAAAGTATCTGACATGCCCCGCCCCTTCAAGACACTTCTCATTTGCTTTTCATTTGATGCACTTGAGCTCAACCACTCTCACTGGCAGATCTGTGAAAAAACACAACACTATTGGCTGATTCTTTTTTAAATGGGAGGAGCTACTATATATCCCACCCACTCATCATGTTTCGGTTAAGATTATGCCAAACATCGAATAAAAAAAGGGACACTTAAAAGCACTTCTTGGGACCTTAAAAATATTATTTTAAATCCAAACAGAAGTTAAACACCACTGTATGTCTTGCCATAAAATGAGTAAATAAAATACATATACAAAAATAGGACGCTGCAAAATTAACAAAATAAACCACAAATTACCTTAAAAAGCAAAGCATTTGTTTGTAAAAATGATATAAACAAGTGATTAATTAATAACATGTATATTTTAAATATCTAACGTGGCCAAAAAACTTAAATAAAAGCAAATCACATATTTCTCAGAAGCAAACTGGGTGTAGTTTACTATGCGAGTGATTTTGCCTAATTATTATTTTATAAATTATATTAATTGAGCGCAAAAAAATGTATAATAATAATTTTCAAAGTAGCAGTTTACGTAAAGACTGTAAAAAAAGAAGGATGGCGTGACAGCCCCTTTTTCCATTGAACGCTTCGAATGCAAAACGCCTCAAGACAGGCACAAATTCTCGCAAAGAACTACTGAAATTGAAGCTTGGGAATGCGCAGAAGGGACTACCAGATGGAGTCAGAGACAGAGCCGCGGAATTAAACTTCCGACTAAACGTTTGTACATCAAATCAACCATGCCCCGAACTTCTCATATGACCGCCCGTAACAGACGCTCGCTAAATAAAGCACTTGAAAACATTTAAAAACACAAAATAATATATGATTTATTAAAAAACTGTGTGTTTGTAATGTATGTGTTTATTAAAAAATGGTGTGTTTGTGATGTAAGCTGTTTTTAATAACTTAACAATATATGTTGGACTTCAAAATAAATAATCTTTCATAAAGTTTAGCCTAAATTAGACTATGCTATGAGCACAAAAAATATTTCTCTTATAATGAGTTGTTGGCATTTCTTATCATCATAGGGGTAATGTGGCCAAGGAACTTAAATAATAGAATCAAACGACATATTTCTCTGAAGCAAACTGGGTGTAGTTCACTGGGTGAGTGATTTCAGATTTTGCATAATTATTTTATAATTATATTGATTGAACACAAAAATATGATAAATGTAGGTTTTAACGCATGCAGTCAGTGTTATGTCATTTATTAATGTCTTATAAACACCACTCCCATATTATAAACTGATTTTAAAATGATTAATAAGCAAATAAAAATAAAACTAACATTTTTAATAAAGTAAAATACAAATAAAAACATTAAATAAAATAATAACAAAAGAATAAAATAAAATGAATGTCAATGTTTTTAAATTAAATCTTTAAAAACAAACTGCATAATAAGCATCTGTTGTTTTCTTCTACTGAATACAAGCCTGTAATTACTCATAGTTTAGCGCTAAAACACAATCCATCAATCACACGCATGTTCTACTAGATTTAAAATATCATTTTAAATCCAAACAGAAGGTAAACGTCACGTTATGTCTCATAAAATGAATAAATAAAATGAACATACAAAAATAAGACACTGCAAAAATAACTGGGACTATATTTACTAACCAAAAACTGCCTTAAAAAGAAAGCAAAGCATTAGTTAAATCTGTGGCAAAGGATTAAAAAAAACAACAATATAAAGAAATATTAATTTAATAACATTTAGATTTTGTTATTTCTAACATGGACAAGGAAATAAAATAAAGGAAAGAAATCACATATTTCTTAGAAGAAAACTGGGTGTAGTTTCCTTTCAGATTTTGCATAATTATTTTATAATTATATTAATTGAACACCAAAAAATTATAATAATAATTTCCAAAGTAGCAGTTAACACACTCTGAGTCAGTGTTATGGCATTTATTAATGTCTTATAAACACCGCTCCCATATTATAAACTGATTTAAAAATGATTTAAAAAATAAATAAATAGAAATAAAAAATTTTTATTAAATAAAAGGACCAATAAAAGAATGAAATGAATATAAATGTGTTTAAATTAAATCTGTTTTTTTTATAACTGCATGTTAAACATCCGTGTTTTTTCTTCTGATGCTAAATACAGGCCTGTTATTACACATAATGTAGCAGTAAAACAATCCATCAATGTACTCTATAAGTCAGACTTGTTTGTTTACAACCATACATGAAGTATGAGGATCTACTCATAAAACATTTGTGTTTCATCACTCCAGTATACAGACAAGCCAGAATCAGTTTGCTGACAGATGTGTGCCAGTGTCTGACAGAGCCACCACACCTACAACACAACCGTCTCCATATTACTCTGAAAGTCCTCTGAAGTGCTTGAATACTTTACTTAGCTCAACGTGAAGCAATTTCAACTGAAACAAAAACACAGTGTGGAACATGTCAAGTAGCTCCTCCCCTTTTAAAAAAGCAGCCAATAGCGTTTTGTTTATATCACAGAGGTAAAGTACATATGACTCACGAAAGCCACAGTGTATAATAACAATGAACAGTCTGTCTGACATAGCATTCAGCATTCAAATCGCTGCCATTATATTTGGCTTATCAAGACTTGAGCATATTGATCTGCTTTGTGTTGTCGTGGTGTGTGTGAGTGTGTGTTTACATCGTGTGAGTTTGTGACTTTAAAGCAAAACCAGACTTCACATGCATCATAAAGGAATCATATTTAGACTTTAAGGGCTCTATTTTAACGATCTAGGCAAAAAGTCTAAAGCTCATGGTGCAATAGCATTAAGGTCACGTCCAAATCCACTTTGGCTATTTTAAGGACGGAAAAATATAACATGCGTCATGGCGCATGGTCTAACAGGGTTGTGCTTATTCTCTTAATGACTTATGGGTGTTTTTTGAGCATAACATGCATTAAACCAGATTCTCATCTCACATGTCCTTTAAAAGTCAGTTGGGTCGCGCCATGATGCATTCGCTATTTACATGGCAGATTTTGTAAGTGTAAAAACTGAATGCTACACTGTAGCAAGAAAACAGTTAAACAGACCATCTGCGCGAGGATAAAGAATGAGCCTCCTCCATTAGGCCTCTTTACTTACTCTTTACTTTACTCCTTTACTTCCATGAATAAGGAAACGGTGTTGTACACTCTCCACTGAAGACATTCATTAGCCTACATATTTAATTTAGTTTGTTAAGTACAAATATTTGTTTAAAAACGATTTATAAATTCAGTTCTAATTTCCAGCAAACAAATAACAACAGTTTATTTAAATACTTAGCTAATATATAGCTTAGATTTACATTAGAAAAATACTATTTTTAATTTATTTTTATTTATTTATGCATTGTTCTGTCATTTATTTTCAGTAAAAGTAAAATTATTAAAAGGAACTAAACCAATGTAACATTGACATGTGGCAATGAGAAACAATAAATTACGTTTACTGCTTGTTCAAATTACTTGATTAAAATTTGTTTAAACAACAAAATTCTGAATTGTTTTAAGGATAACTTAATTGTTTTTTGTTCAATCCACTTAAATTTGTAAAAATGATGAAGTTAACTTAAATGTTTTATGTTCATGAAGGAATTGTGTGGAACTGTGTTTTTTACAGTGTATTATAATATATTACGGCATGCAATTGCTTCAAACCATGGCATAAAGCTATTTTTAAAAATCAATAGACGTACACTGTGATAATCATTCATTCATTCATTTTCTTTTTGGCTTAGTCCCTTTAATAGTCAGGGGTCGCCACAGCAGAATGAACCGCCAACTTATCCAGCATATGTTTTACGCAGCGGATGCCCTTCCAGCCGCAACCCATCACTGGGAATCACCCATACACACACATACACTATGGACAATTTAGCCTACACAATTCACCTATACCACATGTCTTTAGACTTGTGGGGGAAACCAGAGCACGCGGAGGAAACCCATGCGAACACGGGGAGAGCATGCAAACTCCACACAGAAATGCAAACTGACCCAGCCGAGGCTCGAACCAGCAACCTTCTTGCTGGGAGGTGAAAGTGCTACCCACTATAGACAATGATAATTTTTGACATAATCCTGTGGACCTAACTGAAGCTTAAATCCAAACGTCTCAATGATTCTGCAAATAGGTATTTTTTAGGTTAACTTAATTGTTTTATGTTCAATCCACTTAAATTTGTTAAAAAAAAAACAATGAAGTTAACTTAATCGAATTATGCTGGCACAACATAAAGGAATTGTGTGGAACCCAGCATTTTTTACAGTGTATTATAATATATTACGGCATGCAATTGCTTCAAAACATGGTATAAAGCTATTTAAAACATCAATAAATGTACATTGTGATAATTGCAACTAATAATCACAATTATAATTTGGTAACACTTTATTTTGATGGTCCATCTAAGTGTTAATAGACTGTCTGCTTAATATCTGTTGATCATCTGTTGATGCTAAACAGACATTTAACTGACTATGAAACTTTGTAAGTACATGTCAACTTACACTAACCCCAACCTAACAGTCTACTTATAATCTAATGAGAATTAGTTGGCATGTAGATGCAATGTAACCTAAATTCAACAATCAGACCAAACTAAAGATTGACCTATGATTTAATGGAATAATCAACAATTATGATTTTTGTCATAATATTGTGGCCCTAACTGAAACTGAAATCCAAACTTCCCAATGATTCAGCAAACACTGCTTTGCCAAATCAACTGAGACTACAACCACTAATGTAAAGGTTCATCAAAATGCTTTAAAAGGGAGATAATGCATTTATAGCATCTACCATTGAAATGATTCGCCTTCCTGTGATTTATTTCTTTTTTAAATATTTCCCAAATGATGTTTAACAGAGCAAAGAATTTTTCACAGTATTTTCTGGAATATTTTTTCTTCTGGAGAAAGTCTTATTTGTTTTATTTCGGCCATAATAAAAGCAGTTTTTAATTTTTAAAATACAATTTTAAGATCAAAATTATTAGCCCACTTAAGCAATATTTTTTGCTTTGACTGTCTACAAAACAAACCACTAGTATACAATGCCTAGTTAACCTAGTTAAGCCTTTAAAATGCACTTTAAGCTGAATACTAGCATCTTAAAATATTGTCTTCTGTCATCATGGCAAATATAAAATAAATCAGTTATTAGAAATGAGTTATTAAAACTATTATGTTTATAAATTTGTTGAAAAAAAAACTCTTTTTGTAAAACAGAAATTGTGGAAAATATACAGGTGGGCTAATAATTCAGAAAGCCTCTGACTGTAACTGTATAGCAAAACATTTTCGCAAAGAAAATAATCAAACAAATAAAATGCATATACTATTTCATTTTGGTTATGTCTAACTACACAAAACAACTCAAACAAAAAGAACCAAACCCTCATATTTCACTTAAGACCAATATATGGATTCCAATATCCCACCATCAAGAAAATTGGGAGGGTTGACGAAGTTTCCTACACAAACATTTTGAATGTCAGTGATTTTGCATGCAGCAAGGCCACTTCAATGCACTACAATTAACTAGGATGCCTAAAAGTCATTCAGGTGTCACTGGAACATTGCGTACAATGCATGATCATCTGATCTGAGGGGATCTGGTGCAAGTACTAGAAGATGCTGTTTTACAACATGCATGCCTTCAGTGCATATAAGGGCACGAGACACGAGTTTGCGTGTGTGCGTGCTTATCTTCACCTGTCATTATAATAGGTGGACAGCAGACTCTGGATTTCGGAAGAAACTGGTCTGTTCAGGGGCAGCAGAGGGTTTCTGGACTGGGAGGATGACGATGATGATGATGATGATGGTGAAACTAGAAGCAAATAGAGAACATATTTTACAAACAGCGTAATTGGAGAGCTTGTAAATGTGTCAAGGTTTTTGTTGTTGTTGTTTTAGGAATTTTACAGCTGTAAGATAAAAGATGGTACGGCGGATACATTTTTACTTTAAAAAAACCTAATTAAATATGGTGACTGTGGGTCTGTTGTTTTAAACAAATGCACATTGGTTTCTATTTAAGAAATGAATACTTTTTTATACATACATTTTGACAGATTAAAATAAAAAGGGACAGAAAGTGAAAGTTTGTAGTAATTCACAGATTTTTTACAGATATTTGTGAAATAAGAATAGTCAAATAAATAAATACAAAGACATGCATTAAAATACACAAATTATAAAATATAAAAACTTCTCTTATATTTAAATGTTTTATACAAATTGAATAAATTATGCACATTTTAAATTATCATAATAATACATTTTATTTTAAAGGTCTGTTAGATGAAGCCATTATGAATATTTTAAAATGTATTACTGTAAAACACCATATATTAATTTTACATTTAAAAGATTCATTCGTTTTCCTTCGGCTTGGTCCCTTATTTATCAGGGATAACCACAGCAGAATGAACCACCAACTAGGCCTGTCACGATATCTATTTTTTGTTGCACGATATATTGCACCAAAATATAATTGCGATAAACAATGTTATTGTCATTTTAAGACCATTTTATACCACTCATTATGTAATGCCAGAATGACAATATATCATTATACACTTCCAAATGAAACATAATATTTAATTCTTAAGCAAATAGAGAACATATTTTACAAACCGCGTAGTTGGAGAGCTTGTAAATGTGTCAAGTTGTTTGTTGTTGTTGTTTTAGGAATTTTACAGCTGTTAGATAAAAGATGGTATGGCGGATACATTTTTACTTAAAAAAATATAATAAAATAAGGTGGATGTGGGTCTGTTGTTTTAAACAAATGCAGATCAGTTTCATAATAAGAAGTTAATTACATTAATACATACATTTAAACCGATTAACTAAAGTGATTAAAAATGTTTTCTTAAATTTGGAAGTTTGTAGTCATTTACACATTTTTACATTGTTTGCAAATAGAGGTTGCTCATTCTGCATAAGAATAGTCAAACGTAAATATGTTTATTCATTGTTAGAAAGTAAATAAATATTGTTTAATATTAAAAATAAATAAATAAATACAAAAGACATGAATTAAAATCCACAAATGACAAAATATTAAAACTTCTCTTATATTTAAATGTTTTATGCAAATTGTATAAATTATGCACATTTTAAATGACCATTATAATTAATTTTATTTTAAAAGGTCTGTTAGATGAAGCCATTATGAATATTTAAAAATGTATTACTGTAAAACATCATATATTAACTTTACATTTAAAATATTCAGTCATTTTCCTTCAGCTTACTCCCTTATTTATCAGCAGTCTCCACAGCAAAATGAACCACCAACTACTGTAGGCCTGTCACAATATCTATTTTTTGTTGCACGATATATATCACCAAAATAAACTGCGATAAACGATGTTATTGTCATTTTAAGACCATTTTATGCCACTCATTAAATAATGGCAGAATGACAATATATAATAGCATCATAATGCAAGAACACTCTTCTAATGAACACACTGTATATTATTCTTAAGCAAATAGAGAACATATTTCACAAACCGCGTAATTGGAGAGCTTGTGAATTTGTCGTCAAGGTTTTTTTGTTGCTGTTGTTCTAGGAATTCTACAGCTGTTAGATAAAAGATGGTATGGCAGATACATTTTTACTTGGAAAAAAAATAATATATGGTGGCTGTGGGTCTCTTGTTTTATAAACAAATGTCTGTTAGTTTCATTTTAATATTTTTCTTTTTTTAATACATACATTTGAACAGATTAACAAAAGTGACCAAAAATGTTTTCTTAAATTTGAAATTTCGTAGGTTGAAAATATTGTTTGCAAAAAAAAAATTGAATGATTATCACTTGTAAGAAAGTAAATAAATACGGTTTAATATTGTAAATAAATGTAATTACAAAAGACATGAATTTAAAAACTCAAATTACAAAATATAAAATATGTTTTGAGCAAAATATATAAATTACATTTTAAATTACCATTATATCATTTTAAATACCATTATAAATCACATTTTAAATTACCATTATAGTTCTAATTCATTTTAAATGTCTGTTAGATAAAGGCATTATGAACATTTAACTAAATATTACTGTAAAACACCATATATTCACATTACATTTCAAAGATAAACATTTAAAAATAAATTATACAACCATATTCACCTATTATATTCACCTATTATTATTTAAAAATGTAATTGAAAAACAAGTTGATTGCTGATAGAATTATACCATTATACCAATAGAATTGAAAGGCAGAAGGTGACACATTTGTTTTTAATTGAGCATCATTATTGCAATTTAATAAATATTTGGAAGCATCATTCCAAATATATTAAGAACATTTATTTTTATTAAAAACCTATAACAATCAGAAAAAAAAATGACCAATCATTTTTAGAGTTCTGTTTGTACAGAGATACATTATGATAATTCTGCACAAAAGGTCAAGCACATTTACAACTGAATATTGTTTCTTAATGTAAAACAAATAAATCTAAATATAAAAACATTAATTGAAAAATCAGAATATTTTAAACAACTTAAATCACCTAAAACCTGAATGAAAATGACTTCTAAAATACATCTATGAAGATGTGTTTTCAAAATATTGGCTTTAAAAAAACATTTCATAAATCACGCATATTTGCTTTGACAGCCCTCATTATCATGTCCATATCATTTAAATAGGGCTATTGTACATGTTGCATGTTTAACATACTGTGTCAATTAACGATACAGAGATTGACACCTAAAAAATGACTCTGTCACGCCATTCCAAACCTGTAAGACTTTCATTCGTCTGAGAGACAAACAAAGATTTTTTTTTTAGTTTTTGTTTTGCCAAGAATACCACTGGGGTCTGAGGAATTTATTCTGTTTAAAATATTATTCAAAGATATCCGGTTATTTGTTTCCCTGAAGGAAAGATACATCATACAATTGTGAAACAATTGTGTACTTTTTTTCATAAAGGTCAAGCAGTTTTGTTTTCAAGTGAGTTATGCAATATGAAGTAAAGAAACGACAGTCAGCAAACACATGATTCACTTTTTCATAATAGTTTCTCTTTTTGTTTGTTTGTTTTTTTGTTTTTAGGTCTGCAGGAAAATTACTTAGTAGTGAAATTTAATAGTAGTATTTTTTTTGTAATCTAATGTAAAGGGTATAAGAATGTTTTTTCTGTTAAACTTTATCAGTTTGTGTCTGTAGATTTCAATTACAATATATATATATATTTTAAAGACAGTTTTCTCAAAGTGAGTCGAATCACCCTATTTTAACAAGTACAAACAACAAACTTCACAGTTTTAGTCATTTCTGTATTCTTAAGGTTTTTACAGAAGGATTTGATCATACAGAATCTGTTTATTCACAACATTTTATTTGACAGAAACTGTTTAAATTGTGAAGTGACAAAAATACATTCCCAAAATCCAATTTTGAAAAACAAACAGACTACTGAAACAAGAATTTTGACCTTGACTTCCAATAATATTCAGATTATTGCACTAGAAATATATGGAAATGTAGTGCTTTATTTGCATATTTAAATTTATGGATGGATTTGTTTATGCATAGTTTGATTATTTGCCTGATTATATACAACATTTTATTATCCAAAAACTGTGAAATCTTTTTAATATTCTGACAATTTACAGTATTTTCAAAATCTAGGAGTGATAAAAAGATTCCCAAATATCTAATTTGAATAAATAAATAAATAAATTGATTATTTATTTATTTATTTATTTATTCAGATGAATTTGTTAATGCATAAACTGCATTGTTAATGCATAATATTTTAATCTACAAAAAACTGTGAAATATTATTATTTAGTTTTTGACTGTTTGAACTATTTTCTAAATTAATCAGAACAAATTAAAAAAAAAAAAAATAAAAGAAAAAAATAAAAAAAAATAAATAAATGAATAATTTTTTTTAAACTTCATCCAATTTTATTCAGATTATTGCACTACAAATGTATGCAAATGTAATGCTTCATTTGCATATTTAAATTTACGGATGGATTTGTTTATGCATAACTTGCCTGAATATTTACAAAATTTAATTATAGAAAAAAATATTTGAATTTTATTTATTTTCTGACAGTTCACAGTATTTTCTAAATTATAGAGTGATAAAAAAGACTCCCAAATGTCTCATTTGAATAAATATTATTATTATTATTATTATTATTAATAATAATAATAATAATAATAATAATAATAATAATAATAATAATAATAATTATGATGATAATAATAATAATAATAATAATGAAGAAGAGGAAGAAGAAGAATGTAATGCTTCATTTGCATATTTAAAGTTCAAAGTTAATCAGAGATCAATTTTGAAAAGAATTAAATAAATGAAACATGACTTTTTAAACTTCATCCAATAATATTAAGATTACTGTGCTAGAAATGTAAAGCTTCATGACAAAAAAAACCTGTCTGCTTATTGATGACATTTTACTGGGAAAACAGTGAAATGTTATTTATTTTCTTACCAATTAAACAATAATGTTTAACTTTGACTTCATCCAATTAATGTTCAGATGACTGTGCTAGAAATGTGATACTTCATTTGCATATTTATATTTACAAATGACAAAAACGACCTGCTTATTTATAACAGTTTCCAGTGAAAACAAAGAAATATTATTTATTTTCTTAGGAAAAACACAATAATTTTTAACTTGACTTCATCCAATTAATGTCCAGATTACTGTGGTAGAAATGTAATGCTACATTTGCATATTTAAATTTACAAATGGGTTTGTTCATACATAACCTGCCTACTTATTTATGACATTTAACAATGAAAACAGTGAAATGTTATTTATATTAGAACTTTACCTAACCCAATTAATGTTCACATTACTGTTCTGTATGCAAATGTAATGCTTCATTTGCATATTTAAATGTAAAACTTTTAAAAAGTACTCAACTGGAGAACTTGTTTTACCCTGTTCACCTGCACTGCCACAATCTACATTAGTCTGGGGTCTTTGTTTGGATCTGTGAAGAGCGGCAGTCTAAAGACAAGATTCCTCTTGGTTCAACGCCTCGATAAGCCTCATGAGAAATGAATAGCCTGACGGCACGTCTGCATCGACTCTTGCTTCACCTGTCTGTCAACTAACACAACTAACCTCACCTACAGGGTGGGGACGCTCAAATTAACACCACAACATGCCTGATACAGTCACAGGTGAAACAGGTGGATTTTTCTCTCAGTAGGCGTAGTAATGTACGATATGCTAGATTAAATCGAAATGTCAAGAAATATCTAGAATATAAACAAAAAATATCTTTTGTTTATTTAAAGACGCGTGCAAAAGGTAGCAGGGTTTAGGATGAAACAAGGTTAGAAGTTCAAAATCATTAAATGAAAGGTATTAAATGGGAAAGAATGCATTATGTTATTTCGCAAAGGTGACAATTAAATTTAATGACAATACATGACACTGTGTGTGCTATGCGGTGTTATTTTTATAGCATCCCTGAGAGAATGTTGTAGTTTATTTTAATAGTTTAGTTTACAAGGCATAAATCACTTTAGATTAGCTCACAAAACAAATCAAGTTGACTTAATAAAGGATTTATTAACATACAAAATAATTCTTACTATATTCCTGAATAATAAGATATTGAAATGGTGACGCAGTGGCGCAGTAGGTAGTGCTGTCACCTCACGGCAAGAAGGTCGCTGGTTCAAGCCTCGGCTGGGTTAGTTGGCGTTTTTCTGTGTGAAGTTTGCATGTTCTCCCTGCGTTTGCGTGGGTTTCCTCCGGGTGCTCCGGTTTCCCCCACAGTCCAAAGACATGTGGTACAGGTGAATTGGGTGAGCTAAATTGTCCATAGTGTATGTATATGTGTGAATGAGTGTGTATGGGTTTCCCAGTGATGGGTTGTGGCTGGAAGAGCATCTGCTGCGTAAAACTTATGTTGGATAAGTTGGTGGTTCTGCTGTGGCGACCCCAGGTTAATAAAGGGACTAAGCCGAAAAGAAAATGAATGAATGAATGAATGAATAAGATATTCATTCATTCATTCATTCATTCATTCATTCATTTTCCTTCGTCTTAAGGCCGGATTACACTGTGCAATTTTTTTATAATCCTGATTGTAGCTTGTCAGACTGCAGGAACATGGCTCTCATGTCACACTGTAAGATCTCAGCTGTCATAAAGTCAGACTGAACGCCCCAAACATGAAAGACGGCCCCCGGAGTTTGACGTCATCCACTCGTGACACTTTCTCTATCCCGCGTTCTGAAATGATTCCTCACAGCAAACTTAAACAATCTGTGGCGGTAATTTTGCACACAGCGAGTCTCAATAATAAAACCAGAAAGAAAAAAAACTGTTTTGACATTTCCCCGCCGTCATTTGAACTGGCACATGGATCACGTCATCAAATTCTGAGCTCTTATTGGTTCTTGGATTGACGCTCATCGCAGCTGTTGTCACACTGCAGGAAAGTGTCTGAAATCTTCTGAATCTCACAGCAAGAAGGTTGCTGGTTCGAGTCCCGACTAGGTCAGCTGGCATTTCTGTGTGAAGTTTGCATGTTCTCCTCGTGTTTACAGTCTAAAGACATGCGCTATAGGTGAATTCAATAAACTAAATTGGGCGTAGTGTATGAGTGTGAATGAGTGTGTATGGGTGTTTCCCAGTACTGGGTTGCTGCTGGAAGGACCAACTGTGTAAAACATATACTGGATGAGTTGGCGGTTCATTCCGCTGTGGCGACCTCTGATGAATAAAGGGTCTAAGCTGAAGGAAAATGAATGAATGAACTTTGTATTTTAAATATTATTTTACTAAATATAATATATATATTACTAAATACTACATATGAAATACATTATTTTATGCCAGCCAAGAATCATTTGAGGTATTTTTAGCAGGTTATAGTTTCAGTTCTAGTAGATTTGAATAATTAATAATCATCAGCCAGCAGTCTCACACATATCAGATACATGTTTATGTAAATTACAATCCATTATAATCGACTGCAAAGATGATCTAGATCAGGGGTGACCAACCCTGTTCCTGGAGATCTACCTTCCTGCAGATTTCAGTTGCAACCCATATCAAACACACCTGCCTGTAATTATCAAGTGCTGTTCAGCTCTAAATTAAAGGGTTCAGGTGTGTTTGTTCAAGGTTGGAGCTGAAATCTGTAGGAAGGTAGATCTCCAGGAACAGGGTTGAGCGTCCCTGATCTAGATATCCATAATCTATAAAATCTATAAAACACTAACTACATGAAATAATCTGCAGTTGCACCTAATAAATTAATGAGTTAAAGACAACTTTCACAAATCTTTATTCACTTCAACTCAACTAATCTAGTTAATTTGATCAATTCTTAAGCTCAATGGAAATATGCGTAAATACCGAATGCTGTAGAAAAAAAATGACATGAATGATGCTGGTGCAATGTAAACAGCACTGACTGCTAGAGATAAGAATCAGGTTTAGCACAAAAGGATATCATAACCAAATGGTAAATAGCATAAATAGATCATATCATCCTGGTTCAGTAGTTCACTTACTGTGTGTTGCAACATTGTAGCGTTTTTACTGCATGTCAACAAATAAACAAATAAATTTTTATATAATTTATTATTAGACTTACAATTATTAGACTTACAATCTACAATTATAGTATGTATAGTATGTATAACTTGATCCTTGAGGGCCGGTGTCCCTGCAGAGTTTTGCTCCAACACTAATCAAACACACCAGAACAAACTAATCAGTGTCTTCAAGATCACTACAAAGCTACAGACAGAAGCTGCGGTCACACTGCAATTTTCTTTACATAGATTTCCATTCATACGCACGCGAATGCGTCAGACCGGAAATGCAAGTTCATGCGTCAAGTTTAGCAGTTCACTGCTTTGCAAAGTTCAAGCTTGGTGAACTCTGACCTGCGAAATCGCATCACTTGACTGCGTAAGACCAATCGAGGATCAAAGCATGACCTCTCTGGACAGAAATTTAAAAGATGGAGCAATCTAAATGTCTAATCAACTTGTTTAATCTCTCCCCTTTTCGCAGCGCCTTATGACAGAATTTCGCAAGCTCAAACTGTAGTGTGACCGCAGCTAGAGTTTGATTATGGCTGGAGCAAAACTATGCAGGACAATAGCCCTCAAGGATCGAGTTTGCCCACCCCTGATGTATATAATTCCTGTTCTTTTAAGGAATTAAGGACTTTAAGCACTTACCAGTCATAAAAGGCCTCTAATATTTTACTTAACAGCTACAGTACTTTCAAAATTTTCAGATTAATACATTTTTGACCTTTTTGAGCAGTTGTGGTTAATTAAATCCATTCAAGTCAATTGAGTAGAAGTTGCTAATAATTAAATACCACACAATTTCTCTAATATTGATAAAAATGTATCGTTTGTTGTATCAATTTTTTTGTTAGTTTAAAAAGATCTTACAAGTTTGAAGGAATTCAACATTTTTTAGACAAATTTGTTAAATCACTGCCTCACACAGTGATTAGAATGCTCACTGGGTCGCAATCAGACATTATTTCAGACACTCACTGTTGCAATTTGAGCTGAAACTAGTCTAAAATACGTTAAATACTGATAATAGCTGGTATCCTGACATACCAACATGGGGAAGGTGCAGCGGTGATGTCCATCTCCAGACGTGGCTAAAATTCAAGTACTTTCAAGAAGCATGGGAAGCCAGTTTTAATGTAATAAAGGGTCATTCTCAAAAAAAAACAAAAAAACAAACAAAAAACATTATGCACTTACCCATTTCATGAAACAGAGAGCCTTGTTTTAACGTCACTGACACTGTTTTTCTTGCCGACGGTTCCTCAATCTTCATGAGTTCCTCACAGCACTGCTTCCACTGACCTACAGTCACAACAATTAAAGAACACATTATTCCACAACTCATTTTTCCACACATAATGTCATCTTCATTATTCAAAAATAATTTTTTTGTAGCTTTACACTGTAATAAAATGCTGTGTTCCACACAATCCCTTCATGTTGAGAAACTTATACTTACAGATATTTTTTACAGTGCATGCTAGTAAAATAGAAAGCAAAGTACTGAAAAATAAACTTTATATCAAACACAATTTTAGTGATCTATAATTAGACAACAGCAAGGATTGTAGAACATATAAAGATTACACAGAAAATAAATCACTAGTGTTTTACAAAAATCACTAGTTTCTCACAGAACATCACTAGTTTCTCACTGGACATCACTAGAATCTCACTGAAATCCCTAGTTTCTCAAAGAAATCACTAGTTTCTCACTGGACATCACTAGAATCTCACTGGACATCACTAGTATCTCACTGAAATCCCTAGTTTCTCAAAGAAATCACTAGTTTCTCACTGGACATCACTAGTACCTCGCTGAAATCACTAGTTTCTCAAAGAAATCACTAGTTTCTCACAGGACATCACTAGAATCTCACTGGACATCACTAGTTTCTCACTGGACATCACTAGTACCTCACTGAAATCACTAGTTTCTCAAAGAAATCACTAGTTTCTCACAGGACATCACTAGTTTCACTCTGGACATCACTAGTTTCTCACTGGACATCACTAGTACCTCACTGAAATCACTAGTTTCTCAAAGAAATCACTAGTTTCTCACAGGACATCACTAGTTTCACTCTGGACATCACTAGTTTCTCACTGGACATCACTAGTACCTCACTGAAATCACTAGTTTCTCAAAGAACTCACTAGTTTCTCACAGGACAATATAGTATCTCACTGAAATCCCTAGTTTCTCAAAGAAATCACTAGTTTCTCACTGGACATCAATAGAATCTCACTGGACATCACTAGTACAGTACCTCACTGAAATCACTAGTTTCTCAAAGAAATCACTAGTTTCTCACAGGACATCACTATTTTCTCACAGAAATCACTAGTTTCTCAAAGAAGTCACTTGTTTCTCACAGAAATCACAAGTTTCTTAAAGAAATCACTAGTTTTTCAGAGAACACCACTAGCTTTTCACTGGACATCACTAGTTTATCACAGGACATCACTAGTTTCTAACAGAAATCACTAGTTTCTAACAGAAATCACTAGTTTCTCACTGAAAACACTAGTTTCTCACTGGACATCACTAGTGTCTCACTGAAATCACTAGTTTCTCAAAGAACTTACTAGTTTCTCACAGGACATTACTAGTAACTCACTGAAATCACTAGTTTCTCAGAGAACATCACTAGTTTTTTCATTGGACATCACTAGTTTATCAAAGAAATCCCTAGTTTCTCACAGAAAATAACTAGTTTTTCATAGGTCATCACTAGTTTCTCACAGGAAATGACTAGTTTCTCACAAGAAATCATTAGTTTCTCACTGAACGTCACTGGTTTCTCACTGGACATCACTGGTTTCTCACAGAACATCACTAGTTTCCCACTAGACATCACTGGTTTCTAACTGGATTTCACTTGTTTTCCACTTCAGATCTTGACCCTGTTCATATCTACATCTCTTCATCTTCCAATGTCAGTAAAAACTGGAAACTGGGTCTAGAATTTAAACAGAGTTAACAGACAACTATGGATTAGACCACCAGTTCCAGATTAACACAAACAGTTCTAAGGATCTTAAAGTGTCTTTATTTTTAATGTTTTTATAGTATACTTCACTATGAAATATGCTTAAAACTGCTGTCAGGATTATTCTTGTTACAGTATATAGCAGTGACCTGGAAATTTTGCAAATGATAGGTTTCTCTCTAATTTTGGCTTAAGAACAGAAGTCGTTTTCTTAAATATAAGTTTCAAGATAACTGTGAAAAACAGAAATGACATTTTGAGGATGCAGACCATAAAAACATCAATCTTGCACGCCATGTAATAAATACCTAACCTTCAAAGACCTGCAATCTTCCTGAAGCATGCGTTCTTTCTGGAAACACAATACTAGCCGGTGTCTACATATTTGAGTAAGCTATGCATTGAATTTCAAGCTTTCAGGAAAACCACGACCTAAACTTCTAAGAACAGCCTTTCGGTTTAATTTACAGTGACTTTGCAGCAAACAAACAGCATGCTTTCCAACTTATGACACAAAAGCCACCAGACAAGGATTTAAAACAAATAAAAAGCACAGACTAATAATCTCCTGACTTCACTGGGGAGAAACCAAAGCTGACGGGACAGAAACCAGACGGATCAACTGTCTCAACTGTATACATCCGTGGCGATTGCACAACGTCATTGCAAGCTAAGATAAAGGTACTCTATGCCCAAACAAACATAAAATCATATATAGTTTTGTGACTAAGCGCAAAAGAATCTTTTCTCGGAGAAGAAGTCTTTTAAACATGGAGGCGAGGATGTTATGAAATAGATCTTTTGCATTCAATAAGGTGGTTATTCTTCGGCAGGTGTGAAAAAGTAGCCGTCAAATAAACCGTATAGGTGTGCAAATGATTACAAAAAGATAAAGCAAAAACTGGAAAATGTTAACCCTTGGGTGCTGTTGGGGATGTTTTCATCCACACTGGGGGATTTTGAGTCTAAATGTTGTCACAACTTTCTTTGTGATTCAGCAAATGGAATGATTTTTGATGACAAACCTTATTTGCATGCATATTTTCGAAAAATTCTTTGAAAGCTTTCAAAAACTACTCATTTGTTATGTTTGGGTCTGTTTTTGTCCCATTGACTTCCATTATAACAACATTTTTGTGAAGGCATGACACCATAGATAGTAATCATGCATTCTTGATTGTTGCTGGTTTTCCTTGTTGGGAAGAGGTCAGATTTGTAATTTTTACTGTTGCTCATCAGTTGCAGTGCAAAAAAAGCGTAGTTTCTAACTTTTATATGGAGTATAGTGTGTGTATGTGTGTGAGAGAGACCTTTGAGGGCATACATTGTCTGAGAACATCAAAATAAGCAAGCTCTCAGAACATAGTAAACATTGTACTGTAAGTGTATTTATGCGCACGCACGTACGCACGCATGCACACACACACTGTGTAATCTGCTGCTTTGCTTTATAGAACTCCATATAAAAGCCAGTAACTTTTTTGCACAGGCCTATCTAAAGGGATTTAATACCAACTGATGATCAACAGTAAAAATGACAAAATTTTATCTCTTGCCAACAGGGAAAACCACCAACACACAAAAATGCATGAATATTTGGTGTCATGGCTTTGCAATTAAAAAATTTGGTTATAATGGAAGTCAATGGGGCAAAAACAGCCCCAAACACTAAAATAAACACACAAGGGTTAACCTTAAAAATATTTTGTCTTGAAACCTAGTATTTTTTCTAAAATAATCAATATGTCTCTGTTTTTCAAATCAATTACTACACAATAATATAGACAAACTTTCATTGCTGAGAAACTAGATGAAATATGAAAGTAGATGTGTTCTGTATTTTTGGCTATGGGTAAAGAATTCCTCTAGTATTCATTTAGTTGATGTTAACAAACTCCTTCTTTGCTGTCAAACCTGAACAAAGGAAGTGTTGTGCTCTGTGGGACGATTTTTGCTCATACAATGTATGTATTGAGTTTTTGAAATACGGGTCAAACCGAGGTGACGCCAAAGGTCAGATATAACACATCAGATAAGTAGTGCAACCATTTGTAAAGAATGTCAAAATGACACCTTCAAAAAATCTGGTAAGTTACTTTAGATAGAGAATAAAATATATGTATAATATACAAAAATATTGCACATTTTCTTCTATTAAAATTACTTCATTACAATTTAATTCAAATTATTAGATATAATCAATTAGAATTTATCAGATCATTTGAATTGATCCTTTTTTCAGTTTTCTAACATTAAAATCTAAATTTTTTTTTAATTTGATGTACAAAATAACAATTTTTATTTATAAAATATACACCATTAAGAATACATAAAAAATGACAAAACATTAAACAAAATAACCAAAACACACATCAAAATACACTATATTATACACTACACTCTAAACACTGTAAAGATCTGGCTTTTAGGAAGCAAATCAATGTTCAATTAAGCTTTTAATCAAGATTATTATACATTATATAAGCAGAAATTAAGCTAAAATCTATTTTGTTGCACACAGAACCAATAACTGAAATAAAAAACTCTGATGTATAGGGAAAATAAATGTAAAACAATTAAAACTGCAATAGTATCTCAGTGATGTTAAATACAAAGCAAATAAAACCAGATTGAATATATTGACTACAATGAAACGGTTTTGTCTGACTTTGTTTTTGGTAAGATCAGTGAGGAGTCCATTACAGCAACCCACCCTACTGGTGATAAAAGAATAAACAAATTTCTCTAAGTCCTTACTGCAAACAAAGCATCTAATTCTTGCAATGTTTTTGAGATGATACATGCTGATTTAGTTACTGCTTTGACATGACTACTGAAACTCAGATCTGACTCCAGAATCACACCAAGATAAAAACAACTATGAAAACGATTGAAAGTATATGAAAAAAAGTGTTTGTATGTACAGTATACTTCGTATAGTAAGTTATATTAATAAATACATGTAAAATAACAGTACAAATAACATTTTACTGTCAATTTCTACCAACAACAGCATTTTTGGCCATTTTGTGCAATGTCATCTTACTATGGTTATATACAGAGGGTGACACTTCAAAAGGACCATGACCACCATGTGTGGCGCCGCCGTGACACTAAGGGATTATGAAAATGTTTTTAGGTGTAACAGTAGTTTGCGACTGTGCTGCCAAGGGGCACAAAGGGAAGAGATGCAAATGGACAGAAATATACAGTAGCTCTAAATACCCTGCTACTTGTAAATGAAGATGAAATAACGAAACAAAACATTATAATTCCTTGATTAATTAACAAAGCTTGTTAACAAGCTTTATTATCATTGTAAACTTGTTAAGTGCAATGAGGATTTATTTTGGGAAGTAAAATTAAAGAAATAATAGACAACTAAAATGAAAGGACAAACATACATGTTTACTTACACAAATAAATAAATAAATACAAACCAAACCAGTGTTTTAGTCTAAATATATAGAGATGTACTGTGTTTGTTGTTTTTAAAGTGATAGGACTAAGACAGTCAAAAAATAAGGGTTTTCATTTAGTTTTCATTTACATTTTCTTTGTTGATTATATTTTACTGTACAGTATATAATTCTTCAAACAGTGTTGAGGCACATTAAAAAGTGTAATATTTTGTGCCAAATATTTCATTGATGCATTTAACAACAGGTAACACAATTGTTTTACAATTATACAACATTTTATTTATAGTTCAATGTAACACTTTCTGGGGGGAAGTAGTTGTTTCCTTATTGAAAACTCCTTTTTCCGCATCCAAAGACAAAAGATGACTTCTTTTAACACCTCCACCCACATTATGTCTTTCTTTGTCTTTGGACCGGAATGTCAATAAATCAGAGATGCCAAAAAAAAAAAAAAAAGGGTCTGTCCACGCCTTAATGACTGCAAATACTTTTATATATTTCAAAGTGAAGCAATAATGAAATCATATTCAGTGGGCTAAATGCCATACGGAATCAAAGGGAAAGTTCAAAAGTAGGTGTACACTTAAACTGGTTTTCACTAAATACAACAGCAATTAATCTTACTGAATATTTGAATGGGGTTTTGTAAGTTTGAATATAAAATAAGTTAGTGAACAAAAATAAATAAATTTTCAAAGTTTTTGTTACATGGACTGAAACTTGATGGCCTTTGCACTTTGGAAATACACTTGTTTTTTGTGTTTACAAATGATTTTGATATATTCAATGCAACTTGAAGAAAGCAGTTGCAAAGTGAAAGTAAAATCATGTCATTTTTATTGCAATGATCAGATTACTTAATTAAAAATATTATACACTACATACATATTCAACTCTTTATTTTAATAGTGCTTTTTACAATGCAGATTGAGTCAAATCAGCTTAAGATAGATAAGGTTGAAGTTCAGCTGACATCACCTTTTCAAAAATTACATTACATTACATTACTTACTACATCAGGGGTGCCCAAAGTTTTTCGTATGACGGGCCAAAAATTAAATATCATTGATAGCTGTGGGCCAAAGATAAATATACCAAACTATTTTGGATTAAATTTGCCATGGGTAATTTCCTAATTAATTTCATTATATAAACAAAATAAATAGAAAACATGACTTTGAATTGTATTAACTAATGTAGTATAACTTTCTTAAATTATAACTTCTTATAACTTATTGCAATAAAAACATAAACAGTGACATTTATAACACAGTGAAGTTTAATGCGGAATACAGTGGTCAAGCAGAAACTGCCTTTGCCTTAATTCGCTCACCGAAGTCCATTGTATGTACATTTTAAACTAAATCTGATTAATTTACACCATTTAAATTGAAGCATTTAATTTCAGATATCTTGTTTATAGCTTAACAATAAAACAAACAAATACAATTTTACATTTAATTTGAAATGATAGTCAATACATAACCCATTCTCAGATGGGGTGTTGGGCCAAATCAAAACTTACCATGGGCCAACTTTGGCCCCCGTGTTCTAGTTTGGGCATCTCTGTACTACATTATATACTGTACATGTTCTATTAACTATACGCTTTATAGCTAGTGTCACACTCAAAACCATAACCATTTTTGCTTTAGATTTTTTTGTTACTGTAATTTTAATGCAATATCTTGCACCTTTTGTAAAGCTGCTTTGGAACAAGAACTATTGTAAAAAAAAATGCTATGAATTTGCAGCCATCTGCAATTTTTCAGCCAAGGATTGGGCCAAGAATTAAGGAAAGAGGTGACAAAAGCTTCTAAGCACTAAGAGGCAACCTTAATAAAGGTACAGCATTTAGATGTTAAATAATTCTCCATATAAATAGGTTTAGAGACAATATGATTTTTTCTATTAGCTTCTTGTCCTCAGAATCACACAAATGCATATTTCCATAAATTAGCAGTTTTCTGCATTTAATGATTTATATTTTTATTTTTTCCCTGTATATTTATGCTTTTGAATTGCATTATTGGATCTGGATCTTTCGTCCAATGACATTGAACCCTGAAATGTTACAAAAAATGACTTTTATTGACATTTGTAATAGTTTAACAGGATAAATTGTCTGGGTTAGTGTTGTGTATTCCAGTATAAAAATCCTGTAATAAACTGCCAGTACATTCTTTGTCATTTTACAGACTGATTTCTCTCTATATTAATTCAAACTACTTAAATGCCAATAAAAGTCATTGTTAAAATGTAGAGTTGAATTTTACACATCAAAATCAACAGAACAGAGATCAAAGTCCCATAATGCAATTCACAATCGTTAACAGTACCAATGCACCATATATGTGCACTACACAAGGTGCGCATGGCCCTGCAAGTTACGAAAAGACGCCTACAGATCACCAGAAACTGATTTAAGGACTGAAATTAAATTTAGCTGCTTTATTTTAGAGGTTTGGTGGTTCATTTTTGACCTGAAGGATAAAGGTGTATACAGAATTGTAGGACAGAATAAGGATTAAAGTATTTTTTTAAATGTGTAGCTTTTCTGCACAAATGGGCTATATATGCACACAGACCTTTATTTTTCAGCCAGACAGCCAAAGGGCTTCCAGGCTTCTTTCCATTCCAAAATTGTCACGTTTAAGATCTGATTTCTTTAAAAAACAGCAATCTTCACTGCCTGTTAGATATACAATATGAAGTGGGTCTCAGATCGGACAAGAAGCACTGCATTAAATTCCATTTCCCCCCGTCATGTCTTTAAAATATGGCAGTTTATTTTACTTCAGTATTTTCAAAGAAATTTCTGCGCTTGCCTGATGCTACTGATGGCTCTCTTTCATCTCGGTTTACGCTTGAACAACTAAATGAACGGTTTATGTAACTGAACGTTTTGTAATTACATTACAACATCGATGCTGTAAAAACAAACTTGTGAAATTGAAAATAGTCACATTAAGCTTTCACCGGAAGTTTATCATTGGCTTTAAAACTCTAGCTGTGCATAGAGCCCATACTGCTTCTGGTTGAAGTTGTTGAAGACTTTTATTTCAGTTTGATGATGAATTTCTGAAATGTCAATAAATCTTGAGTAAGGGGCGGGGTTTTGTTTTCGCGCTCCTCCTTTTACCTTTCACTTAGAGCAAACTAGTGGTTGGAGGGGCTGTGGCAAAGCATATTTCACCCAAATTGACATCATCAGTGAAAGACTGACATTCTAGAGTGGAAACGAACAGTGAGATTTTGATCAAAGTTTACCAAAAACAAGTTCATTTTTCAGAGGCTTAACCTTCATGGATTGATTGTTCACCTTAAGTCTGACAGTGCGCACTAGTAAAATAAAAATAGTACATTGGGATCTCATGTGGACTTCAATTTACTCACTTTAAAATAAAAGTTATACGATGATATTACCACATTTTGGGAATCTGTGGTGACCCCTGATAAAGAGACTAAGCTGAAAATAAAATGAATGAATGAATGAATGAATGAACACATTTAAAAAAAAAAACATGTTGAAATAATGTCAACTGATTTAAAAACCTCAAAGCTAACAATATCCCTGATATTAATAACCTGTCATTTTCCCTGGAGAAATGGAATTTACTTTTGGAATTAGACATTAAACTCTGTTGCAAAATCAATTTCGAAGAAGCTATTTAATTTACTAACAACCTTTATATAATACAACCTCACTGATATAGTAATGCCAAAGTAACACTCCCATTCCTGATGATTCATTGTTGTTTGTATTGCACCCTTTGTTGTATTTCAAGTGGCCTATATCTTCAGGAATGTAGGCAATGCCGCACCAAACAAGTGTGTCTTTGTTCTTTGTTTAGCCTATGATACTTCTTTACGAAAGATTTCTAATAAGCGAAGTTAGCAAAAATGTGCTTTCATATCACACTGACAAATAACGATTCATGAATAGTGAATAAACTGGTTTTCTATGGATCAAATGGGTTGTTTAGGTTTCTACCTGCAACAATTCAGCATTAAGGAATGGATCAGGGCTTTTTTGAGGGAATTTTTGAGATTTGAATACGAAGCCTTGCTAAATGATATACGACGGTTTTAAACATGAAGAGGGAAATGAAGCATAATTACTCACTCTATCATTATATATGATCATGTGATAATTTAAATGAAAAAATACAAGGAAAACAAATGCAATACATACACAGCCAAAAAAAATAATAAATGAAACACTATGAGCTGGAACATTCAGTTACATTGATATCACCTAGAGCAATAACAACAGAGGTTATAAATCAGCCATTGTTGAAATATTTTGAAAACAGTATGTGACCATTTTTAAAGAGAATGTCAAAATCCGCATAGATGACTGACAGCTGATTTTAGTAGCTACTAGGACACTAATATTTTCAACATTCAGTAACATTCCTTCAACGCTACTTTGACAAAGGGAAAATATCTTCACATTCTTCTGAAGCTTAACGATTGACAAGAAGATATCAGCAGAGCACATGCTGTACGTGACAAAATAGACTTCTAGATTTTCTTTCAGATCATGCTTATGAAGGACATCTTGCATCTATAATGCAAAAAAAAAAACAAAAAAAAAAAAACATACAAAATAAAACAACAAAACAATTCAAACTAATTGCTGTAGGGATAGTTCAGTCAATACTAAATTCTGAAATGATTTGTTCATTATACACTGCCTGACAAAAGTGTTGACGCCTATCAAAGTTTTAGCAACAACAAAAAAACTTCTAGTTGATCATTTGGTATCAGAAGTGGCTTATATTAAAGGCAAAGGCCTCTAGATTACACTTGTTTTACCAAAATAAAATATGATTATGCCTTGATTTTTAATTATTTAATTATGACAGTAAGGTCTGACTTTGCTTAGACAAAAGTCTTAACAGAAATAATGTACAGTATAAAATATAAAGTCATGGTGCAGTGAAAAAAAGAGTTAATATTATGCATGACTCCCATGAGCTTGGAGGACTGCATCCACACATCTCTGCAATGACTCAAATAACTTATTAATAAAGTCATCTGGAATAGCAAAGAAAGTGTTCATGCAGGACTCCCAGAGTTTATCAAGATTCTTTGGATTCATAGTCAATGCCTCCTCCTCCATATTACTCCAGACATGCTCAATAATGTTCATTGTCTGGTGACTGGGCTGGCCAGTCCTGGAGCACCTTGAGCTTCTTTGCTTTCAGGAACTTTGATGTGGAGGCTGAAGTATAAGGAGCACTATCCTGCTGAAGAGTTTGCCCTCTCCTGTGGTTTGTAATGTAATGGGCAGCACAAATGTCTTGATTCCCCAGGCTGTTGATGTTGACATCCACTCTGCAGATCTCTCGCATGCCCCCATAGTGAATGTAACCTCAAACCATGATTTTTCCTTCACCAAACTTGACTGATTTCTATGAGAATCTTAGGTCCATGCGGGTTCCAATAGGTCTTCTGCAGTATTTGTGATGATTGGGATGCAGTTCAACAGATGATTCATCAGAAAAATCGACCTTCTGCCACTTTTCCAAATGATCAACTAGAACTTGTTATTATTTATTAAGAATAAGTTATTATTAGAATTATAACTATTAGAATTAAGTTATTACTTGTTGCTTTTACAACTGAGATCGATGACTAGACTTTTGTCAGGCAGTGTGTTGCTGATGTTGTTACACTAATTCAATCTGAGTTATAAAAAGTGGATTCAATGATAATTCAAAGTTTACTATATTTGTTCAGCTCAAAACATCATGAACTATAGATGTATGGACACAAATTGAGTGAAGATTAGTAAAAAAATATCCAATCTTTTGTGTCACGGAGTTGAAACAAACCCCATAGTAATGACAACAACCTTAATTTGGTTTCCTCATATGCTATGTACATTCATTCGTTTATTTTCTTTTCAGCTTAGTCCATTTATTAATCAGGGGTCGCCACAGTGGAATAAACCTCCAACTTATCCTGCATATGTTTTATGCAGCAGTTACCCTTCCAGTTGCAACCCATCACAGGGAAACACCAATGCACTCTCATTCACACACCTCTCTCCATCGATGTGTGATTCACCAGAATTAGGAAAATATTTAATTATACAATTTCTACTACTACTGATAATAATAATACACTCCAAAAAATGTAAAAGCACATTAATTTACTTATAACAAACATAGCAGCATCGGCTCTTTCTCACAGTCTCTGAAATTGCTCATTAACCCACTTACATCGTCTCTCAAAACCCCTCCTCTCCGAAAGTCTGCTCTGATTGGTCAAATCATGGCATAGTATGTCACGGTTACGAATGGTCGAACACATCAATTTAAGCAAAACATTTAAAGAATTTTTTTTTACTGTAGAGAAAAGATTGGAATATGCAAATTTATAACAGCTTTAAGCAGGTTTGTGCAGTACAGGAATTATCAATGACTCATTTTAGGAAGTTCAGAATCACTTCAATTTTTTTAATATAATAACACAATTATGCACTTTTATCCCTGACATTTCACATTCACAATCCCAAATCTTGGTGTGATTCTGGAGTCAGATCTGAGTTTCAGTAGTCATGTCAAAGCAGTAACTAAATCAGCATGTATCATCTCAAAAAGATTGCAAGAATTATATGCTTTGTTTTCAAGTGAGGACTTGTGGATTACTGAAATGGACTCATCACTGACCTTCCCAAAAACATAATAAGACAGTTGCAGCTAATCCAGAACACTGCTGCCAGGATTCTGACCAGAACCAGGAATTCAGAGCACATCACACCTGCCCTCAGGTCTTTACACTGGCTCCCAGTTACACTCAAAATAGATTTTATAGTGTTATTACTTGTCTATAAACAACTATATGGCCTAGGAATTTAATACATTACAGATATGCTGACTGAATACAAACCTAACAGATCACTCAGATCATTAGGATCAAGTAAATTAGAAATTCCAAGTGTTCAGTCAAAGCAGGGTGAACCCTCAGTAACTACTGTTGGAATCAGGTTCCAGGAATGATCAGACGTGCGCCAACATTAGGTACATTCAAATCTTAAAAAAAGCACATCTGTTTTGCTGTGCCATTACAGAATGAGCAGTGTGCTACGTCCAACAAATCACACTATTGTCTTTCTTTTCTTTTTAATTTCTTTAAAACCTGTTTTAACACATTTTAATCTGTTTTAATAATTGTTATTCTTTGTTGTTTTTATTTTCTTATAGCTGTTTCTTGTTTATGTAAAGCACTTTGAATTCCCATTGCATATGAAATGTGCTAAATAAATAAACTTGCCTTGCCTACTAATAATAATACATCTATAAAATTCAAAAACACTTTAATTTCCTCATAACAAACATTGCAGCATCGGCTCTTTCTCACGGAGTCTGAAATTGCTCATTAACCCAGTTACATAGTCTCTCAAAAACCCTCCTTTCCGAAAGCCTGCTCTGCTCTGATTGGTCAAATCATTGTGTAGTCTGTTACGAATGGCTGACCAGGCCAATTTAAACAAAACCTTAAAAGAATTTTCCTTCACGACACAAACTCTTCCAGGCCTTCAAGACTGGCATTATGCAAATTTATAACAACTTTATGCAGGTTTGAGCAATATAGGAGTTATCAATGACTCATTCTAGGAAGCCCAGAATCACTTATATTTTTAATATAATTACCCATTTATCATGCATTTTTTTAGCAGTCACTTAATCAGATTACTATCATCTCAAAAAACATTGAACAATAATTAGATGCTTTGTTTCCATTGAGGAATTAGAGAAACTTGTTCATGCTTTTATCACCACCGGGGTGGATTACTGCAATGGACTCTTCATATAATGGACTGGCCTTCCCAAAAAGACAGTCAGACAGTTGAACTGGGAAATCAGAGCACATCACACCTGTCCTCAGGTCTTTACACTGGCTCCCAGGTACATTCAGAATAGATTTTGAAGCATTATTATGTGTCTATAAAGCACTAAATGGCCTAGCAACTCAATACATTACAGATATGCTCACTGAATACAAACCTAACAGGTCACTCAGATCATTAGGGAGTAAATTAAAAATTCCAAGAGTTTAGTCAGTATAAAAATAAACTTGCCTTGCCTACTAAAAATAATACATCTATAAAATTCAAAAACACTTTAATTTCCTCATAACAAACATTGCAACATCGGCTCTTTCTCACGGAGTCTGAAATTGCTCATTAACCCAGTTACATAGTCTCTCAAAAACCCTCCTTTCCGAAAGCCTGCTCTGCTCTGATTGGTCATATAATGGTGTAGTCTGTTATGAATGGCTGACCAGGCCAATTTAAACAAAAACTTAAAAGAATTTTCCTTCACAACACAAACTCTTCCGGACCTTCAAGACTGGCATTATGCAAATTTATAACAACTTTATGCAGGTTTGAGCAATACAGGAGTTATCAATGACTCATTCTAGGAAGCCCAGAATCACTTATATTTTTTATATAATAACCTATTTATCATGCATTTTTTAGCAGTCACTTAATCAGATTACTATCATCTCAAAAAAAACATTGAACAATATTTAGATGCTTTGTTTCCATTGAGGAATTAGAGAAACTTGTTCATGCTTTTATTACCACCGGGGTGGATTACTGTAACGGACTCCTCATGTAATGGACTGGCCTTCCCAAAAAGACAGTCAGACAGTTGAACTGGGAAATCAGAGCACATCACACCTGTCCTCAGGTCTTTACACTGGCTCCCAGGTACATTCAGAATAGATTTTGAAGCATTATTATGTGTCTATAAATCACTAAATGGCCTAGCAACTCAATACATTACAGATATGCTCACTGAATACAAACCAAACAGGTCACTCAGATCATTAGGAAGCAAATAAAAAATTCCAAGAGTTCAGTCAGTATAAAAATAAACTTGCCTTGCCTACTAATAATAATGCATCTATAAAATTCAAAAACACTTTAATTTCATCATAACAAACATTGCAACATCGGCTCTTTCTCACGGAGTCTGAAATAATTATTAAAGAATACACAGTCTCTCAAAAGACTCTCTCTCCCTCCTTTCCGAAAGCCTGCTCTGCTCTGATTGGTCAAATCATGGCATAGTCTGTTGCGAATGGTTGACCACATCAATTTAAGCAAAAGCTTTTACGGCACAAAAACCCACGTCATACAAACCACAATCATGTAGGCTTTATAGCTACAACTTCACTAAGTGGCCAAGCACACTGGCATTTTGCAAATTTATAACAACTTCATGCAGGTTTGTGCAGTATGACAGGAATTATCAATGACTCATTTTTAGGAAGATCAGAATCACTTAGATTAATATAATGACACATTAATCATGCACTTTGATCCCTGACACTTGCCAGCCATTTTACATCACCCAAAAAAGCAAAATAGAGTGACTTTAAATCTAATGAACTTTGCTATGAGTGCATGCCAGTAAACATTTAAGCAATCAACTTATTTTAACTGCAAATAATTCAAAGTTTTGTCTCTTTCTAGCCTACTTGAGCCCATAATTTACATTTTTTTTTTATACAAAAAAAACAAAAACTGAGATTCTCGCATTCTTCTCCTTCATCAGTTCAACAGCGATCAAGTTTGATAGGTTTGTTATGCCAGTAATGATAACACCGTCTTTCAAGCGTGCAGTTCCTCATACTCGGTGAGGGGGAAAAAGTGGTTATACACATGTGATTGTGCACGTTTGCATTCAGGCAATTATCTTGTTTACCATATCAACAGATCACAAAAGTACCTGTCCTATGTTTTAAATCTGTTATCACTTTCTGCCGAAAAAACGAACTAAAAAGAATGTTGGAAAAAAAATCTTACTGCATTTAACTGTTGCTGTTATAAAACTGAAGGTGTGTCATATTCAAAAGGCTTTTTGCATACCTTAGATATAATTTTTTCTGAGTCACTTTGGTACATTTTTCAGATCAGAATTGTAATTTTTTAAACTCCCCGTTCAATCTTCACATCGTGTTTCTTTTTTCTTTGAACAAGTTGCAAATACTTTAGTATGTCCATGCAAATGATTATGTACAACGCTCAGGCCCGTAGCCAGCCATCTGAAAGGGGTGGTTCTTTTTTTCTCAAAAAGCTGACCTTTTTGCAGTTATTCACCTCATTTTCTATTTAATTATGAGCTTTAGAGGGCACCTATGGTGAAAAATCTACTTTTCAAGCTGTTTAGACAGACATATATGTAGGTATAGTGTATAGACCTTCATATTGGGGTGAAATAAACACACCCAGTCCTTTTTTTCAATTTAACAACATAAAAACGGTGGGCCAATTGGAGCGGTTAAACACACGTTGTGTGGGACTCATCGATGCAACTGCACAACAAATACTCATTGGTAAAGTTCTTACTGTAGTATTTCTCACAAACGCTATGTGAGATCTGCTTCCTTTATGTCTGTCTGTTGTCTGACGCACTCGAGGGAGGAGATTAAGGCACGCAGAAAGGCACGTAGAAACAGTGGGCGGGGAGGACTAGCCTTAAAGACGCAGTACGACAAGACAGCCCCCTAGTGCAAAAATGTATAAAACAGAATCTTTTAAAAGGTATAATGAAAAATCTGATGGGTGTTTTGAGCTGAAACTTTACAGACACGTTCTGGAGACGCAAAACACTTATATTAAATCTGAAAAAAGGGCTAACCTAGGTGCCCTTTAATAATTGCAGTTTAATGACATTTTAAGCAACTATTCTCAGTTAGAATTTGTCAAATTGAGTAAACAAGTAAACAAACAAATAAACAATAATAATGTAGAGCTTCAAGATTTTTATAGATCTTTCTCTTGTAAAATTTTTATTGAAAATTCATGGATAAAAATAGCCTGATTAGTATTAAAATTAACTTTATTACGGGTTAATAACTTTGGTGTTTCACATTTTTTTTTTCACGAATAAGGTCAAAGATATAGAATAAAAGTTAATTGCAAAATGTTTTCTCTATTTAACAACAATACAGGAGATCAGTAGTGAAAGATGACTTTACTTTCATCAGATTGTATGTTTTCTTGCACAGATGTTGGACTTCTGAAAAATAATTGTTTGCATTGGCCAAAACTAATTAGCTAAAGTCACGACAGCCAACAGTGCATTCCGCTTTGTCTTAAATCCTTCTTCGATGGGTTATTTTAACAATTTATGATAGAATGGCAGTCAAAATAGCAAAAATGAGCACAAGTATGGGACAATTCTGGACTTACTCAATAAAAAAAGAATTGTTCAAAGAATTATAGAGGTTTACATTTACTGTAAAAAAGGCGGTACTAAATATATCAAATAGAAAATAAGAATATTTGATGAAAAAAAATTGCTAACCACACATCTAACTTAGATATGTTTATCACAAAAATTAAAGATGATATGAGATTTTTTTGTAGGCTCTATACTAAAAATAGGCACCTATTTTTCAAACCACCCGAACCTTGTCTGGCTACGGGCCTGACTCTTTGATATATCCTATGATCAATTGCTTAAGTCATGTTGACCAAAATGTATTATAATGGGTCTCTGTTGAATAATCTCAACCCTACAACATTTAGGCAGTCGTTCTTTACATGCAAAATGCTTGAATAAGTTATCATGTCAAGCATATTTCTCTGCATTTCCATTAGACTTTTTTACTTCTTAAATGGATCTTAAGATTGTCCTGTTCACATTTTCTGTCTTTTCCTCTCTGTAATGGCATTACTAAATTACAGTACAAACAGTAAAAGTATAAATGTGAATCAAGCTCCAATATACAGTAAGCTGTACCCTAATTGTCAAAAACTAGCCTTATTTTACATCAGAACTTCCCTCCAGAGTACACTGTCATATTGACAACATAAATAATCAATTTGACTGTCTTATCCCTGCACAATGGCACAAGGACTTGACATTCTGATGACTCTATTGACACAGATATTAATTTTTGAGAGATAGATAGCAGAAAAGACTGGTAAAAGAGACTTTTCTAATTGTATGAGTTATTTTGAGAATTGCAAATTTCAAGAACGATTCGAGAAATGTACCAAAGCGACTGATAAAAGCTATGAAGAACTTCAATAAGCAGTTATGCAAAAAGTAAATAAATCAAGTGTGAGCCTTCACCTTTCCAGATATCAATGCAGATTTCACAATAGAAAAAGCAAATAAGTCAAACTGGTCTCAAAACCTGTCGCCAAAGCGTCGCTCAATCAGACTGTGCAGCAACAAGCTGGATTCTTCTTGAACGTCACATGTAAAAATTCTTGCATGTGCAATGCTTAAAACGTTCACTACCTGCATCCAAAGACTGTGGCTTTCTAGCAGTTTGCTTTAAAATGAGCCAGTCCAAGACATGAGTTGAACATTTCTTGACTGGTACACCAAACTTCTAAAACTGTAAACCTTATATTCAAACTCTCTTAATTTAATTCACCATCAATACAAAATTTTCCATTTGGCAAATACATTAGCACGGGTTAAAATTAAAGGGATAGTTCCCCCAATACTGAAAACTGAGTTTATTTTGTTTCTATTGAAGTTCTATTGAAGTCAACGGTTACCGGTTTCTAGCATTCTCCAAAATATCTTCTTTAGTGTTGAACAGAATAAAGAAACTCCTAAAAGGTTTTGAACCACTTGAAGGAGAGTAAAATGGTGGGCAACTTTTCATTTTTGGGTGAACTATCCCTTTAAGTAGGCAACAATTAAAGGCTACAAAATTTGTTACATTTGTTAAATCATGATTAAAACTGAATAGACTATATCAAGTAGAAATTCATATTTCCTTCAAGATAGCGCAGACACCCACGCTGTTTAAGGCAAATCACAGATTTACAGTAAGTGTGGGCAACAGTTTTCATCCAACCAGGCATGACATTGCATTTCTGTTATTACAGTCGAAAAACAACTTGTGTCTTTAAGATTAAGGTTATCTATGACTGCCACTGCATCAAACAGAGTATATCAGAAAAAAAGTGCAATGCACAGTGAAAAACGTGTTAGATAAACACCTGGCATTTTGTTACGACAAGGAAATCATCAAAACGATTAAGGACCAGATTTTATTTAAGGATACTTTTTTTTTGAAAATACCACCGTTTGCACGGTGCCAAAAGAATGCGGAATATGTTTTTGACAGTGTATTAAGGTGTACAATTAAGACATCAAAACCAACACGAAAATTATTAAAATGAAATATACATGAATAAACATGAAATTCTACATTAAACACAAATATAGAGTGATATGATGACAGAACAATGGAAAGATAGAATGACAGGACAACAGAAGAATAGAATGACAGAAGAACAGAAAGACTGAAAGGTAGAATGATAGGATGACATATAGACAGACAGACAGACAGACAGAAAGACTACTACTAACTACTATAGCTGTGGATGGATGGATGGATGGATGGATGGATGGATGGATGGATGGATGGATGGATGGATGGATGGATGGATGGGTGATAACTACTATAGCTGTTAAAATGACAGACAGACAGACAGACAGATAGATAACTACTATAGCAGATAGATAGATAGATAGATAGATAGATAGATAGATAGATAGATAGATAGATAGATAGATAGATAGATAGATAGATAGATAGATAGATAGATAGATAGATAGATAGATAGATAGATAGATAGATAGATAGATAGAATATCCACTGTAAGGCGATCAGACAGACAGTCAGACAGACATTGATACTGAACTACTGTGATACTACAGGCGTGCTCTTCGCATTGATATCATGCTCATTATTGGAAATCTCTGGGGCTCGACTTACTCATGTCGTAAAAATGCTGCCAGAAGGCTTCCATCCAGTTATGCGTGTCTTCAGATGTGGCTGTGAGAATAGTGTATGTGGTTTCACCATCGCACTGGCTGGTTATGGAAATACTCTGAGCATGCAGAGCCGGGTCTCTCTCAGTGGCACGCACACGGGTTTCCTACCAGTCATAAATAACAACAATGCATTTAATGGTAAACAGTAAGTGGTTTGGTAAACAACTTACAAAACTATGCTTTTGAACACAAGCCTGAAAGACACGTGCAGCTTGTTTCACATGTTTTGTGCTGGAATACACATACAGTACTGTAGAACATAAACAAATCAGAGGCATCTGTTGGTGACTAGATGCAACTACAACTCCTGTGCTATTACAAATGCATAATCCTCACCTTATTAATGGGAATAGTAAACACAGGCGTCTCTAAAGAGTCTGTATCTTCTTGCTGCTGGTAACACTTTAAAAATGACCCACTCAGGACACCGTAGACATCTCTCCAGTCATCAGGATTGCTTTCTGACTTGGGTACAAAAAGCAGTTGAATGATGAATGAATGCAGTCTCTGATTTTAAGTGCATTTTGATGATCCTGGAACAACCTTCGAAATCAACCAATCACATTTAAGGGTTTACAGATTCTCTTAAATGGGACTTATTATGCGTAAATCACTTTTATAAGGTGTTTAAACACAACTGTGTGGCAACAGTGTGTGAATATTGCCAGCCTCTAACAGCAAAAATTCATTAATTCTATTTTTTAATAATCGCACTTCAAAAAAACAATCTGCAGAAACACTTTGATTGACATTCTCCCTTTGTACATGTTATCATAGGAGATAAGCCCCGCCCGTTAATGATGACCACTCCCTCATTAGCATAGACAGCCCTGTGTGGAAAAAAAGCCACTGTTGCCACTATGCACATAGGCGTTTGAAGCTCCGCCTTCTTTTGAAAAGAGGGAGTGGGAGCACAATCTCATTAGAACTAAAAGCGACAATTTGGATCAAAGCCTAAAGGGGGCAGATTTAAAGAGTTCATTCATTTATTCATTTTCTTTTCGGCTTAGTCCCTTTATTAATCCGGGGTCGCCACAGCGGAATGAACCGCCAACTTATCCAGCACAATTTACGCAGCGGATGCCCTTCCAGTCGCAACCCATCTCTGGGAAATATCCACACACACTCATTCACACACATACACTACGGACAATTTAGCCTACCCAATTCACCTGTACCACATGTCTTTGGACTGTGGGGGAAATCGGAGCACCCGGAGGACACCCTCGCGAACGCAGGGAGAACATGCAAACTCCACACAGAAATGCCAACTGACCTAGCCGAGGCTCGAACCAGGGACCTTCTTGCTGTGAGGCGACAGCACTATCTACTGCGCCACTCCGTCGTCTCAAATGCAGAACTAAATTGGATATTTATAAATTATACAATAAAACAAAAGGAGAACAAAAACAACCCTGAGGGGGGAAACATTAACAAAACAAATAAACAAATAATTTGGGCTGGCAGGGAAAAGCAGGGATGGACAGAGCTGGACAAGACAGAACAAGGTGACATACAACGACGAACTGGCACAGAATAGCAGACAATAGGAGACTATAAAGAGAAAGAATTAACAAACAAACAGGTGAACTGAATAAACATGACACAAAAAAAAACACAAGCAATGTGCTCACATAAAATGGGACTAGAACACACAGCCAATGAGAGCACTCATTAACCGCGTGTTCACATGAAACAAAACGCTACAACACGCAGCGCATGTAAACATAAACCACGTGCTAAACACAACACCAACACGAGTACATGATAAATAAAAACACTCAACGTGCACTCACAAATGCAACGTGCATGTTTCATCCCAGCGCCAACTGAAATTAAAACCAACTAGACTGAGACTCTGAGAATGATACAGCATGCTGTAGACAGAACAAACACAAACACCAGGACGAGAGCTCTGAGAAAACTGGAGCCGAGCACAACATACAAGACAGGACAGGACTAGTGTCTTGACTCTGCCACCAAAAAAAGAATTGACAAGACCGAAGTGGCAAAATCCTGACACTAGGGACATCAGAGACTTATTTTACACTTTTGTAAAAAGTGTCATAATAGGTCCCCTTTAAGTTTAAGCATGAAATCAGAGATGCTTCATCGCTGTTATTAATCATCATTTCCCTCTAATTTCAAAAATTAGGGATTAGAGCAGGGATTAAGGCTGAATTTAAATATCATTACAGGATCAACAAAAAACGATGACTCAGGATCATATATAACTCTACAAGATCAAAACATGAATGAATGAAGAAGGAATTGACCTATTGGTAAGCCCCTCCGCTCAAACACAGATGAGCCAATGGAAAGCTGAGATTCAGTTGCATGATGACTAGAACTCTGCTGTGTTTAAGTTTCACTGCAATGAAGTAACATTGAAAACTTTGGATTGACATCTTTTCTAAGGGCTGGGCGATTTGGCCTAAAATCAAAATCTCAATTAATTGAACATTTTGACTCAATGACAATTAATGAACGATTATGTTATTTATTTAGCGGTTATTTTGCCCTCATAGTTCACTGACAAGTTTTGTCCAGTAAATCTGCTCACATATTACAAGTGAGAGATTTCTGAATGAAGGGTGCATTACTTGATTTTAAAATAATTGAAGGAAACACACACTACCTACTATCTATGAATATTTATTGAACATCAACGTTGAATGACTGAAATTAAAACACACATTGCCTAAAACTTAATATATAAATTCTTTTGGAAACAAAAATATATATTTTTTTAAATATAAAAATAATTTTCAATGTTTTTTATATTAAAAGTAGAAAATAAGCAGCATCATTTCTAAATAAAATAACACTTGTATATCCTGGAAATAATTTTAATACAATGGAAAACATGCCAGCTTCCAATCATCATCAATGTAAAGCAAAGTAAGGCTCAAGAATAGGCCCATCGTCCTACTTAACCAGATATCAGATGTGGCTGCTAAGTGGCCGCAGAAATATAAATCTGCCTCAGCCTTTAACAGTGCGAGGTCACATGACTCCACATGCAGTAGGGAAAGTTATTGAAAAAAATAGTCCTGGAAAAATAAGGTCGATTATAGGTTCTGAATGTCGATTTCAATTAACCGCCCAGCCCTATTTTATGATACAAAATCATAGTGATGTGCCTGGAGTATTTATAACACTGATTCCAGGTATCCTGAGATAATCGGCAATTAAATGTATTTTATTCTCTTCTCTAAACTAAGACTAAGCAAAGCCTATAGAATACACAAGACATGTCACTCGCATAGTTTTAAATGGTGAAAAGTGTAAAATTCAAAATGACAAATGAAGCCCCGCCTTCTAGTACAGGAGCCAATCATTAATTGCTATAGACTGACGATTCTCCGGGGGAGGGGCTTGGACTAGACGTGAGTTTCTGCAGAGTTTGTCTGATTCAAACGTTTAGAAATAAAACTAAAGAGACAGTTGTTGTTTACTTTTATGGGTGATTCCAATTCTGAAATTTAATCCTAAGCTTTTTGGAGAATCTGATGTTTCCCCATTTAAACAGAATGCTCAAGCATACTGCCTGAGAGGCGTTTCAAATATGGCCGCAAAGTAAAATGACTTGCCTTAAAGGGATTTGGACTAAGTTTATTTCCAGAAGATTAACAAGGATTTGTTCTAAGGTACAGTAAGGCAAACAACAGTGCTTTTAACAATGCTAATGTCAACACAGCCTCTGCCTCAGGTAAATTATATATCACTAATGTTAGCTAGTTCATTCCAGTGTTAGCTAAAGTTAACTGTCACTAGAAAAAATGTAAATGCATTAAAAACAGTGTTGATTATGGATGTTTTCATCTGCATATGTGACGAAGGTAACAATCAATCCTTAAAGATGTTTAAAAGACATCAAACAGATGTCCAAACGTAGATGTCTTTTCTAAAACAAAGCTAAACTTGGCCTGTCAGTGAAAAATATAATAGATGTCTAACAATAGTACAAAAAATAGACTAGTTATCAGATCCCCAGTTTTAACAGACTTCACACGTGCAGTCATTTATTCCTCTGTATCTGATGACTAGTCTATTTTTGGACTATTTCTATAGATTTTAGCCACATTTAGCCTCGTTTATATTTTTATAAAGACATCTATATTTTTATGTCCATTAGACATCTTTTAAATACGCACAAAAAATGCTTGGGATGAGGCTTCTACAAAAAAAAAATAAAAAATATATATATATATATATATATATATATATATATATATATATATATATATATATATATATATATATATATATATATATATATATATATATATATATATATATATATATATATATATATATATATATATATATATATACACAGGCGATCAAAATTAGAGAACAATTTATAAATAATTGAACAATTCTGAAATAACGTCATCTTCACTGCTCAACAGTTGAAGGAGTTTTTGTCCCGTCTATACCATGCTACCAGAACACCTTTTCCACAAAAAAACTAAGGCATTTCAACAAAAAACATTATTTTGCAGAAAACACACTGATCAAAATTAGAGAACAACAATGACTGTTGCATGGAAAAAGATTACAGCAAATTTTTCTGAAGGTTACAACAATCAGCAATTAGTAGGAAGTGTACAGGCCTCTGCTCTGAATGACTTCAGCACATCTGCGGCCACAGAACAGCACTAGTCTCTCACACTGCTCTGGTGTGATTTTGGTCCACTCTTCTTCCAGTCTCCTCCACAGTTCAGTGACTGTAGTGGGTTTCTTGGCCATAACTTTGTCGCCAAGGATTTTCCAGAGGTTTTCTATTGGGTTGAGTTCAGGACTCTGGGCAGGCCATGTCATTATTTCAATGTTTTCAGTTTCAAGGAACTGCTTTACCCGTTTTGCTGTGTTACATGGAGCATTGTCCTGCATGAATACTGCGGGCTGATTGGGTGATGAACGCAGGGAAGGAACCATATGTTGTTGAAGAAGGTTCTGATAAACATTTGCATTCACTCTGCCATGTAGCTGTATAAGAGGCCCAACTCCTGCTGCAGAAAACATACCCCAAACCATGACACTTCCTCCTCCACTTTTTACTGACTTCTTTACACACTTTGGGTTCAGTCTTTCTCCAGTTTTTCGCCAAACATAATGTTTCCCATCGGACCCAAATAAATTAAACTTGCTTTCATCACTGAAGTGAACTTTGGACCAGTTCTCCTCTGTCCACACAACATGCTCCTCAGCAAAGCTTAGTCTAGCCTTTTGATTCTTCCTGCTAATGAGAGGTTTGGTCACTGCAGAGCGGGCTTTCAGTCCAAATGCTCTTAAACGTCGAGACACTGTATGACGAGATAGATCTTTACCCTGTTCAGCGCTGAACTGGTGAGCAATTCCAGCTGCAGTGTGGAAACGATTGGCCATTGAGATCCTCTGCAGTATCCTGTCCTCTCTTGTATTTGTCTTCCGTGGACGACCAGCCTTCTTGGGGGACTTGAATGAGTTTGTGATGATGTAAAGATTCAATATTCTTGAAATAACAGATTTGGAACGACCAGCTTGTCTTGCTATGGCTGATAGGGTCATCCCTTTGGCTTTCATCTGGACAACCTGCTGCCGGAGGCTTTCAGTCACTATAGAATGGTCCACCATCTTGCAGAGTCAGTGAAACTGAAAGTTAGGCTGCCAGTTAAACAGGGGTTGACAGATAAACGGGGAAATTAGCACCAGGTGCCAGATTAACACCAATAACTGGGAGGTATCTGAAAGTGTTCTCTAATTTTGATCAGTGTGTTTTCTGCAAAATAATGTTTTTTGTTGAAATGCCTTAGTTATTTTGTGGAAAAGGTGTTCTGGTAGCATGGTATAGACGGGACAAAAACTCCTTCAACTGTTGAGCAGTGAAGATGACGTTATTTCAGAATTGTTCAATTATTTATAAATTGTTCTCTAATTTTGATCGCCAGTGTATATATATACACAATGACTGCTGCTTGTTCAAACTACCTGTTAAAAATGACTTGAAACAACAGAATTCTTGTAATTTCTATAGCCAAATGACTTGTTTTATATTTAGTCCACCTAAATTTGTAAACCATTAAGTTAACTTAAGTGTGTTGTGTTGGGACAACATGAAGGAATTGTGTTGGTCCAACTACAGATAAGGGGATTTGTAGTTCCCAGCATGCTGTGCGTGGGATTAAATTAAGACGGGAAAAAGTTGACAATAAAAGTAATCTTAGGTGTTTAAAATTAATTGAAAGACTTGTTAAGAGTTTAATCTTCACTTCAGTTTAAAGATTTATAAGATTTTCATATAATGATTTGAGTTTTGAGACTACCACCTTGCAGAAGCCCTCTGCTTTGGGTGTTGGCAGCTTAATTAGCAAAAATGCAGTTTATTGCTAAGCACAGTGAGCAATACTGTAACTGTCCTACAATTAGTCCAATTTGGTCTCAATTAACTGTATACTCATAACGTCTGCTTAAAATGGCTCTTTTAGTTTATTTAAGATAACTTTAAATAAATCTAAGAGACTTTGAAATGTACGACACATAATAGACATACAAAATATTATCAGACCTTTGAGTTTAAGTTAAATACAATATAAATATAAAATCAAGTTGGACCAACTCAATTGTATTTAATTGTGTAATTTTTTTTTTGTTGGTGCTAAACAAATCTATTGAATGGAAATTTTTTGAGTGTATCTATTGCACTGTGAGCTGTTCAACTTCCAAACTAATCTTGTCATCCACATTTTTTGTTTAGCAATATTTTAGAAACTGCATCCCTCCATAGCCTCTTTGACGAATGCAACAACATGTATGAAACTTATCTTGGGACTTTTCACACTCACTGTCACTTTAAGACAGTAAGCAAAAAAACATTTTTTTAGAGTTACTAACATAACCAAGGGCTCAAGGCTTACCAATATGTCAACTGGAAAAATGGTATAAAAATGCCGCAATAAATCATGATTTACAAACCCGAATTCTGAGCTTTCCGCACATGACATTTTGAGTCATACAGAGAGGCTGAGCAACCAGACGACAGCACATATTACCATAGAGCGGCAACCAGAATGAAGACTCCTCTAAAATACAGAAGAAAAAGAGTTTTTTAATTATAGTTTGAAACACTGAATACTTTCTAAGACCATTAAGAAGTGCTAAATCTGTGGTTTTCTCACCAGTGTCTGCTATTGTCAGGTCATGTGTTCTAAAAGAGCTCTGCACGTGGCTCAGGCTCAGACTCGTGTGGGCCAGAAGGTGATATTTTGGACCCCTTAAGACAAGAGATGACATTAAAGATGTTTGACGTAATCTTAACTGTAACATGAAAAGAAGGTGGTACATATAGTAGCTCCTCCCCTTTATTTAAAAAGCAGCCAATAGTGTTTTGTTTTTATCACAGCTCCGCCAGTGAGCTGAAGTGCATGAAATGAAAAGCAAATAAGAAACATCTTGAAGGGGGCGGAGCATGTCACATACACTAGAGAGCCTTTGATTGGTCAAGATTTGATGAGAAACTGAAATAGGAGATGATGTGACATAAAATCGTTGATTCATTTAGGAGAAAGTGACAAACTGCATGTTTATATGTTTATATCAGGTTTATATATTCGAAATGTGAACTTTATCACTATTTTGGAGCGCACCAACTTATAGATATCCTTAAAAAGAACATAGTTATATCTAAAAAGTGTATTTTAATTTTACAGGACCTTTAAGGCTCTCTGCGTGCAGGTACATTGAAAAAAATTGGTGTTTTTAAGGAGTTTTAGAACTGTTTTCCGGACTTGAGATGATTTATTGTTATTACAATTAGCATAAAAAGCAGTAAAAGAAGTACAATTGTAATAAAGCACAAACTGATTATACTTTATTCTAAGAGTTTCTTTTTCTTCACTTGAAAATATTAATATATAACGAAAAAAAACGTGCTTTCTTTTTTCCTGATAACTAAACAACAACATAAATTTTTCATATTCTCAAACATATTTCAATATGAAAAATGACACAGACAGTATAGCAGTGCGATATTCTGCAAAAATACAGCACTCGTACAGCCTCTTCACCCTTATGTATTACTCCATTACTCCGCCGACATAGAGTGACAGCAGATCAATAAACTCAATACAGTTTGACAAACATTGCTGCTGCTGGGCAACATAATATACTTTTGAGGATTTTTTTTAGGCGAGAATGTACTTGTTTAGATCGCAATTATGCAGTTTATTTATAAGGATAGTGCCTATTTTAAAATATTTATAATCTTGGAGATACAGCGCATCGGCGTCCATCAGCTTGTCACACTAAACAGAGCAAAAACGGTTGACGTTTCCCCACAAGATGGTGACAGAGACTGCAAACTGAGCCCTTAGGGGAGAAAAATTCATAAATTTTGTGTAATTTCAAACTAAAGCTGATCAAATCATACAGAACAGGTAAGTGACATTTTAAGTCGGTTTTTGCTTTTGTATGTTGTAGTGCTGTATTTATGTAATCTGCTAGTGTTTGCTTTGTTTTTTTTTTGAGGGTGGGGGGTAATTATTGTGATCTCCCAATTGCAACAAAGAAATACTGTGAAATCTCTGTAGACTGATGCCATTCCATGTCGTTCAGCGTTATAATTCTAAAATGTGAGCAAAAATGACCTGTTTTGTCATCACTTCAGACATTACGCTAGAGAATCTTTCAAACACTAGCTCTAAAGTGACGTTGATGAAGTAGCAACAGTTTCTGCTGTTCTGACGTCAGCTGCAGGCGGAAAAACATAGTTCTTCATACAAAAGGGTTTTTAAGACTCTCCGTGTTTGATTTTCTCTTTTATGTAGATGACTATGCCATCTAATTGTTGTATAAACAAAATATCACACTCGTAGTAGTGTGATGTGGCTGTATTTCTTTCCTGGTGGGACACTAAGGTACTCGGCCTGCGACCTCGAGCCAATGCACGCCTCCCATCTGTGCCAATATACAGCCATATCGCACTGCTACTTGTATGATATTGCTCATATATTATATTATATTATATTATATTATATTATATTATATTATATTATATTATATTATATTATATTATATTATATTATATTATATTATATTATATATCAATTATAAAGCTTTTTATTTTATTCTTATTCTTATTTTTTAGTCAGACAACAGCTAACTAAATCAACCCCTAGATATGACTGAATGAATGACATTATTATGAGCTAAGTCTAAATTTCAAACAATTGTTTTTACAAAGATGTGCAATAAACACCATTTTACAAAAGTGTAAATATTTTACATTTAAAAATCAATGAACATGAAGCAAAAACTGCTTTATTCTCCTGACAATTAGCAAAATATACATGTTATAGATAAAAAAAAAAGACAAATAAAATATAATAGATAATTTTTTAATACGGAAACCCCCCTCAGTCAAATGATTCAACTCCAACCATTTAACTAGTTTCAATATTCACCCTAGGCTCTGCTTTTCTTGGCCCTGCTCTCAGACAGAGCGAGCGCTGTGAAAATAAACATCTGAAGGTGTGTCGGTCTGCACTGACACCGAATTCTCATGCGTTTGTCTCATGTTTGTCAACTGGTTTCGAGTGGTAGACAATGTTCAACACTTTTCCAGTATTGTGTATCTGTGTTTGCATAGATACGGTGTGCTGTATGAGACATGTATGTAATGACATGTATACAGTACATAGTTTTTTGCTTACCGCAGAGAGAGCGCAGGCGGCAGAACCGGAGATTCTCCTCCAGGTGAACTGCTGCCTCCTGCTGATCCAGATGTGCTGCTGGAAGCTGAAGAGAGCCTCTTAGTGGAGGAGCTTGAGCTTCCCAACCGGCTGAGCCTTCGAGAGGAGAAACCCACATTGAAGTCTTCCTCCACACAGCAGCTGTAGAGCTCCACCCGCAGGCTGAAGACTGGAGGTGCATCAGAGCTGAAACACCCAACAAATCACTGAAAACTGCTTTATTGTATTAAATATGAAGGTTAATAAAATGTCATTATTAGAATGTCTTTTAATTTAAAAATGAAATTAAAAACAATTACAATTAAATTCTGTCATTTACTTTTCATTCACTTTTTCTGTTGAACCCAAAAAAAGAAGATATTTTGAAAAATGTTAGATACCATTCACTTGTGTAGTGTTTGTTTTTCATATTATGGATGTCAATTGATACCAAAATTCTTTTATAATTTGTTCTTTTGTGTTTAAGAGAAAATAAGAAATTAAAAAGGCATTTGGAACCTCCCTGGGGGCGAGACAAATGGTTAATACATTTGTATTTCGGGGTGTTTTTTTATCCACTTTAATATGTGGATAAAATTCTAATATTATTCCAGAAGAGACCTTTTTAAAAATATATATTCATGAATTTATTTTTGAGTGTAATAATATTTTATATTAAAGTAATGAGAATGGAAAAGATAAATTTATTCCTATAAAAATAATTATTTAATCATATATATTCACACAAATCAAATATATTCAATATTTTAAATATGTAACTTCATTAAATTGTGAATAATTAAATGACTTGAAGACAAATTAATATATTCATATTTCTATCTAAAATTGGCATTTTTCAAGATGTTCTGTGTAGGTTCAGGAAATTTCCACTTATGACAATGAATAGGTTACTTTCATTGCCTTTTAAGTGAAATAACTGAACTACTGTAAGTAGACTAAGGAAAAATGGTGGGTTTTACCCCCTTAATCCTTCATGGCATAGATTCAACAAGGTACTGGAAACATTTCTCTGAGATTTTGGTCCATATTGACATGATAGCGTCACGCAGTTGCTGCAGATTTGTCGGCTGCACATCCATGATGCGAATCTCCCGTTCCACCCCACTAAAGGTGCTCTATTGGATTGAGGTCTGGTGACTGTGGAGGCCATTTGAGTACAGTGAACCCATTGTCATGTTCAAGAAACCAGTCTGAGATGATTCGCGCTTTATGACATGGAGCGTTATCCTGCTGGAAGTAGCAATCAGAAGATGGGTACACTGTGGTCAAAATGGGATGGACATGGTCAGCAACAATACTCAGGAAGATTGTGGCATTGACACAATGCTTAGTTGGTACTAATGGGCCCAAAGTGTGCAAAGTAAATATTACACAACCACCACCAGTCTGAACCATTGACACAAGGCAGGATGGATCCATGCTTTCATGTTGTTGACGGCAAATTCTGACCCTACCATCCGAATGTCACAGCAGAAATCGTGACTCATCTGACCAGGCAACGTTTTTCAATCTTCTATTGTCCAATTTTGATGAGCCTGTGCGAATAGTAGCCTCAGTTTCCTGTTCTTAGTTGACAGGAGTGGCACCCGGTGTGGTCTTTTGCTGCTGTAGCCCATCTGCCTCAAGGTTCAATGTGTTGTGCATTCAGAGATGCTCTTCTGAATACCTCGGTTGTCATGAGTGGTTATTTGAGTTACTGTGGCCTTTCTATCACTTCAAACCACTCTGGGCGTTCTCCTCTGACCTCTGGCATCAACACGGCATTTGTGCCCACAGAATTGCTGCTCACTGGATATTTTATCTTTTTTGAAACATTCTCTGTAAACCATAGAGATGGTTGTGCGTGAAAATACCAGTAGATCAGCTCTCTGAAATACTCAGACCAGCCCGTCTTGCACCAACAACCATTTTTGAAAATGTTCAAAGTCACTTAAATTACCTTTCTTCTCCATTCTGATGCTCAGTTTGAACTGCAGCAGATCATCCTAACCATGTCTACATGCATTAAGTTGCTGCCATGTGATTGGCCGATTAGAAATTTGCATTACTGAGGAGTTAGACAGATGTACCTAATAAAGTGACTGGTGAGTGTGTGTGTGTCTGTCTATGTTTATATTAGATTGAAGAAAATGTTTAAAAGAAAACTACTTTTTTTATCTTCTGTTTTGCAGTTCTTGGTAAGACAACATTTAAAAATATACACACACACGCACGCACGCACGCACGCACACTATATATATATATATATATATATATATATATAAATAATAATACTCTATGAATATAAATAATATCTGACATGATGAAGAATTAACTAAACTTAATTGAAATATTTGACTTCAGAAAAGAAAAAAGGGGGAAATCAGGATTGTTCATTGTTTTTTGCTTTTTTGTTTTCTCGTTTTCTCTTTTTTTTTTTGAGAAATAATAGGAAGTAAATTGAGGAGTTTCTCACAATATGACTGGTTCTTCAAAACAGACATCTGTGAGTGTCCGGTCCACTATTACAAGCTCTGTATCATAAATCTCAGTCCCGACCTGCAGCAGACAGAACACAGCACAACGGTGCAGCTCTGAACAGAGAAGGGGTTAGAAAAATCTGTGAATAAAACAACAACAAAATGACTTGAGGCCGTATGTTCTCAAACAACTCACCTCCTTTATTTTTGAAATATTCAGAGTCTTTCCACATGAGAGGAATCCGAATATCTGAGGATAATCAAAGTCAGATGTATTAAAATACAGAATCAGTAAGACCAAATCAGATGTTTTTCCTCACCTGAAATGGCCAATTTTGCAGTACAAGGTAATCGCTCATCAACACAGCCTCCATCAGATGACCTGAAAGCATTTAAAAACACAACAAGGCATCAGGTTTGGACATAATTAGGAAATATTCCACAACGAAACTTCTAATATACACATCATAATTATGTTATACTCTCCTTTATTATTCATATCTATAAGCTCAGTGAAAAACTTAATTATTTAATGCTGCTGTGGCAAGTGTGTTGGGGCTGTATGCAGTACCTGCGTCCGGCTCTCAGCATGGCCTGCTCCTCCTTCATGCGCTGCAGTCTCGTCATGAGGGCCAGAATGCGGCTGTTGGACGTCAGGAGAGTCTTGGAAGCTTCCAGAGCCTGATCTCTCTGAGAACATGCAGCCAACAGCTTACAGGCCCCTTCCCGGATCCGCACCTCCCTTTCGATCCGCTGTTGAACCTCACTGTCCTGCAGAGAGACAGAAAAACAGCAGTCCATATATTCAGGAACGATTCACAAAGTGTCACTTTATACTTTTATTAATTTTTGAATGTAGATCATTTTGAATCAGAAGATCATTTATGCCATCATTGGTTGATCGTTAAAAAATATTTGCATCTGATTTTTTTGACCAGCTTCTGGTGATTGAATGACACCTTTTCATTACTATGTTGAGATGAAAAAAAAAAAACTACCTTTGAAAATGAATAAACATTTTTGAACATGGACAGGGAGAGGCACCGTTCAGTGTAGCATTTCTTTATTCCCCCAACATTTGTGTAATTTATGTAATTATTTATCTGAACGCACTATTAATTATTGATATATTTATTTATGCAGGAATTTGTCGATTTTTAAATATAATTATTTGTGTATTTGTTTATTTATTTATCATTGTTTTATTTATTTATGCAGAAATTTGTGAATATATTTACTTTTTTGCATTTTTATTTATTTATTTTTTGTTTTTGCAGGTTTCATCCTTCATAGTCAATGGTCAACATTCTTCACAATATCTTCTTTTGTTTTCAACAGAAATAAAAGAAATTCATAAAAGTTAAACCGCTTGCGTGTGCGCAAATGGTGAGGATTTTTTATATTTAGGTGAACTAACTCTTAAATTTCACTAGGCAAAACTAAATGAAATCAAACAATTTTAACATTAAAACAAAGATACCGCAAGGGAACATCTAGATTTTAAATATTTAAATATTGCAAAGTACACATGGCAAATTTGCCAAACAAATGAGAAAACATTTTGTTTTATTAATTTCAAACAACATTAAAGTTTATCATTCATTTATTCATTTTCTTTTCGACTTAGTCCCTTATTTATCAGGGGTTGCCACAGTGGAATGAACCACCAATTTATCCAGCATATGTTTTACACAGCGAATACTGTTCCAGCCGCAACCCAACTCTAGGAAACTCCCACACACACTTGCATTTACATACATACATTACAGCCAATTTAGTTTATTCAATTCACCTATAGCGCATGTCTTTGGACTGTGGCGGAAACCGGAGCACTGGGAGGAAACCTATGCGAACATGGGGAGAACATGCAAACTCCACACAGAAATGACAACTGACCCAGTCGGGGTTCGAACCAGTGACATTCTTGCTGTGAGGCGATCGCTGAAAGTGTATTATATGATGCTATTTTTATTATGAATTTCATTAAAATATTATTATTTTTTGCCTTTAGCAAAACAAAACAACAGAACAATAACCAGATTACAACTAACAAATTTCTTAACATCACAGCATCATCACAGAACATAATGACAATCAAAAAGACAACTAATAATAATAATTAACAATAATAAAAGAATATATAAACTGACCAACGTTTATGGTGATCTAAGGTTTTGCAAAAAGGTACTTAAAATTATAGGACCTACATACTCAAGGAAAGAAGTTAAGATCTGATAAAAATAAGTATACATTTTTCCCCTTGACCAGTGGGTAAGATATTCCATTGACATAAGATCAAATATTACTTTATGCCATTCTCATACTGTCGGTAGTTTATTAAAAAAATATTATCACAATTTCAGGTAAAAACATTAAAAATAATCAACAGTAGGTTAAGACTGAAGGTGACGTGAATAGAAATACATTCAAACCATAATCGCAATCATCAGCACAAAATGAATTATCCTGAAAGGCCAAGCATGCAATATTTAATGACAATTTTTCTCATTTACTCACTCTCGACGGGGTTCTAAACTCGAATAAATTTCTTGCTTCCGTTGAACAGAAAATTAGATATTTTGAAGAATGTTAGCCATCCATAGTAGGAACAAAAAATACTATCCAAGCCAATGGCTGTTTTTTCCCAACATCCTTCAGTATATCATACCAATTGTGTTGAACAGAAGAAACTCAAACAACAAGTAGAAGATGGATACATTGTGACAGAATTGTCATTTTTGGTGAACTATCCCTTTAAATGTTAAATATACAATAAATTAGAATGCAATAAAATAAAAATTATGCCAATTGATGTTTAAGACTGACTTCTTGAACCAGAACATCTTTCATTGGGTTTCAGCTTGTTCTTGACCCTCATCGCATGATACTGCCATCAAAATCTCATAAGCCATGAAGGCCAGAAACACGTCTATTATGTTTGTATTTAAGTTCACTTGAGGTCAGTTATCTTTAGCATATTTAGATTTAGCTCCAGAAACTTTATTCAGTGTTGCGGTTTAGTCCTAGGTATGTTAAGCCGTTTGTATAGATTATCATAAGACCTCTTCTTACATTGGGTTAATTTTGTCACATGACCAGCTGACTTGAATTACCACACTTGTGGATTTGTGCAAAAACAAATGAAGGGTGCGTCTCAATCAGCTGCTTTATTCAGTAGTTAGGGCACTGAACAAGGAGTCTCAATCAGTGCACTGAAAATGTTTGCTCCCTCAAAGGTCCCACAATGCACTGTGAAAATCAAGGATCATCAATGCTCACTTTGTTCCCTTAACGGGACAGCTCACCCCAAAATGAAAATTCTCTCACCATTTACTCACACTCAACTGGTTCTAAAACATTCATGAATTTATTTATTTTGTTGAACACAAAAGAGTTACACTAAAGAAAAAAAACATTCTGCAGTGTAACTATGCTTTAAAGGAAGTTATAAAGTTCGGAACATGAATTATGCGAAGCAACTTTTGTTTTTAAAAGAAATGTTATTTATTTACACTCACCGGCCAATTTATTAGGTACACCTGTCCAACTGCTCGTTAATGCAAATTTCTAATCAGCTAATCACATGGCAGCAACTCAATGCATTTAGGCATGTAGACATGGTCAAGACGATCTGCCGCAGTTCAAACTGAGCATCAGAATGAGGAAGAAAGGTGATTTTAGTGACTTTGAACGTGGCATGGTTGTTGGTGCCCGATGGGCTGGTCTGAGTATTTCAGAAACTGATGATCTACTGGAATTTTCATGCACAATCATCTCTAGGGTTTACAGAGAATGGTGCTAAAAAGAGAAAATATCCAGTGAGTGGCAGTTCTGTGGGTGCAAATGCCTTGTTGATGCCAGTGGTCAGAGTAAAATGGCCAGACTGATTGGAGCTAACAGAAAGGCAACAGTAACTCAAATAACCACTCGCTACAACCGAGGTATGCAGAAGAGCATCTCTGAATGCACAACACATTGAACCTTGAGGCAGATGGACTACAGCAGCAAAAGACCACACTGGGTGCCACTCCTGTCAGCTAAAAACAGGAAACTGAATCTACAATTCACACAGGCTCAGCAAAATTGGACAAAAGAAGATTGGAAAAACGTTGCCAGGTCTCGATTTCTGCTGTGATGTTCAGACTACTGTAATTCCCTTCTGTTTAGCCTCCCTAATAAAACCCTTCATAAATTACATCTGGTACAAAACTGGTTGCAGCCCGTATTATCACACAAAAAAAACCTTTATCTGTCACATCACACCCATTCTACAACAGATTCACTGGCCCCCCATCTTTTTCAGAATTATAGATAAAATATTTCTCACTGTTAAATTATCACCACACCTTCTCATACACTCAGGTCTTCTTCCATTCACCTCACTGTTACCCCTGTCCACTTTGTCACCATGGGTAACAGAGCCTTCAGCCACTCTGCTCCTCAACTTTAGAATTCATTTCCTCCTGATCTCTGTAATTTAAACTCTTTTACAAAACCCATTTGAACAGCCTACGCTCTTTAACTCAACTGCACTTTAAAAAAAAAAATTTATTGTATTACATGGACTTTTATTGTGTTTTTATTTGAATTGACTGTTCTTGTTGTCCTGTACGGTGACCTTGAGTGCCAAGAAAGGCGCCTTTAAATAAAATGCATTATTATTATTATTATTATTATTATTATTATTATTATTATTATTATTATTAACAACGTGCCATGTCATAAAGCGCAAATCATCTCAGACTGGTTTCTTGAACATGACAATGAGTTCACTGTACACAAATGGCCTCCACAGTCACCAGACCTCAATCCAATAGAGCACCTTTGAGATGTGGTGGAATGGAGATTCGCATCATGAATGTGCAGCCGACAAATCTGCAGCAACTGCGTGATGCTATCATGTCAATATGGACCAAAATTTCTGAGGAATATTTCCAGTACCTTGTTGAATCTATACCACGAAGGATTAAGGCAGTTCTGAAGACAAAAGGGCTCCAAACCGGTAATAGTAAGGTGTACCTAAAAAAGTGGCCGGTGAGTGTAGACGGTATTACATACTATGGGACTTTTGAAAGACTGACGAGACATCCTACAGGAAACTCAGAGTCTAATAGAGCACATAACATATGAAGGTGTCTTTGTTGTTTCCCTGTTTTCTATAAAACTGAACTGAAGATATATAGTGTGTGACGCCATTAGCATTAGCACTTAAAATTACTTATTTCTCTGGGTTTGATCATTCTATGAGGCATAAATGTAAGTACAAAAGTCAGCAAAATATACACTATTCTAGCATTTTTAGTTATATTTGAATGAAAAATCATACATATTGTTCCTTTAACAGCTGTAATTTTATCTTTTGAGATTCATACCGATGTCTAACAAAACAGGCATTCAGATCAACCACAGCCTCCTGTCTGGTCACACACACAAACACACACTCTGCACATATGCAAAACCAGAGGAGCCACTGACAACATTCAGCCAGCAATAAACACAAAGAGCAGAACAAAACCCTCTGTTTGTTTTTCTATTTCTGAACACATTCTGTTTATGGCCGGTGTATAGTGAGCCGGTAGAAAACCTCTTAAATCTTTTCACATCCTCTCAACTGTGACGTAAAGAGCCCCAGTTACGTAAGAGCTGATAGAAGTTTTGAGCTTTAAGATCAACACAAATAACCGCACGTTGAGGTTAATAAATGAAGAATATTGAGGGCTTTGGCAATGAGATACGAGTTAGTGTGCATCAACTATAATGCATTTAATTCTCAATTTGCACTGACTTTGAGATGTAACTGATTAGACAAACATTAGATATTGTGGACAGTTTAAGGGCTTAATTGGCTGTAAACTGATAACATTTGTGTGTCGCTTTCACAAATGCAAGGTAAAAAGTTTGAAATAAGCTTATGTCAACATAATGACACTGAATTGCAGAGCATTTGCAAACCTACAGTGCATTCGAAAAGTATTCATAGCGCTTCACTTTTTCCACATTTTTGTTACAGCCTTATTCCAAAAATGGGTTAAATTCATTTATTTCCTCAAAATTCTGTACACAATACCCCATAATGGCAATGTGAAAAAAAGCAAATTTATTCAAAATAAAAAACCTGAAAAATCACATGTACAGAAGTATTCACAGCCTTGTGTGAAACTCTAAGTTCTTGCGATGTTTCAGCAGCTTAATTGGAGTTTACCTGCGGTAAATTCAGTTGATTGGACATGATTTGAAAAAGGCATACACCTGTCTATATAAGGTCCCAGGGTTGACAGTGCATGTCAAAGCACAAACCAAGCATGAACACAAAGGAATTGTCTGTAGACCTCCGAGACAGGATTGTCTCGAGGCACAAGGCTGGGGTAGGTTACAGAAAAATTTCTGTTGCTCTGAAAGTTCCAAGGAGCACAGTGGGAATCACCAGGACTCTGGACACTGACTGGCCACAGGACACTGGCCGGCCATCTAAGCTAAGTGATCGAGTAAGCCACTGAGACTGCAGCTCTGCACAAGACGTTTGGCCAGCGGAGAAATTAAAATGGTCGTGCCCAACTGAGCCTGGTTTCTCTCAAGGTTTTTTTTCTTCACTTCCGCCTTTAGTGAAGTTTTTTTTCCCTCTCCGCTGTCGCCACTGGCTTGCATGGTTCAGGATCTGTAGAGCCGCGCATCGTTGGATTTGCTCTTCAGTGTTTGGACTCTCAGTAGTGATTATTAAACCACACTGAACTGAGCTAAACTGAACTGAACTTAAACACTACAAACTGAACTACACTGTTCCTATTTACTGTGACCTTTTATGTGAAGCTGCTTTGACACAATCTACATTGTATAAGCGCTATACAAATAAAGGTGAATTGAATTGAATTGAATTGAATCGAGGGAAAAGGGCCTTAGTCAGGAAGGCGATGGTCACTCTGTCTGAGCTCCAGCGTTCTTCTGTGGAGAGAGGAGAATCTTACAGAAGGAAAACCATCTGTGCAGCAATCCACCAATCTGGCCTGTATGGTAGAGTGGCCAGACGGAAGCCACTTCCGCCTGGAATTTGCCAAAAGGCATCTGAAGGACTCTCAGACCATAAGAAACAAAATTCTCTGGTCTGATGAGACTAAAATTGAACTCTTTGGAGTGAATGCCAGGCGTTACGTTTGGAGAAAACCAGGCACCACTCATCACCAGGCTAATACCATCTCTACAGTGAAGCACGGTGGTGGCAGCATCATGCTGTGGGGATGTTTTTTAGCAGCAGGAACTGGAAGACTCATCAGGATAGAGGAAAGATAAATGCAGCAATGTACAGAGACATCCTGAATGAAAACCTGCTTCAAAGCACACCGCCAAAATATCAATGGAGTGGCTTTACAACAACTCAGTGAATGTTCTTGAGCAGTTCAACCAGATCTCAGACCAAAATCCTATTGAACATCGCTGGAACGATCTGAAAATGGCTGTACATCGTTGCCTCCCATCCAACCTGATAGAGCTTGAGAGGTACTGCAAAGAGGAATGGACAAAAATTCCCAACGACAGATGTGACAAGCTTGTGGCATCATATTCAAAAAGACTTGAGGCTGTAATTGCTGCTAAAGGTGCATCAACAAAGTATTGAGCAAAGGATGTGAGCGCTTATGTATTTTTTATTTTGAATAAATTTCAAAAACTCTTTTTTCACATTGTCATTATGGGGTATTTTGAGTAGAATTTTGAAGAAATAAATTAATTTAATCCATTTTGGAATAAGGCTGTAACATAATAAAATGTGGAAAAAATTAAGCGCTATGAATACTTTCCAGACGCACTGTAGAGGCTTTTTCAATTATCAGATTATTTCCTTTGTGCTGTTTTCTGTCATTTTGCTAAAGTGTTTCTTTACTTTTTGTGTTTTATAATGAAAGGTCTGTAATTTTATGCTGGTAAAAACAAACTGTGCATCACAGAACAAAAGCTGATTGTTTGAACAAATTAAGATGTCATATGTGATCAATATAGTTTAGCATTTTTCTTCTAATGCTATAGTTGAAGTAATTTTAACAACGTTGTGCTTATTTTGATCATTTACAGCTCTTCATGCATCAAATATGATGCAGTAGTTTATAGGGTTAAGATAATAATAACCTATATTTAACCGGGTAAGTCAATTGAGAACCAGTTCTCATTTACAATGACGACCTGGCCAAGAGGCAGCATAAAAAGCAGATACAGTACAAAGCAGCAGGGAAACAATACAATACCAATTTCAAAAATGCAGATACAAACATATAAAACTAAGGAAAAACTAAAAACAAGCACAGCGATCTTGTACTATTAACTAGAATGAATTGTTAAATGATGATGGTGGAATGAAAGTGTTGAGCTTTAAGGTCTGCTGCAGATGAGTCCAAGCATCAGCAGCAGAAAGATGAAAAGAGTAGCAACCAAATGAAGTGGAAACTTTAGGTATGCAAAGGTTAATGAAACTACTAGAGGGAAGATTTCTACATGTTTTATGGATGTTAAGAAGTGACTGTAAATATAGTGGAGTTTTCCCACTTGTGTGTGAATAAGAGTTTTGTAAATGAACAGAAACCAATAATTTTGTCTACGTGATTGAAGAGAAGGCCAATTCAATAAAGAATACAGTTGATAGTGATGAGTATTAAATGGCGCACCATTAACAAAACGAATTGCTGCATGGTACATAATATCTAGTTTATGAAGGAAAGTTTTTGAAGCTGATCTGTAAATTAAATCCCCATAATCCACATTTAGTAATACTGTTAATTGGACCAAATGCTGCTTTGAAGAGTGTGTAAAGGAAGATTTGCTTCTGTAAAGAAAACCAATCCGGGCTTTAACCTTTTTGAGCAATTCATTTATGTGAGTTTCAAATGACAGTTTACCATCTAACCAGATTTCAAGACATTTATACACTGAAAAAGTTCTGGCTGCCTTAAATTTTATGCTGAATCAAATTAACCTTATGAGTTCATTAAACTTATATTATGTTAAACTGACTTAAAACAGCTTGCATAACTTATAAAATTAAGTTAGAACATGATTAACTTGAATAAGTTACAATGACTTAAAAACCTATGCTGTCAGGACTAATTGATCATATAATTTTTACAGTGTATCAATCAACATAATCAACATGCCATTAAGATGTCAACATTCAAAGTAAAAAAGTAATGAAGGTCAGCGCCAATAGCCTAGTGGTTAAGTGCGTCAATATATAGCACGATGTTGCTTGGGCGACCCAAGTTCAATTCCTGGCTCGAGGTCCTTTGCTGACCCTTCCCCCTCTCTGCTCCCAATAATTTCCTCTCTGTAACCTCCACTATCCTATCCCAAATAAAGGTAAAAACCCCTAAAAATAATTATTTAAAAAAAAGAAGAATTTAAGATTCGTAAAAATTAAGAAAGTATATTTTTACAGAAACTAGGGCTGAGTGATTAAAAAAAAAATCTCATATCACGATATACTGCAAGTCATCTTATATCCTGATAATAGGCATGGGCCGGTATAAGATTCTGAAGGTATGATAACCTTGGATAGAAAATCAGGGTTTCACAGTGTTGTGATAACTGCTCCAAAATATAGTCTTTTTAAATGTCTGGGTAAAACAACTACTTTTTTCCCCATTGAACACAATATATTTTATTTTGAGAAACATTTAATATATTTTGGAGCAGTAAACATGTCAGGCTAAATAATGAAAATAAATCATTGACTTCTGCTGTCTTCATTTGTTTCAAAAACAATGATTTCCTTACTATTTAAAACAGCATCTTTGGATATCTTTTCTGCTGGAGATACTGTTAAAAACCTAAATAAAAAAGCTTACATATACCATAGGAACGGTATAGCAGAACATTTTGGCAGTTTTAAAACCTTGACTTCCAAACCGTGGTATACCTTGAAAACCGTTATTGTCCAATGCCTACCTGATAACAATATATATCACAATATAGTAACATTCTTGTAAAATCAATCAATTAATAGTTTGTACACAATGATATGTAAAGGACTATTTCTTTTTCTTTTAAGATATATTTCTCAATTTATTTAGAAATATAAATCAAATGTTTGATAAAGATCTAGAAATACAAAATAAATATTAATACAATAAAAGACACATTTCAAAAACTAAATATTACAGGTCCAATGTAAAACAAAGCAAAATAAAATTAAAAATAGAAATATTGTACTTTCAAATCACGAGATGTTTCTGTCTGCATCCCATTAATGGCGTGAAATATTGCACTCATATAAATCATGAAAAAGTATTACCGTAAATAATGTCTTTTTGTGACACCACAATATAAATGATAGGGCAAAAGATGAAACAGTAGATTTTTTTTGTCTATAAAAAAAATTATACACACATACACACCCCAAAATATCAGTGTTTTGGAAGTGGTTCTTATTTAAGTGGTCCTGTTTGGAATAGTTTTGTCATGATACTGATAAAAACTATACCCTTAAAAATATTAATATTCAATACGATTTTCAATACCATGGGGAGCAAATTAGCTAACATTAAAAATATGCATATGATGTACCCTGGAAAAAATAACTAAATCACATAATGCCTATACCAGGTACGTCAGCAGTCCTTAAAGAGCCCATATTATGCATTAAAAAGGGTCATATTTTTGGTTTTGGGGGTCTCCAACAACAGTCTGATTTGCATGCAAGGTCATAAAACACTTTCATGGTCTTATAATATGCATTTACCTAATTATCCCAATGACTCCCATATGATTCGTTTGTTCCCAAATCCTTCCTTAGCACGATGCTAATCTGGTCCGATGACCCAGCCTGTTGTGATTGGTTGACTGCGTTCAGCGTGAGATAGAGAGAAATACCCACCATGGCTATGAAGTAGCAGAGAGTATGTGAGAGCCCAATGCAGGAATGCAGTAAAGCAATGCAGTTAAACACCAGCATATACTCTTAACTCTAACCCAAATAATAACATTGTTATTAATACTGAATAAACGGCAAACGGCAGAGGATTGCGAGCTCACAAACGCATTTAAATCCATAAACAAAGCGGCGTCGCATTTTCAACGTGGATTTAGACACAATATGAGAATATAAAGAGTTACCAGATACAGTACTAGCGGTTACAAGTAACAAAACACAATGAAATATATAATTTGCAAGCTAGAGAAAACAAGGAGGCAACCATTTTAATAACAATAATAACACTAACTTTTCCTCACACTTCAGAGCACAGCATCTTCACGGCATGATTCAACCGGGATCTGCTTCAATGTCAGTCTTCCTCTTTTTCTTTCTAAAGTGTTTGTGGGCAGGGCAGGGGGTTTCAATTTTCCTGGGTCTGGCAAGGCTAAAGACTTGTTACGGCAGCAATTCCTTCGAATCACTATGAGTCGACTCTTTTACAGATGAATCAATAGTTTTTAACACGGTGCACTTTCAGATTTAAGCCTTAGCTGGATATTTCACTTCACTTACACACCACATTGAAGGTTATTATAAAAAACTCATAATATGGGCTCTTTAAGTCCAAGAGGCAATAAATTACAAAAAAAAATAATAATAAATTAGTGCAATCTCATCTTATTTTCTGATTCAAACAAAAGTGCTAAAATCTTAATATTATTAATTCTTTATCTCCCTGCTGATGAAAAGAGAGAGTCCGAGATTGCATCACTTTAAATATTTCAGTATCAATATTTATCAATATTTTTGACAGGGTGCACACTAGAGTATGTATCACAATAGATTTATAGTATGCATCACAATAGAGTTCACTTTAATTGAACCAGTCCTGTCAAACGTGAACCCTCCATAATGACTGATGTTATGTGTTTAGTGGCCATTTTGTGTATTCCACTATCATGAAATTGTCCAGAATCTTCCTCTGAAATTCTCTTGTACAGAGGACACTGTGGTGTGAGGATGAGTGCACAAAAGCACTCATTGAAGATTGATCTCGGCACACTTCCACTGAAGAGCAAAAATGTGTTCGATCTTAAACTATTTGTCCCTGACTAATGATGCTGCCCCTTGCTAAATTCCCATCGCTCATTGAAAGCATTGTTCAGTGACTTGAAACTCCCTCAGGGTCATGTCTGCGGCCGAGATCCATTTAAACAGCTTTTTGTCTGTTGTTAACATACATGAAAACAGCAAATGGGCTAATTTCATAACTCTAAACTCCTGGCCAGAGGAACAGCAGTAATAAAACTGTCAGTGCGTCATTGTTTAGTTGTAAAGTATATGGCCATGATGTTAGAAGAGTTTTATTGCTCAAAGTGCTCAGTTATTTTGGATAATTTGTGTTACCGTCTACAGTTGCTTTAGATAAATAAAAACAAACATGAATATTGCTATAAAGTACGGCTGCACGATATTTATTTTATTTTATATAGTTTATATCAATATCGCAATGTGTCAATCTGCAATAGTCATATTGCAGAATCTCAAGCTATTTCAAGTGAATTTGAAGTATTTGGACAAGAAATTATAAAGTTTGGTACTTTGTGCTAAAACAAACAAACAAACAAACAAACACATATATATATATACACATATATACATATATATACATATATATATATATATATATATATATATATATATATATATATATATATATATATATATATATATATATATATATATATATATATATATATATATATATACTCCCCTAAAAAATCATCTGAAGAAATGTAAAATTATGAATTCACTCAATTCATGAATCCAAATAGAGTCATCTTGTGAAATTTTATTCATATCGCAACATATATAGCAAAAAAAAAAAAGAAAAAAGAAAACTTTGCAATGGCAGTTTTTTCCAACCCTATATGCACAGGGACTTTCATTTTAAATAAGCCAGCTCAAGCTTCCAGTGAGCTGTCAGGCTATTATAAAATCGCCACTGTTAATATCTGGTTTCTTTAAAATCAATGATATTCACTGCGTCTTAGATTGGACAAGAAGCACTGCATTAAAATCCATTGATCTGTGCAATGTCTTATAAAAAATAAAAATAGAGCTTCTGCTCTCGCCTGCTGCTCCTGTCGGTGCTTGCCTTACGTTTAAACATTCTTTCATCTTGTTTTACATTTGAACAATTACATGAATGCTTAAGCCTATTTATCTGATTATATATATTAAGTAAACTACATTATCGATGCTGTACAAGGAACCTTATGAAATTGAAAATAGTCACTTTAACCTTTCACCGTAGCTTATTGGTGGGTTAAAAACACTTGCTGTGCATATAGCCCATTACATTGGAGGAAAAAAAACTGACAATGAAACTGCTTTAAAAGTAGAAAAAAAGCGTTGCTTGCATCTCAGAAGAATATAATCAGAAATATTTTAGATTGAAATGACATCCATCTGAAACTCTGTTAACAGATTGTTGAACTTCAGATGACAGATTGGTAAAAACTTGTAGTATGAAGTGTAAAAAAATGTGTAAAAATGTTGACATTCTTGGTCTAAACATGTCTAACAAGATCATTATGTAAACTATTGTTATACTGAAAGTCAAATTCAAATTTAACAATAGCCAAATCTGTGCTTAAAGTTCACCCATCAATGCAAATTCTCTCACCATTTACTCTCTCTTCACTTTAAGTTTCTTTCTTTAGTAACATCTATAGTAGGGGGCTGCACGGTGGCGCAGTGGGTAGCACGATCGCCTCACAGCAAGAAGGTCGCTGGTTCGAGCCTTGGCTGGGTCAGTTGGCATTTCTGAGTGGAGTTTATATGTTCATGTGGGTTTCCTCCGGGTGCTCCGGTTTCCCCTACAATTCCAAAGAGGTGAAATGAATAAATGGCCGTAAATAAAGTAACTTACCAGTAGTGTATGTGTGTGAATGAATGTGTATGGATGTTTTCCAGTGATGGGTTGCAGCTGGAAGGGTAATACATATCGGTTGCGTAAAACATATGCTGGATAAGTTGGCGGTTCATTCCGCTGTAGCGACCCCAGATAAATAAAGGGACTAAGCCGAAAAGAAAATGAATGAATGAATCTATAGTAGGAATGAAAATACCTGTAAAGTAAATGGTGACAGGTCACCGGCATTCTTCAGAATATCTCATAACTCATAAAAGGTTTAACCCCTTGAAGGTGAGTAAATGTTCATTTTGGATGAACTATCCCTTTAAATCCCATCAATGAGATGAAACAGAGCTCATATTCATGTTTTTCTTTTAGAATTCTTGAAGAAAATTCTTCTAGAGCATTTTTTAAGAAACATCTGAGGTAATTACAATATATATTTATAAACCATAACCAGTGGTGAAAAGAGTACTGAAAAATCATAAGTAAAAGTACCATTACTTGCCTAAAAATGTAGTTCAAGTAGAGTAAAAGTATGTGTCGTAAATATTACTCAAAGTATGAGTAAAAATCTTTTAAAAGACCTTTTAAAAGTACTCAAGAGTAGCGAGTATTACGCTGTAAAAAGCTGATGCATTTACATGTAATTTGTTGATGTGTGTAAACGTAATATTCTGTAGTACATTTAGTTATTATTGCCCAGCCAGGCTAATCTTACAAGAAACATAAGTATTTTAAGTTTTGTCGGTTTAGTGGCTAATTCGTAGGAATTCATAAGAGTTCAGTCGTATGAAATTATAGGATTTTAAAAAGGAGGCATGGCACCTAACCCCATCCCTAAACCCAACTGTCATTGGGTGATGAGCAAATTGTACTAAATTGTATGAATTAGCCACTACATCAAAAAGTTACAAATTGCTGTGAGATTGCGTTGGCCCAGCAGGTACGCAACATCTAGGGTACCCCCGGGATCCTCCAAATGAAATTCAAGGCTTTTTAAGACCTTTTTAATAACATTTCAAATGAAATTTAACGCCAACTTTGTACCAATTCCAACAGAAGAATAAGGGGAAAATGTCAAATCTGTATAAATTTTGAACTCTAGAAAATAATTATGTATAAGTGGGCTACTTAAATTAAATAAAACATTTTATTTCAATTATTAGTTATATTTAATCGTCGTCCACCCAGTAGCGAATACGAAGGTCCAACTGCTTACTTTTCGTCATCTTATTATCTTTTAATTAGCCTACATTAGTAACAATTTTGTGAGAACTTAGTCCTAGCAAAGGCAAAAATAAATGAATAAAATAAGACCTTTTTAATGAAATTCAGGACTTTGTATACCAAATTTAAGGCTATTAAGGCCTTAAATTGAGATTATCAAATTTAAAACTTTTTCAATGCTTTTAAGAAGTCGCGGGTGCTCTTAACATCATAAAATGCTATTATTATGTTAGATTTAGGTAATAATGTCAGGTGACCAAAATTCAATGTCTAGCCAGCGTCTATAGACAGATATTTTGATGTCCAATAACGACGTCAAATTACATTGATATTTGGTTGATTTTAGGTTGTGTTAGAAAGTGACCAACATTCATCGTCGTGCAAGCATCTTAAACCAACGTCATATTGAGTTATTCGGCAACTAAAATCCAACATCTGATAGATGTCATAGTGGTAACGTCCACACAACGTCAAGCTGTAACATCATTAGACGTTGATATTTGGTTGATTTTAGGTTGGACGTTGGACATTGAGGTCGGCCTTACATTGGGTTCTGACCTCAACCCAATTTTCATTTCCAAAAACAAAATGCAACATCCCCACGACATTAGGGTACAACATCAATCTGACATCATGACGCAATTTCAGTCATCATACAGTAAACATTCGTCATTTTCTCATCAGTGGCATGCATCTAAACAGCCTCTGGGTCAATGCATGTGACGATTTTGGACATCCTCTTGGATACTTTTAATGCTTCCAAACAGTTTGCTGCAATTATAAAATCCCCCATGTCTTGAGGTAGTTCATTATGATGCACATTACCTTCTGTGTGCGATTTGATTGGGCAGGAATCACAGGACTGATTTTTTCTAATCCCCATAGACAAGAAAAAATAAAGTAGTGACTGCAGATTGAAGGAAAGTAGCGGAGTAAAAAGAATACATCACTCAAAATGTACTCAAGGGAAAGTAAAAGTACACATTGTTAAAACTACTTAGTAAAATACAATTCCTGATAAAAACTACTCAATTACAGTAGTTTGAGTATTTGTAATTTGTTACTTTACACCACTGACCATAACTAGGATCTTACTCCATAAAGTCTCCTGGGATATGAATGAGACACATTTGAGCAATAAAATACATACATATTTAGTATTGCTGTGATGAAAAGGTTACCGGTTTCCAGTTCTTTAAAATATCTTCTTGTAAACGTTCAACAGAAGAAACTCATAAAGGTTTAACCACTTGAAGTCGAGTGAATGTTCACTTTGGGTGAACTATCCCTTTAAATCCCATCAATGAGATAAAACAGAGCTCATGTTCACGTTTTTCTCCCATTATATGTAAACAATGGTCTCATTGTTAGTTTTATTCTCCTAGAGCCTTTTTCGAGAAACTTCTGAGGCAATTACAATATATTTACAAACCATAACAAGGATCTAACTCCATGAAGTCTCTTGGGATATGAACGAGACACATTTGAGAAAAATAAATATATATATTTAGTAGTGCTGTGATGCGTTAGTGATGTTTGTGCGCCTGCGCGTAAAGCCGCTCACCTGTGCCGAATCCTCCAACACGCTGAGCCGGAATCGACCTCTCTTCACCTCCATCTCCATCGCGGATCCGCGGGCCACTGTGGCTCTGGAGCTTTGGTTTCTGCAGAACATTATTACTGTATGTGGAAAATCCAGCTCAAGCGACCAACCGAAGCGGTCGAGTGTTCACCAAGTTTAACTATTGCATTAAAACACAGGTAAATCCCGTTTTAAATGCCTTAAAATAAATGTCTTAAAGGCGTCATTTGTATAAAATCCTACTGGACATGTTGCAACAGCTGTGGATAAACGGGGAGTGTTTTCCCCAGTTTGTGGGATGGGTGGTGCTTGGAGTTTTGTAGACTCGTTTAAAACAGCGCCACCATTGTCGTGATTTAGACAATAATATAACTTTGAGATGCACCTACAGTCTTGTCCATCAGAGGGCGATTGCTAACTTGCGTTAAAATTTTAGGACATTTCTTTTGGCGTTTATACATATCTACACGCTAAATTAAATCGTAATTTAAATCTGTTAATTCCGAGTAATAACTCCTGACGTAGACAAATCGAACAAAGTCTATAAAATCACTTCAAATATCCTTACGTGGTAAATGCAAACTGGCACGATTGGTTCAACCTGATGTGCGTTGAGAAAAGTAACAGGTAACACGTGACAAATGGGGCACGGCAATAACTGTACATTAAATACATGAACGTCATATTTTGAGTATTAAAATGCATATACACACATATACATATGTATATGGTTTGGTTTAATTGATCAGTTTTACGACAGAATGATAATAAGCTTATTTTTGTTCATAAAATCTATTTTATCAGGGTTTTTTGCAGGAAAAAAAGGCTAGGGCCAAGGAAACGATAGCAAACTAAAAAGAACAGACGTCAGTATGTGGGACATTCTACCAGAAACGTACATTTCTGCCCCTGAAATATAAATATTGTGAATAAAACGTATTTCATCCCAAAAATTTCTAAAATGGACTGATGACCGGTTGATTTTGGTGAGATTTCTATTTTGTTCCTTATTAAAGAATTTTACAAATGTAGCTACAAACCCTGTCATTGTCCTTGTCCTCAGACCAATTGAACAACAGATTTAATAGTTTTGTTATGACAAAAACTGTTATTTAGAAGAAAAAAAAAATTAAGAAATAGCAAATTTAGGTTGTTATCATTAACATCAATTGATTAAAAACATGAAATTATAAATAAATTCTACAAATAAATACTATTTTACAATTGTCCCCATGTTTCTGTCAGTCCTGTCACATTTGCATTAAATGAAACAAAATGTGTGCATACACCTTAAGGCTATGGGGAACTGACATTTGATGGAGGAGAAACTGACAGTGATCAAGGATGCTTTCTATCATTGAATTGTATGATTATACGGTTGTTTTTGGACTTTTTTGAAGTGGCCAAGCTTAAAGGTCAGGCCCTGTCACATTTTTATAAGTAAAAATGTACATTTCAGGTAAAATGTTTCCCATTTCGGTTAATGAATGCATATTAAAAAAGCATATTCCAGCTAAATTTGAAAAAAGTTAAACCAAATACAGTGAAAATACCACATAATACCATAAAACACTATATTAAAATGTCTTATGACAATCAAGGGCACACACCCATCATGGCCTTCCAATCATCCCCATCCACCGAATTGGCTCGACCACTGTCTCTCCACTCCACCAATAGCTGGTGTGTGGTGAGGCACTGGTGCCTTTGTCCTGTGGCTGCCGTCGCATTTTCCAAGTGGATGCTGCACAGTGGTGGTGTGGAGAGACCCTCCTCGTGATTGTGAAGCGCTATGTGTGTATGACCATGATAAATGCGCTATATAAATACACATTACACTACATTTGATATGATTAGGCCACCAGTCCTACAATGACCGCTAAAAAAATATTTTGCCACTCAGTTTTCATTCATTCATTCATTTTCCCTCAGTTAGTTCCTTTATTCATTAGGGGTTGCCACAGCTGAATGAAGCGCCAACTTATCCAGCATATGTTTTACACAGCAGATGCTCTTCCAGCCATGACCCAGTACTGAGAAACACCCATACACTCTCTTAATCACACACATACACTACAGACAATTTAACTTACCCAATTCACCTATAGCGCATGTCTTTGGATTGTGGGGGAAACCGGAGCACCTGGAGGAAACCTACGACAACACAGGGAGAACATACAAACTCACACAGAAATGCCAACTGACCCATCCGAGGCTCGAACCAGCAACGAACCAGCCACCATGCCACCCCACTACTCTATTTTGAAACCCAATAATAAAATTGACATTTTTTTTAAACCAACATAACAGTCATTTTTATTAATATATTTACAAAACACATTGTAAAAACATTTGAATTCAAATACAATATGCACATCATAAAACTGAGCAAAGATCTGGCTTTGTGACTAAATGCTGAAAATGCTACAACAACTGTGTAAAACTGCTAAAATTCCAACATACACAGGCAGCATGGAGCTCAAAACACACAGACAGTGCTTTCTTTTAAATGGAGGTTTGATTTAAAACTGTTCTTTGAATAAAATAAATTAAAAACAGCAAGCTATTCCAAAAACAAATCATGCAAAAAAGGTTTCCTTAATAATAAAATGAAGTGAAAAGAGAAATTAAATAAAATGGGAATAAAATTCACAGCTTCAGGTTAAAATCAGACACTGTACTGCCATTTTACATAATGAGAAAAGCACCAATGTATCAAAAACATATCTACATTAATTATTATAATAGAAATTAACACTCACTTTTAAAACAATCTATATTCCTTACAAAAATAAAACAAGATGAAAGATACAACCTTTTAAATTGAGTTATGTTTTCACTGCATCATTTAGTTTTTCCAAGATAACACTGTACTTATTAACAAATGTACATATTTACATGTTTATTCAGCCAATTGCTATTTGCGTGTTGGGCCTGCTTCATCATTCCAACCGTTTGCTTCAATCCATGTCCTCTAGTTCATCAACTTCAGTAAAGATGTCGCTGAAAAAGTACTTTGACACACTGGTGGGCTCATCTTCTGAGCGCTGCTGATCAGAGGGAGGAATGAAATCCAATGTATATTTAGAAATACACAAAGCGGTTGTAAAAGCATGCAGTGAAATAGGAGACTGTGTGATACCTCAGTGGTGGAAGCAGGAGTTGGTAATGCTTGCTTTCTTCCAGGGTTTGTTGATGCAGCCGCTACCTGTTTTCTGTCAGGACGGGCAGTGTTGACCGCTGGTTTGGACCCTCGATGACGTGTTGGGGGTCCTTGTGTAATTTTGGGAGAAATGAAGGACAGGAAGCCTTTGGGTCTTCTACCAGGCCTGAAGACGACATAAAATTTTGCCCAAAAATATAAAGTTTTTTTTTTATATATATTTCAAACTCAGTTATTTTTCCTTCGGCTCAATCCCTTATTTATCAGGTGTTGCCACAGTGGAATGAACTGCCAACTATTCCAGCATATGTTTTGCGCAGCGGATGCCCTTCCAGCCACAACACAGTACTTTAAAACACCCATACACTCTCACATCCACACACACTACGGCCAATTTAGTCCAATTCACTTATAGTGCATGTATTTGGACTGTGGGGGAAACTGGAGGAAACCCACGCCAACACAGGGAGAACATGCAAACTTCACACAGAAATGCCAACTGGTCCAGCCGGGACTCAAACCAGCAACCTTTTTGCTGTGAGGCGACAGGGCTAACCACTGAGCTACCGCGCCACCCATATTTCAAACAGCTAATCAAATTAGGTACTATTACCATAATATATTTGGAGACACTTACCTTGTAAGTGGCCCACTTGTGGCTGCGGGCGTGATTTGAGTGGCAGCTTGTGGTTCTGATCCACTAGCCAACTCATCTGTCTCTTTTACTGGGAGATCCACGTGTCCCATAATGTCTTGAGAGGAATCTGCCTGGACAGACTCTCCAGAGGAAGGAATATTATCACTGGTTGCTGATGCAGAAATGACAGTGGGGTCAGTTTGCTCTGGTCTCGTCTCTGGTGTTGAAATTGGTAATGACGAGGTAGTTTCTTTTAAAGTAAGAGCTGTTGTGTCCTCTTTGGTGCCTTGAGTGTTTCTTCTCATAACAGGGATGGGTTTAACCTGCAGCTTTGCTGAACAAAGAAGAGAGAGTTCACCTGTGTGATATTTAACATCTACAATAATGTAATAATTGTTGTTGTATTGAAGTGCGAGCCACTTTAATGTCACTCAGTTTGCAAAAAAATTAAATTTAGATTTAAAAACTTAATTTAAGTAGTATCACACAAATAAGAGTGATTATCAGCTCATGAGCACAATCGGAAATGTGCTACTGATATTATTCAAAGAATCAGAGTTTGCTTCTATGTTAATCAGCAGTTTCAAATGAATGGTTTGCATCAATGGATCATTAATCATTAAGACTGTAATAATAAATAAATCCTAATTGACTAGTAAAATCTTTTATTTTACATTAACTATTACATTACAAAATAAATTTCTTTAAAATGTAATTTAACAAAAGATTGTAAATTAATATATTCAAATATTTTTAAATAAATGTTTTCTCTTGAACTTCTATTAATTAAAAAAAGAAACAGAAATGTGATGTGACATGGTTTCTAAAATATGATTATGCAGCACATCTGTTCTCGATGGTGGAAATGTTTCTTAACCATCAAAATTGGACATAAATGTCTGCAGAGATTTCTTTACCATGACAGAATTAAATTATGATTTCAAATATATATTTAATCTAAAAGTGAACTTTCATAATGTCTCTAAATAAAGATGTTTTTTCCTGGAGGGCATAAAAGACTTCTCTTAAGATGTGTCCACTGAAGCATTTTTTGGTCTTTTTTTGTAAGGCTTTAAGTGAGCTTTAGTGATCCACCAAGTGTGCATTTTAGATGAAGCACTGAGCACTCTGCACTTTTTTAAATACTTGGGGAAGTCCTCACAGCTAAGCGTTTTTAGAAGAAATGAAAAAAACCACCCATATTGACCCCAAACTGTTGAATAACAGAAATAATGTCATACCTCTCCTTGTTCTCTCGGGTGGTTGTCTTTTTTTTTCCAGATGTTGATCGGTCTCTTCTGCCACAAGGCTTTCTGAAACTTCCCCTACTAATATAAACAATAATAGGGTAAATAAAACAGCAACATGATATAGAATGACAATGTGTTTATACTTTGTTAGGGCTGAGCAATATGACAAAAAGCTCATATCCTGATAACATTATATATTATTTATAGTACCATTTCTGTAAATTCAATTAATGAGTAGTTTATATATACAGTTGAAGTCAGAATTATGAGTTTTATTTTTTAAATATTTCCCAAATGATGTTTAACAGTGCAAGAGAATTTTCACAGTATGTCTGATAATATTTTTTCTTCTGGAGCCCCTTTAAGCTATTTTTTTTCTCGATAGTCTACAGAACAAACCATTGTTATACAATGACTTTCCTAATTAACCCTACCTGCCTAGTTAAGCTAATTAACCTAGTTAAGTCTTTAAATGTCACTTTAAGCTGTATAGAAGTGTCTTGAAAAATATCTAGTCAAATATTATTTACTGTCATCATGACAAAGATAAAATAAATCAGTTATTAAAAATGAGTTATTAAAACTATTATGTTTAGAAATGTGTTGAAAAAATCTGCTCTCTGTTAAACAGAAATTGGGGAGAAAAATAAACGGGGCTTCAACTGTATATATACAGTATTTTGACCACATAAAGTATAAAGTACTATTACTTTTTTACATATTAAAATATATACTCAGAAATGTACTCATTCATACGTGATCATATTTCTCACTTTATTTAGAACGTCAAGGCAAATGTTTGTTTAAAAATGTAGAAACATTAAATAATAGTAAAATATAAAACACTTTTCAAAAATGAATAATTACAAGCCCAAAAATATTGCTAAATAAAATGCAAAATGTAAACATTGCACTTTCAAGATTTTAACTTTCTCACTATGCTGTGGTTGTAGCCATTTTTTGAAAGTGCATTTTATTTAGTTTAAACATTAATTTCTGTTTTTCAATTTAATTGTGAACGTCATAAAGGCGTGGAAAACGGAACGGCGGTAAGCCAGAAGAACGGAAGTGTGTCGGACACAATTTTTTGGCCACTTCATGTACTGTTTGGTGATAGATTATTGTCTTATAACACATTTACTTTGATATAAGTAATATCCTGATTTTGATGCACTTGTTTTTGGTATTTTAGCTTTTTAATAAACAAGAGAAATAAAATGGAGTGAAGTGCGTTCGAAAACGAAGCCCGCAACCACACTTCCGCAACCTCAAGCAAGCAAAAGGCCAGAACAGCTATTATTCATGTTTCTGTCAGCATTCACGTAATGGTGTGTAATATTGCGCTCCTCAGCCGAGGACAAAAAAGGAAGACGAGAGACGGCGGTTAGTTCTCTTGTGTCCAAGGGATATAATTTTCCCTGTAATTTAGTACACTTCATTCCAACTTGGTGAATAAACTACAAGTCAGTCAACAATTCGAACTGTAAAAATATTAAGTCCAGGTGAACAAAGCAGCCTAATATACTTTAACATACCACCCTGAAAAACAGGCTATAATACGTTGCTAATAAGAGTTTATCACTTTCCCTTTCCTTCAGCGTAGTCCTTGCTTTTTCTAAGGATTATTGGAGATATATCCAGCTGCAGACCCGCAAAACCACATGTTTCAGGCACACACAATCTAGCACACATGAACTAGGAAAACCATATATGGTAACTAACTCCTTAGGAGCATTATCACCACCTATTGAATTTCACAAATATACTTTCCCATTTCAGCCATTATATCATTATTATATCGTAATGACCATTTTAACATCTCTGCAGTTTCTGAACTCAAATTACGTAAATAAAAATAATTGGTTAAACACTTATGACTTTATTCATGTGTCACATTCACAAAGAAAACATAATAGACCGTCTAATTGTAGGATTAAGTGTAATAAACTAATTCAGGATTCAGGATCTTAATATTATCATACTTGGTTAAAATCGCTTTGTTGTAAAATATAAAAAGCAAACAATAATGTGTCACATTAAAATCAATTACAATAGTTAATCATTTAAACAATATATAATATAGTTTATATATTATTTTATCTTAACTGAACTGATTATCTGATTATAAACTATGTTTTACTAAACTGTAGCAACTGTTAGTAATATATATACATATTATTTTTAATTAATTATTAACAGTCAAAAAACTATAATTACAACAAATTACCAGTACTTTATGGTTTAAAAACAATATATTGCTTACTATAAATTACTACAGTATTTAATGTGGGAAATCATAAATAAAAAAGTTATTAGAAAATTAAGCAAATAAATACTATTAAATTGCTTGAGTAAAATATTAATATAGTGTATTAAATTTACAGTTACATTTATTACATGTAAAAAGATTTTTATTACATGTAAAGATGTATTCTTGCCTATACTAACTTACTATTATTTGCTTCAAGATAAATGAATCCATTAAATAAATGAAACCTGTCCAATTTAGATCGTTCACCAAGGCCAGCAAATGAGTATCTGCGATATTCGTCTCTGTCAGATAATAATGACTGATCATCTATGATGACTGATAGAAAAAAGTTCAGTCTATTATATTGAATAGCGATCGGAAACAGCACTCCCCATTCGCCCGTCTCGATCACAATATTTGTGAAATAGTAATTGTTTATTGTGTACAATATTTATTAACAATATATATAAAATTATATTGCTGATGATGTCCAAGACGGTAATAACATTAACATCCGTCGTAACCATATATGGTTTGCCTAGATGGTGTGTGCTGGATTGTGTGTGCCGGAAACATGTGTGGTTCTGCGGGCCTGCAGATGGATATTATTGGGTTTTAATTATAAAATATATTGTTATAAATTGGTATTATCATCTAAACAATTTCATGACAATATCAGTTATTACATTCCAGGTGCTAGGCTGAAGCACTGAATAAAAGACATCAGGACAGATGATTTGCAGGGGATAATAACAAAAGTGCGTCCTGGCTTTATTTATAATGTACATAGAGTGCACCTGGTCGTTACATGCAAATGTGAGGGCGGAAAAAGGGCACAGCCGCGCACGCATTCAAAGTGATTTCATAATCTTGCATATTGTCAGCGGCTTTGTCATACGCGCACATTAAAGGACTACACAATATCATTATACCTGAATGATGTCCGAAATTAAGCAGTTAATTCTTGTGCACAATGATGAAAAATGAAGGTGCAAACCATCAAATAGATCTTCAGCCTTGATGACGAGAGACGTCACCGAGACCCCCCTGCCCCACCCCCCCCCCCCCCACACTTCAGATTTACGCTAATTACAGGGGTCGCCCCATTGAGCAAAAAAAATACAGAAATGCGTTTTTATCACATCCCTGGCTCATATAAATTCTGAAAAACATTACTGCAAACGATGTATTTTGTAACAGCATGAAATAAATGATAAGCATAATATTAAACAGTAGACTTCTGATTTCGTCCATACAACATATATCGTCATATTGCACAGCCCTAATTTCACTTATATTTGATGTTTAAAAATGGTCTCACCACAATGTTCTGCTTGACTCTCACTTTTGGTACTCTACGACAAAAATGACCTCATTATTAATCACATATTAGCTTATTATAAAGCATCTATAGTGCTAAAGGATACATGTTTTACCTCCTGAGATGTCGAGGATGGTGTCTTGCGTTTCAATTGTCCTCTCCTGGATTTGTCTTCTTCTTCTCTTTCCCTCTCCTCTTCTTCGGACACAGGAACTAAAGCATCCATGAGCAGAATGTGAGACACCTCCTTGCTCTCTTTCACACTGGAATAAAGAGGAATAGGAGAAAAAATTAAAACTAAACACAAGAGGAAGGACATGAAGGCAATGTAGTTTAGACTGAAAAAGGCAACTTGAATCTGTATTCATTTTATCAACCGAAGAATTGAGCTTTCTTAAATCCTCCTGTTTATATTTTTATGATTATGTTGATTGTTCATTTTATGACATGAGATAATAGTTTAAAGCAAACGTTACCTTTGACCATGAGAATGCGACTCGGGCTCCGTTGTCGGTGGGAGGGGCTCTGCCCTAGGACATGCCCCCAGTTGTAAAGTGGGTGGGATTTCTGTGAGAGACAGTATAAACGCGGGTTCCTCAGGTGCATCTTTAGATTCACATCTTGAAGGTTTCACACTACTCTCTCCAAAAGCTTCATCAGGAGCAGTTCTGTTCTGTTCTTCATCTAACATGACCACAGTATTCGGTCTGGAGTCGTCTTCAGAAACAACTGGAGAGGTATCTTTGCCTGCCTATGGAAAAAAGACATACTAATCATAATCATGTTCCTGTTTTAATGAATCTGCTTCTTAAATAATTTTTAAAACGACAAATTATTTTACCTGTGTGGATTCAAGGCTCAATGTAACCTCTTGTTGTGCTGCTCTTTGAGAAACATCAGGTTCTGTGGTAATAACTGCACCCTCTTCTGGACTTTTAGAGAAAGTTATTCCTGCACGGAAACAACCACAAACATAGTTATTTGCATTTAAAATTGTTCCAGTTTGTTTGCTTCCATTTTAAAATGATTGTGTTTAGTATTTTTTCTTTTCAGGTGAATCTCGCAAATTTATAAATCAAAACATAAAATATCTTAAGAAATAAAAAGAAGTTTTTCACTTTATGAATGATAAATGAGACTTTCTGAAATAATTATATATAATAATGTTGGCTTGGTGGTCCATTTGAGTATTAGTAGACTGTCTGCTTATTATCTGTTGATATGCTCCTTCAACAGACATTTAACTGACTATAAGAAACTTTGCAAGTGCATGTCAACTTACACTAACCCCAACCTAACAGTCTACTTATAATCAGGGCTTGACATTAACTTTTTTGATCACCAGCGACTGTGGCTAGTAGTTTTCCAAGATTACTAGCCACTCGCCATTTTCACTAACCACAATTTTACTGTTGGGAAAATATATTTTATATGCATAAATATGACTTTGACACAGTAAAATTACTTGATTTAGATTTTGCGTTATCTCCACACGCCTCCTCGTTCATTTCACTTTTTATGTGTCGTGTATGAGCTTGCTCAATAATCATCAGCAAATGGGTCATGGTTTCATAGTATTACAAATAGTTTTTATTTCACATAATTTCAGAGCTCAAAATGAAGGATTTACCAAATTTATCTCTGACCACACCAAACATAAACAATTAATTATTTCTTAGCCACAAATTTTAAAATGTGTCAAAACAAGCAAAATATAGCTGTTTACTATACTTTTTATTTAACAAAACATACGCACAGTAATCTGTCCTGGCTAAAGGTCCCAGATCACCAGTTAACTACACATAAATGGGGAGTTAATCTCTTATTAAAGGAATGTTATTGTAAAAAATGATAATTAAACCATATTAACGCAAAGAAAGCAGGTAAAAAAAACATACCGTGTGATAATGAAAGGATGATCACACACATACGGTTAACATTAGACTCATAAATAATCTGTTCAAAGAATGATTAAAGCGAAAGGAACCGGTGCTGCTTACAAAAAGACAAATCTGGAACTCTTGAAAGCAGCAAGAATGTGGGTGCATGTTCATCACTTTTTGTCTAGTCTATTTGAAAGAGAACCGATCACACATCAGTTGTGTTTCTAGACATAGTTGCTTCACGCAAGGAAACGGGAGCGCGCAGGTGTTTTAAACAGTCGTGCGCATCACCTCAGCTGTTAGTGCGAGTGATTATCCTCTCATTCGGTATTTATCTTTCTACTGCTCAAGCGAACACAATTATTTTAGTCAGTCGTGTTGCTTCTCAATTCTAAGATCGCCTTTGCATTCATATTGGACCATCCTTACTGTCGAACCATGATTTTAAGAATTATTATCCGGGAAAATTATTTTCAACCAGCCAAAGTGGCTAGTGGGAGTGTCTGTCTTACCCGCCACCGCTGAAATCTACCCGCACTTGGCAGGTTAGCGGGTGTTAATGTCAAGCCCTGCTTATAATCTAATGAGAAAAAGTTGGCATGTAGATGCAATGTAACTTAAATTCAACAAACGGACCATCAAATAAAAGTGTGACCGAAGAATGTATAAAAGCTTGAATTTTGAAGGTTTTCAGTTTTTCTGCTAGCATAATTTTGCTAACGTGCCTATTATGCTTTCACAAGTAGTAAACTTAAAACATGAAAAAAAAATGCATATATGTATATGTATATATATATATATATATATATATATATATATATATATATATATATATATATATATATGAGATACTTGTTTCGAGTTATTTCATGCTTTAGATAACAGAGTGTGTGTGTGTGTGTCTGAATTGTCATACCTGTTGTGACTGACGTGTTGTGCCTGTTGTGAGTGTCGAGTTGTGTTTGTGTGTGTTTTTTTCTGGATGGCTGAGTCAGGTTTGGTTTAGGCTTGGGTCCCCTGTTCCTCCTGACAGGTTTAGGAGCCTCGTCTAGTGTGCTCTGAGACTCATTCTCACTGAAACACACAGCATACAGACAATGTTTACATGCACAATACTAACATTTCAGATGCATACATAAATATCAGTCTCACAAAATGGAATCTGAACCACTGCTATTGAAAGCATAATTGTGTGTTAATTGCATCTGAACACATTCAGATTCAATTCGACCCAAGTGATGCATACAATTTAGAGATGTGGCAAAAAATCATTCAAGAGTTTGATTCTGTGTTTTTCAAAATGCGTCTCAATTCTCTCTTGAATTGATTCTGAGCAGTTTTAATTGGCAGATGGTGCTCTAGGCTCGTTTTTAACACCAGATGGCCCTGTATGCTTTACAAACAGCCATACTCTGCTTGCACCCAATTTCTTACAAATACCACTTGACCCTAAATTAATTATTAATAAAGTTAGAAACTATTTAAGGCAATTTCATCAGTGAAAATAAGGACAAAAAATGTTTGTTACCTAAAACTTGACGCAAAGAGAATTTTGACAGTTTCTCTGTGTTAGTAATGTGACTGACAACTTCAACTGCACATGCTCAGATCAACTCATCTAATGAATGAACAGTGCATTATTGTTGATGAAAAAAGATGTGATTAAAATGCAGTCAAATAGATAAAAACTAACCAACATGAAAAACATTTTTTGTAATCCACTACATTTTGCTGTTTGTTAGTTAGATAAGCGATTCAAAGCACGCGCATTAAGTCACATTACTGATGCAGCAGACCTTCAAGCCATTTACACTGACAGGATTAACACTGATTGAGGCTAATTACAAGAGTTCTTAGTTTGCGGTGTTTAAGTTAATCTCATGAAATAATAGACAACTTGCAATGACTCTTCCTCTAAGCATTTGGGTGTATGGTTAAAAAAGCTAGCATAGAGCACTATCTGCTGTTAAAAAGCTCAGAATTAATTCAAGAGAAAATAGCCTTACATTTTAAAAATCTCAGAATCAATCCAGATATATATAAAACAAAACGAAAAGATTTCAAAAAGATTTTTAATACCTATTAATAAGCACTGGATGTGATTTTGCATCTTCATCTTTTATCTTTTCCTCTGTGATCTTGTCTTCATCATTTCTCTTCAATGAGACAACAGATCCACCATCCTCTTCAGTCAGTCTCTCAGGAGCATCTTCATTTCTACCAGATGCTGAATCGGGCTGCTGGACCTCAGGATGGATGTTTGAGGAGTCTGACAGTTCATCTGAAACTTCTTGCGTGGATAGAGTTTCATTTTTATCCTGTTCTGTTGAAGACAGACCCCCCTTTAAGTTCTCCACAGAATCTGCAGAAAGTTCTGAACTGAACTGCTGCTGAGGAGCTCGTCTGCTTTTCAGACCTATATTGGGTTTGGGTTTGGCGAAACGGCCTCTTGTTGGAGGAGGAACAAAAGTAGATGCCAGATCATGCGAGTCTTGCTGAACGGGATCAGGATGAGACTCTGAATTCTGTGATTTGATTGGTTCCTCTATTGAAATGGGAGGTTCTGGGATTTGAGTTTCACAGTTTGAAAGTTCAACATCACTTCTCATCTCTGAATGGCAGCTTATAGAAGGATCGGACATGATGGCTGTTTCTGTGATGACTTCCTCATGAGCGATTTCTTCATGCATAATGTCATGTCCACCTGAGAAAGATTATTTTTATTAATCAGTGTTCTAATTTGATAATAAGGAAAGGGATGATTTGGATTCAAGAAGTGGGGTTGAACTGTGATGTTTTCTTACTCAAGCAGGGGATTTCTGAGGTCTGGATCATCTGAGCAGAGTTGCCGATGGTCAGAAGAGTCTGAGCTGCTTCATTGTTGATCTCTTTACATACTGAAAGACGAATCAGAATTTTGATTTTGAGTAAAATATTTACTTTACATGCAGGAGTGGGTGCTAAAAATATTGTGAATAAAGTTTTAATAATAAGTGTTTTTTATCTTCAGAGAATAAATAAAATTTTAGAGTTTATTGTAGGATCATTACACATTTATAGATTTAGAACCACTTTATTATATAGAGTCTTTGATATATATTACACTATTACTTATTACAGTGCAGAAAAAACTGCTCCCACTTTATATTAACTACTATTTACTTACTTCAATATATAAACACAATGTACTTAATATGTTCATTATGTATTTAAGAACATGATATTAATTTCAGATACGGGTCGGGTTAGGAACAGGTTTGGTGGTATAGGTAGGTTTAAGAGTGGGTTAAAGTTTAGGAAATTGTCAACAGTGTAATTATAAATATAATTACAGATGTAATTACAAGCAGGTAATTAATAGAGCATAAATACAATGTAAAAACATGTATTTACACAATAAGTATGAATTATTTTTTTTAGTACATATTAGTTAAGGACACTTAAGATAAAGTGAGACCAAAAAAGTAAACCAAACCCTTATCCAACCGTAAAGTATGCACACAATCTTCATTTATTAGTCCCTTCAGGATTTTGCAGAGACATTTGTTTTATTGACCTTATTCTGCAAATTCTCACTCTGGATTAACTATAGCTGAGACACTTAGCAGCTGCGGGCTGTTCACATATTGCATCTTTTACGCATGCAAGTTCATTATTTCCAATGGAGGCATATAAGGAAGGCTCGCGTCTTTCAGGTGAACCCAGTTAAAAACATCTCACACTGTAGCGGCTTCCAGTGCAATGTAAACAAAAGATGCGTTAGACGAATTATTGCAAATTATTAAAATGATTATGTATGTATAAACACAGATGATAACAACAGTTAAATACTTAGCTAATATACAGCTTAGATTTACATTAGACAAATACTATTTTTTTATTTATTCTTATTATTATTTATTTATTTATTGTTCTGTCGTTTATTTTCAGAGTAAAATTATTACTTGTTTAAAATCAAAAACCTTTTTTTAGGTCCAAAGAGAGAAATGGACTATTGTTTGTTTTTTATTATTAATTAGTAAACAGTAATAATTAGTAGATGGGAGCATTGGACCACTACAAATTGCATACTTTTTTTCACTTTCGCTTTTGGTCCTAGATTTAGAAATTACAAGCTCGCTAATAAAAATTTAATGACATATGTTGCCAATGTGAAGTTTCCCACTTTATTTGCACTGACATAATTTTTGCAGTTAAGCCCGGTAAAATCTGGTACAGCATTTCTGCAGGTTACACCAAGTCAAATTTAAGACATTTTAAGACCTTTTTAAGAAAATTATGAATAAAATTTCAGACTTTGATTCCAGATTAGTTTCTAAGGGCCAGTGGAAAACATTTTTACTTGTTGAATTAAAATAAATTGAAATTATTTCTGAGCCATAAACTTTAAAAAAACAAGCAAACTCTGGTTGTATACATGCATTTTTTCAACATAACATATCTTTAAAATATAAAAAACACTGTCCAGGTCAGTGTTCTCCCCAGGTATCTAAAAATACATGGTATTTAAAAAACAAATATCATCGTAAGGAAGATAATTAAATCATATTGGTAAACAGAGATAATAAATGTAACTTTTGTTAATCGTTTTAATGAGATGGACTGTTCACAATTGGATGAATGTTTGCCAAATTTAAAATGATTTAAGCTACAACTTACAACACAAAATTTCAGTGAATTCAAAACTTTTAAAGCCTAAAATTTGAGTTTTAAATTTAAGACCTTAAGACTTTTTACGACCCCCCCCCCCCCAGACACCCAGTGGTATTCATATATCTACATGTAATACAATTGTTTGCATGCATAATAAGTATTACAGTTTAACCCACTGTTTCTCAACCATGTTGCTGGAGGACCACCAACGCTGCATGTTTTGGATGTCTCTTTTGTCTGCCACACCCATTACAGGTCTTTTAGTCTCTGTTAACAAGCTGATGATCGGAATCAGATGTGTTTGGTTATGGAGACATGGAAAATGTGCAGAACTGGTGGTCCTTCAAGAACGTGGTTGAGAAACACCGGTTTAACTTATTCATATAACATTTTATTGAATACCAGAAATGACTATATGACATTATATGATCGCTGGATATAAACATATTAGACACTCAAATTCATTCGTTTCTGAAGTTTCTGCAAGTTAAAAGAAAGCCTGAGAGTTTCTCCTCACCTTCCATGTGTTCTGGGTCAAGAAACTCAATGACATCCTACAAAACGAGACACAAATTAGTTCCATCTCATCAAATACAACTAGATTTATGTTCACTGCAGCTGACATCAAGTGCAAATAAAGAAATTAAAAAGAAATTAAGTGATAAGTCAGTGTTTATGGACAGTGAAGAGGTAGCGTCAGATGTGAAAAAGCCACAACCGATGATGGGGAGACTTACAACGAGAAGGTCCAACTGATGTTCATATGGGACAGCACCAGCAGGAAATACGGCCTGCTCACATGCAGACTCGGGGCACAAAGCATTGTGGGACGCGCTCAAGATATCAGGCACATTCACTGAAATGTCCAGCTGGGAGCCAATGGGAACGAGTAACAGAAAAAGGAAGGGCAATGAATGCTTGGACATGACATGCAGAAATGAATTTGGATGGAAAATTATGAAGCAAGACTGAACATCGCTTTGCTCAGAAACATGGATAGCAAATTTAGTACATGGATGTAGGCCACTCAGTACCATTTAAGCATACAGCGGGGAGATAAGTATTTAACACATTTTTCTAAGACAACATTTTTCTAAAGGTGCTGTTGACCAGATGTTGGTGACAACCAAAGAAATCCATATATGCAATGAAAACAAATCTAATTCGTTTACAAATTAAGCTATGCGAAATAAAATGAAATGATGCAGGGAAAAACATATGTATATATGTATATATATATATATATATATATATATATATATATATATATATATATATATATATATATATATATATATATATATATATATGTATATTTGAATTATATTTCAGCCAAACGGAAAAAAACCAAAGGAAATACTGTAAAAATTCTGTTGCTCTGTTAAACGTCACGTTGCTCTGTTAAACGTCACTTATACAAATACAATTTCAGAGGAGGGTTAACCATTTTTAACTGTATGAATAAGTGAATACATTGGGAGTCTTCACGGTAATAATATGTGATGAAGGAAACCCTGATGACTTCTTAATATGATGTAATAAATAAATAAATAAATAAACAAATAAACACACCTCTTCCATGGTTTCTACCACTTCTGAATGAAAATGTGCTTGAGGTCGTAGACTCATTGGCACAAATGCCTGGTTTTCCTCTTCAAGGTTTGAAGGAAAGTCCTCCTGGCTCAGGATGCAACCCTCTGCTTCCTCTCTCTCATCATCATCATCATCTTCAGCCCCAGAGGCCAGTAAAGTCACCAGTCTAGATTTCCCTCTCCTCTGCATGCCCTGTTTTAGTCTGGGGCCTGGTTTTATTTTAGCCCTACGGCCCGGTGCTTGAACACAAACTTTGGAAGAGGTAGGGTGATCAGAGAGCTCTTCCTCATCTTCCTCCTCCTCCTCTGCCGCTGCCTGTATCACATGCTGAGAGAGCTTGGGGATCCTTCCTGACCTAAATTAAAGATGGATACTAATTAGTATGACAAGTAAAACTGAAAACCAGACCACAGAATAACTGGTAATAAATAATAATGATAATCTATAATAAAATTAAATTAAAATTATAAAAATAAAAAAAATAAAAATACAAAATCAGCATTAGAAAAAAAAAATCAATTACAAAAAGTACAATTACAAAAAGCATCGGCACAGTATAGTTGTTACTGTTAGCTAATATTATCAAAAACTAATTTCAGAACCCAAATAAACCTGAAACATGTATTTTATCTCCCAAAACATGCTGCAACTTATATTCCAATGTGATTTACATGATGCAGAATGCACACAGGGACATGTGAGTATTCATGTAGTACCTTTCTCACACACTGAGAATTTTAATCTTACATTAAATAAATGTTTTCAGGCTTGACATGTTTAATTTCACTGCTAAATGTATAGTAATTGATGCAGAGTTTTATGTTTGTAAATGCTTCATTTTATTTAGGACTACTGTTTTTTTCATTCATTCATTAATTTCGGCTTAGTCCTTTTATTAATCAGGGGTCGCCACAGCGGAATGAACCGCCAACTTATCCAGTATATGTTTTACACAGTGGATGCCATTCCAGCTGTAACCCAGTACTGGGAAACATCCTTACACTCATTCACAAGCATACACTATGGCCAATTTAGTTTATTCAATCCACCTATAGCGCATGTCTTTGGACTGTGGGGGAAATGAGAGCACCTGGAGAAAACCCACGCCAACACGAGGAGACCATGCAAACTCCACACAGAAATGCCAACTTGCTGTGAGGCGATGGTGTTAATCACTGCGCCACTGTGACACCTAGGATATTTTTCCTTTTTCTAAATAAATTGATAAATGGGGGCTTATACTCCAATGCATACACCAAGAACGTACAGTATGTGTTTTGTTTTTCTCTCAACAATGTGGTTTCGACTCAGTGTGACTCAATTTCCGGAAAATAAGATAAATAAAAATCCTAATCAAATTCACTGGAAGAGCATCCACTGCGTAAAAAACATATGCTGGATAAGTTTGCGGTTCAGTCCGCTGTGGCGACACCAGATTAATAAAGAGATTAAGCCGTAAAGAAAATGAATGAATGAATACTAAACCAAAAACATTTCACATTATCAAACAATCCTATAGCACTATATAAACAAAGCAAAAACATGTATAACTGAAGATTCCTATGCTTACCTGGTTGGTTTATTGAATATCTGTTCTTGCACAGCACTCAGGTCCGGTTCTTCGTCTAAATCAATCAGATCAATGATAGCTAAAGGCTGTTTCTTCTCTTTCTCTTCTTTTGAGGCGGAAGGCACCTATAAAAATTGATTATAGTGGATTAAACAGAATCTTCTGTCCCTTGCTGCTGTAGATCTTGTATCAAACAGTTGAAAACATTACCTTGAGAGGATCTTCAGCTGAAGTTTTGTCTTCCTGGATGTTGTTTTTGGGCCGTCGATCGCCCCATCTGCGGCTGATGTTCGGGATCATTTTCTGAGGTCGACCCTTCAGCTGAGCAGGTTTAATTGAAGGACTCTTGTTTATGTTCTCTGATGAGTCTGAGTCCTTTAACCTGCCAGAAAATCTTTCATTTTGAGCCCACAAAAGGTCATGTAGTATAATAAACTGTCTATGCTGTGCAGAAATAAAACGTACGTTTAATGTTAATAAGATTTAATACTTTTCATGTATGCAAAATAATTAATTTGATAACTTGAGCGACAGTAAAGACTTTTAGATTGTTAATTAAATTAAACAACAATGTAAAATGTAATCAATTCAATTAAATACTGATCTTTTTAACTTTCTAATAATCAAATAATCCTGAAAAAAGCATAAAGCCATTTACATTGTTAGTTAAATTATATAACAATGTGAATTGTAATAAATTAAATGATTTTCCTTTTATCTTTATATTAATCAAATAATGATAAAAAAGTAGAATAACTTTTACAATGTTTATTAAATTAAATATCCATGTAAAATGTAATCAATTCAATTAAATGCTGATCTTTTTAGCTTTCTAATAAATCGAATAATCCTGAAAAAATATATAAAGTCTTTTACATTGTTAATAAATTTAAATTAAATAACAATGTAAAATGTAATCAATATAATTAAATGTTTTTCCTTTTCTATTAATCAAATAAACCTGAAAAAAGTATAAAGACTTTTACATTGTTAATCAAATTAAATTAAATAATTATGTAAAATGTAACCAATTAAATTAAATGCTGTTCATTTACACTTTCTATTAATCAAATAAACCTGAAAAAAGTATAAAGACTTTTACATTGTTAATCAAAATTAAATTAAATAATTATGTCAAATGTAACCAATTGAATTAAATGCTGTTCATTTACACTTTCTATTAATCAAATAACCTTGAAAAGGTATTCTTTTTTTTTTTTTTTTTTACTTAAAATACTAAAGCGGCACTTTTTAACTATTTGAACATTTATAATTTATATTAATTAAATGTTTCAGCAGCAAATCAGCATATTGAGAATGATAGAATGATGATTATGGTATTAATAATTTTACTGTATTTCTGAGCACAAAAAATATTATTTGGTGAAAACAAAAGACTTAACCCAAAACATCTGAATTATAGTTTTCATCACTTGTAATATGAAAACAATAATAAACGCACATGAGTGAGATATCTTTAAATTTCTAATGATATATATATATATATAAAATTTCTTACCTGTCATCCGGTGACTGAGTGTCTGAAGTAACATTTTCACAGTCCTCAGGGTTATCTACTGAATAATTGAAATTAGCAATCAATAATATAAAATACTTACAATTATATTACAAAATACAAACAGCATGCAAGATATAAAACAAAAATTGGTGATCTATTCAGCAAAAATCACAAGGGCTTTAAACAGTTGTTTGGCAACAGTCTGTGAATATAACCAGCTTGTAATGGTAAAAATATATTCATTTTATTTTTCTATAATTACACTTGATAAAAACAATCTGCAGAAACACTTAGATTGACATTCTCCCTTTGTACGTGTCATCAGAGGGGAAAAGTCCCACCCATTAATGACAATCTCTCCCACATTAGCATAGGACATAAGTCTTGTTTTTGTATCTGCCACTATGCTGACACACAGGCATTTGTAACTCCGCCCTCTTTTGAAAAGAGCACAATCTCGTTTGAATTTAAAGCGACAGTCACCAAAATAGCAACAATTAGGATCAAAGCCTAAAAGGGTCAGTTTCAAAGAGTTCTAAAACATTATTTGTGGAGTACTTTGAGCTAAAACTTCACATACACACTAAAGGGACATGACAGACTTATGTTACATCTTGTAAAAACAAGCATAATAGGTCCCCTTAAAATGAAAAAATACATTAAAAGCATACCCTCTCCATATGTCCTCTTTATACCCCTGTCTGTATTTTTCACAGCTCGTCCCCTGCGTCTCTTTGGAGTGACAACACCTCCGCCATCATTTGAAAGATCTTCATTCTCCTTTTCTCCTGCCACCACATCGCTATCTGAATCCTCTGAAGAGTCCATTTCCTTTCTTTTAACCACTGGATCAGAAAACAGTTTTATTATTATTTGATTATATATATATATATATATATATATATATATATATATATATATATATATATATATATATATATATATATATATATATATATTATTATTATTATTATTATTATTATTATTATTATTATTTATATACATTTTCCCTTTCTCCTATTGAATCAAGTTAATAATAATGTGTCTGTTGTACTTTTCTCTTTGAATGTGTCTCATAAGATGTCATTTTTGTTTATCTCTGAAAACAATAAAAGGTTGATCACAAAAAAAGCCGTTTAAGTGTTTGTAACAGCTTGTCAAAGAAACTCAACGAACAACAAGAAAAAAACTGACCTCTCGCTTTCCTTTGTGCTTTTGCCAACTTGAAAAGTGCTTTGCTTTTGTTCTTTTTCTCTTCCTCGTCGTTTTGGATCTGTTCCATTAACTTTTTGAAGAAATCTAGATCCAAACGTCGCTTCTCCTCTGAAAACACACTTAGATTTACTAAGTGAAAAGCATCTTAATGCTTGGCATGTGTGATAGATAATACTGTAATTGTTATTTTAACAATATGTGAGCTGAAATTGTGAAGTATGACAAAAACAAACAAAAAAGTGTCTTGAGAATCCAAAAACATTCAATATATTTATCCATTACAGGCCTAAACCAGCCAGTGCACCTAAACAAAAGCACACCTCCGCTCACAACAAAATATTGTTACTGCTTGTAATAGACTAATATAAATAATGAAAATAAATTAATGGATCGACATCACACACATCTATTTAGTTATGTACATTTTCTATTCCACTGCCCTTTTTAAAAACTTTTTCAAATATTTCTCTAGTAACGTTTAACAGAACAACTCATTTCTTTTAGTTTGGCTGGAATACATTTGTTTTAGGGTAAATATTAGCTCCCTTAACAACTTTTTTTATACAGAAAAACCCCTGTTGTCAATTCAGTCTTTAATATGCACTTTTTTTAGGGGTTTTTACCTTTATTGACAGGACAGGGGAGCAGAGATACAGGAAGGATCGGCAAAGGACCTCGAGCCGGGAATCGAACTCAGGTCACTGCGAGCACCTGGGTGCTATGTGTCGACACATTAACCACTAGGCTATTGGCGCCGACTTCAAATTGCACTTTTGAGGTATGACAAACTACTACCATAAACTAGGGCTGCTTGAAAATAGGACAAATTATAAACATAATTATTTTAGCCATAATTGTAAATCAAACCACACTAAACTTTACTTCAACACTGAAAACTTGACTGACACTGTTTCAATTAACTATAATCTTCTATGTGAAGCTGCTTTGACACAATCTACATTGTAAAACCACTATAGAAATAAAAATGAATTGAATTGAACTTAAAGTTAAATACTAGTATCTTGCAAAATAACTAGTAATATATTATGTACTGTCATTACGACTAAGACAAAAGAAATTAGGTATAGAAATTAGTTATTAAAACTGTTTTTAAAAATGTGTTGAACAGAGATCTCTCTGTTAAACAGCACTTGGGAAATATTGAAAAGTTCATCAAAATTTCACAGGAGAGCTAGTCATTTTATCTTCAACTGTATATTGGTTGCACATTGCTAAAAACATTGACTTACTGAAAGCTTTATCTATTCTCCATGCATTATTTTTCTCCTCTTTCTTGAACTTGTTCTGGGGAAATAAGAGAACAGAATAACATGGATTAAGACATCTGAAAATAAGCTTGTGTTGTATTTTATGCACAAATGATTTATTTACAGAGATTTAAGACAATAATCAGCAATGTTCACTTGTAACCAACATAAAGTAACCAGTGACAATGAGCAATTACAAAAAAGGTTGCAAGCAGCACAACCGTTTTTACATCAATATTAATAAGAAAACTTTCTAAGAGTTATTAATAAACAATTTATTAGTACCATACACTGGAGTAACAGCTGCTTAAAAAATAGCTTTCATTTTTTATAATATGCTAACATGTTTAAAATAAGTCTTATGCTGCGGTCACACTAGAGTTTGAGCATGCAAGATTCATCGTACGGCGCTGTGAAAAGGTGTGGGATTAAACAAGTTGATTAGACATTAAAAAAAGCGAGTGATTGATTGGTGATTGATATTGGTGATTTACATTTGTTTTGATCTTCCATTGGTCTCAAGCAGTCACGTGATGCGATTTCACAGGTCAAAGTTCACAAAGCTTGAACTTTGCAATGCAGCGAACAGCAAAAGTTGCCGCACGAGCTTGCATTTCCGGTCTGTCGTATTCGAGTGCATGTGAATGGAAGTCTATGGGGCGAAAAGTGCAAGTGTGACCACGGCTTCATGTTGCATGAGTAATTTCTTAGCAATACCCCAAAATATATTGGTTGGGTCAAAATTATTTACTTATATTTTATGCCAAAAATCATTAGGGTATAGAAAGAAGATCATATTTCATGAAGAAATGTGTCAATTTCCTACTGTAAATATATAAAACTCTAATTTTATTTAGTAATATGCATTTCTAAGAACTGAATTGGGACAACTTTAAAGTGATTTTCTCACTATTTCGATTTTTCTAATTAAACTTACTGGTTTTGTGGTCCATGGTCACAGATATGATTTTTTATTATTAAATGAACCTTGGTGAGCACTTACGGCTTTTCCTTAATCTCCACATTTTTTCAACAACAGTGTAGATGGCAAAAATCCTCTACTCTATCAAGCCATCCAGTGTTTAGAGCAGGAAACACAATGATACAATGATCACCTTGATCTCCAATCGAGCTCGGTGTGGAAAGAGTTGGCCGATCATGGAGAAATCAGTCCCAACCATGCTGATGGCCAGGAAAAACATCTCAGTTTCTGAAACACAGACAAAATAAATGAAACATACGACTCACTATGGATTAAGAGGTGTTTTGTGTTTGACTTCTGACCTCCGTTGGACCAGGGTTTGGTGTAGGTGCCTTTCCTAAAGCTGGAGTAGGTGGTGGTGGAGCCGCGTTCAAATATGGGATCTCTGTCTTCTGCTGGATTGGGCCCATTAGCTCTCAATACCTGCACTGTTAAACTACACAACAGAATTCAAGAAGAATTTTGTATTATAAGTTCTGAGCAAAATAACAAAAATCTCATATCGTGATATTACTCATCTCACACCCTGATAACAATATACATGTACAGCTGAAGTTAGAATTATTAGCCCTGCTGTATTATTAGCCCCGTGTTTATTTTTCTTTAATTTCTGTTTAACGGAAAGCTGATTTTTTAACACATTTCTAAATGTAGTAGTTTTAATAACTCATTTCTAATCACTGATTTCTTATATATTTGCCATTGTGACTACACAATATTTTACCAGATATTTTTAAGATACTAGTATTCAGCTTGAAGGAAAATTTAATGGCTTAAACAGCTTAATTAGGTAACAGTGCTTCCCACACATATGCTGCGTCCCAATTCGCATACTATCCGTCCTAAATAGTATTTGAAAGTTAAATTAGTATGTCCCAAACTGTAGTATGTTGAAAAGAGTATGCCAAAGTTTCCTGTATGTTTTACTATTTCTGGTAAAAACTCGAAGTGTAGAAGCGTCCATACTCTAACCGCTGATGTTGCCCACAATTTAGAACTACAAACGCGGGTGAAAAGTGTAAACAAACTACAAACATGATGGATGCGCGAGACCAAACGTCAAGTAGAGAGGCTTCGGTAAAGATGTTTGTATGACTGTTAATTAATATCTAGCCAACTGGAACATGTTTTAATCGCGTTATCTGTCTCATATTTCATCTGCAACAACAATAATAAACTTATATAAAGACGTGTTTGGACATTAACGTCTGAATGCAGAATTATCCAAACACCTGAGGAGATTTCTCTGCATGAAAGACTCGTGAATGGGAGATTAACCTGCTGCTGCTGCTTCTCCAATAAGGTAGGGAATTAAATATGAAAGAAATGTGGATGATGTGTGGATGATTGACATGGCTCGTAACTAAGCAACACAACGATCTGTTAACGAGGAAGTACCATGTCCCAAAAGCTTGCATACACTCAAAAGTATGTACTTGCATACTCTTGCATAGACTCAAAAGTATGTACTTGCATACTCTTGCATACACTCAAAAGTATGTACTTGCATACTCTTGCATACACTCAAAAGTGTGTTTTACTTTTACTTTTCAAAGTACATACTTTTAGGGTGTAGTATAAGTATGTGAATTGGGACGCAGCAATAGACTTTACTTGGGCGGGCCACCCAGGTATATTAACGGCCGTCCAAGTATATTTTATGTCATATTTTTTTTACTGTTGTTATCATCCTTTTACACTTTTTTGAATCTGCCAAATATAAACAAACATCTTGAGCGATTAAGCAGTGGAAAATCTTCTCTCCTTTACCCGTTTCATACTGCTCATTCTGTCTGTGCAAGAACTGTCAACACTCAAGTGCTCGGCAGACACACAAAGACGTTTTTGCATCCAGCCGGCATTTCTAAATGTACTAAAATGTCCAGGATTTGGTTTTGCTTTCGTTTTCTAAGCTGCCATTAATTTTATGCGCACAGCCGCGAGAGAGACATTCAATATTTAATTCTTTAATCTAAATGACTCCGAAAACCTTTACTAAATACTCGGAGTGTACGAAATGACATCTAAATTGGCTGCAGAATATTTGTACACCATCAGTAATGGGTTATTAACTCATTTGTCTTATTTAAATACATTTTATTCTTGTAATTAATATAATTTTAAGAGATATTATCTGTTTTTATTCCTTTGTCCTGTCATTTTATTTTTCATTTGCTGTACATTTTATTAATTTGATGTCGATATATCACATATTTTATACATCTAAAAGCTTTGGCAATACTGTACAAAATGGCATGCCAATAAAGCAACCTGAACTTGAATGAGAGAAAGAGAGAGGCAATTTTACTTGTCAGTGGGTGCACATGGCTACTGTATAGCATAAAAGAGAAACAGTGGATTTGTTTTTCTTATTTTAACGCATTGAAAAAAAAGTATAAAACAGATAATAATAAAAATGGTGTTAAAAATGGAACTATGTTTTGTTTGTTGCATACAATTTACTATTTATGTGCTGTGGGTAAAAGGTGTGTTTCAATCCAACCACCACCGCAAGTATACTTTTAACCTGTGGGAAGCACTGGGCAAGTAAGGGTAATTAGGAAAGTCATTGTATAACAGTGGTTTGTTCAGTAGGCAATCAAAAATAAATATTGTTTCAGAGGGCTGATAATACTGACCTTAAATGGTTTTTAAAAAATTAAATATTGCTTCTATTCTAGCCGAAATATTTAGTTTTCTCCAGAAAAAAAAAAATATTATAAGAAACACTGTGAAAAATGCTATGCTCTGTTAAACATCATTTGGGAAAGTTTTAAAAAAGTATCACATGAGGGCTAATAATGATGCCTTTAACTGTATATCCTCATATTGGACATCCATATTCTGCACTCCACTTCTGAGCATCAAATCAGGATAAACAAAGCACTACTGACCTCTCCTCGTCAATAATCAGAGATCCATCCTCCGCCACCTTCACTCTGGGCACCAGCAGAGGCTCTTTATCCTCCGCCTGAGCTTCTTCTGTTCTCTCTTCGTCTTCCTCGGGATCAGCATCTTCTGCCACCGGCTCCTCAACGGCTGGAGGATCTGGAGTATTAGAAGAACTGAAGAGAAACAAGAGGTTTAACACAGGACTTTCTTGTTGCTTTTTGTGATAGATGAAAACCTGTGCATTAAATAGAACTTCTCTTGATGATACATTAAGGTCTTATGCAGGAAATCAGCCTCTGGGAGAAACCGAGGATCATTTATAAATAATATTTAGTTTTTTGCAGAGCCTGATTTATTAGACCTCCTCAGCGTATCATCTGGAGCCAAGGGTATTAAATTCACCGGTGTTTTAAGGTTGCCTATATATGTTTTTTGAATCTTAAAGAAGCCTATTGGTTACTTTGGTTAATGGTTAACTTTAAAAAATGTAATTTTGTTGTGTATTTTGTTATTGCTAGTTAACAAGGAAATAATTTAACATTTCTCATTTTCATTTGGGTAAAAAAAAATATATATATTATATATTATATATTTATATTTATTTATTATTATTATTTTTTTTTTTTATTTACTCATTCATTGGTAACCTAGCTTCAGTTTTTTTTTATTTTGATGTGCTTGTTTTTAAGTAATAAAAGCAATTTTATTTTATTTTGAGGAGATAGTGGGAAAATATGAAAACTAAGACAGTTTGCAATTTTCTTATTCTGTATAATTTTGTACTGCGTATGGTATTGTTAAAACAAAACAAAAAAAGCATTAAAATTATTAAAAACTATAGACATTTAAATCAGTAAACAGCACACAAGATAATTAAACTTAATTAATCAACAATGAAAACCCCAGTGGTATTAAAAATAACTTTATATAAACATTCAGAGTCATCTAATACTGGTTGCTTTGCTTTATAAGACCTCAATGTATCATCAAGACCCACAGGTAATAATTTCTCATTACCCGCATCTGATTTTTTTTACTCAAAGTAGACATTCGCTTAAATTCTAATGAATCACCAAGTTAAAAAATCTTCTAATAAAATAAAACAATCAAATATTATCCCTTTAACTAAATTCAAAACCAATAATCTAAAAGAATTTTGTTCACAAAAATTTAAGCTGATAGAAAAAAATAAGCATTTAAAAACTTATAATACATAAATAAAAATTATGTGTTAAAACTATTCTGAAAAAACTAGTTAACCAGGAAATATTTCTCATTTGGTTTTTAAAACTTTAAACGAATACTACTAAAACCAATACAAAAAATTATTAAAAACTATAGACATTTCAATAAATAAATGGAACACAAGAAGACTACAAAAGTCGAATGAGGATAGAAAAGATCAAAATAAAATCAAACTATTAATCAACAACGGATGACATTAAAATAACTTTATATAAATATTCAAGCTTACATTGGTGTAGGAGAGTCATCTAATACTGTCTCAGATGCTTTCTGCTCCTCTTCTGTAAAAGACCTGTACAAAAACAAGACAGTGTCCAATATAATCCATAGGAAACTACCAAAAAAGTCAATAAAGTTGGACATCACCAATCCAATATTAATATCACAAGCACTTGTACAACAAACAGAGGAGTCAAGAAAGGCCCATACTTCATTGGGTTGGAGACGGGTAGGTAATAGATCAGGTCTCTCATGGTCATTTTGGTGTGATCTTTAGGTGCTTTGCGTTCTTTAAGTCCCATCTTGGGCTTCTTCTTGTCTTCCTAGATAAGGGTAGTAGAGGATAAGTTTAGCGAATTAAAATCATTCAGAAAGAAGCCGAGCACAAAACTTCATGTAAGTAGGCAACAAAGTACGATTGGAATTTTATGGGAGTTTAAATTTACATATATTAAAATAACCATTACAATTTAAAAGTTTGGGGTTTATTTTCTTAAATTAAATTACAAATAAATTAATACATTAATAAATCCCAATTTAAACACTCAAGCACTCCACAAAAACATTAAACATTAGTAAAAAACTGTTTTAAACATTAATAATAAATGTTATGCACTAAATCAGTAAATTAGGGTTTCTGAAAAAGCATGCAACAATGAAGACTGGAGTAAGCTAAAAATACAGAGGTGCATAAATAAATACACAATTAAATATATTAAAATTAAAAACAACTTTTAAATAGTGATAATATTTCACAGTTGTTTTTTAAATCAAACAAATGCAGCCTCACAGTCAAACTAAAAAAACTTATAGATGTTATATATTAATCCATATTATTAATAATTCTTTGGCAAATTTTAGTTAGCATTAATCATTTTAAAACTAGATGGCAGTGTTTGGACTAAAATGATGTAGGTTTTATAGTGAAAAATATAGAGCACACCTTAAATGCTGAGAACTATAAAAAAAAAACACTTGGAAATTCTCTGGAACTAATATTTATAGTTACATGACATGTTTCAGTAAAACTCCATTTTTATTTGTTTGTAAACTACTGATGACAGTTATAATATATTCATTATTAGGCATCACAATACCAATGTTTTAAAGAGTGGTTTTTATGCTCATTTTTCCCAATCTCATATTAATCTTGCACACCTACAGTTTATTACTGCATCTATATTTTCTCAAAACATTCTTCAGTTTTTGGAATACATATAAGAGAAAGACACAGCTTTGTGATTTTCTCTGGTAAAAGCCAAACACAGAGTCAAATGCTTGAGGTCTGTGATATTCAACCAAAAATACAGTTCTTTGAAGCCATTCTCCAGCAAGTCCCGTGCAGGCCTGTAGTGACCTCCTCATCTGGGAATTACTGCGTTAATGGACAAGCTCTTGTGCTTGCTATTATGTGCTCTACCATTAGAGGCGGCCATATAAGGAGTTCAAGCTTTAATGTTGTCAACCAGAATGATGTTTGAAAAAAAAAACTTTCCGAAACTAGCACCGAACCAGAAGTATAATTCTTTTGACAAAGAAATAAATCTAATTGTTTAGATGTTTTTTAACACTTACAGTAGTCTATGATCTGCAAGAGAATCCATATTTTATCACTTCAGTAGGGTTAAATGAATAGTTCACCCAAAAATGAATATTATCTCACCATTTACTCACAATCAAGTGGTTCTAAACCTTTATGAATTAGTTTTTTTCACAAAACAAGATATTCTGAAGAATGTTCAAGCAGCCATAGTAAACACCAAAAATACTATGGAAGTCAATGGCTATTTTTCCCCCCCAACATTCGTTAAAATATCTTCCTTTGGGTTCAACAGAAGAAGAAAAAAAAACTTAAAACTGCTTTGAAACAGTAAGTGTTGGGTGACTAAATAATGACATAATTTTAATCTTTGGGTGTACCATCCCTTTAAGAAAGCAATATTTGGTGAAAAACATCAAAGCAAGAGTTTTTAAAAAATAAAAATCAAGCTAAAGCAAAACTCATACACACCTTGTCTTTGACCATTTCTTTTTTCAAAAGCTCCCGAAGTTTCCGAGCCTGCGCTAATCGGATCATGTCTGCCGGGTCGTTCACAGCTGTCAAGGATTTGATGATCTTTGATGGTGACTTCAGTTTTTGAAGCTTCTCTTTCAACAGATCCGTTTGGCTTTGGTCCAGCGGCGCTCCAGGACCACTCTCCTGTTGAACAACTATCTCTTCCACAATAGGAGTCGGACGGCTTTCATTTTCATCCGAAACAGTATCAGGTGGAGAAATCGTCCCAACGCCTTCTTCCTGGACGGTCAATGGCACAACAACTTCTTGTAATGCCCCATGTTTTTGACTCTCTCCGTCATTCTGCAGTGATTCTGGAGAAATGGGTTGACTTTTGGCTGGTCTGCTTCCTCCTGAAGGTCTCCGTCTTGCAGGAACCCTGGGATTGTGGACAGGCGCAGGTATCTCTGCATTGGTGGTTGATTTTTCAGGCTCATTGGGTGTTACTGGTTTTACAGGACATTTTATTGGGGATTTCGGAGTCCTAGCGGAGGCGGAGGCTCGTGGTTTGGCCAGGTTGGGTAAAGCAGTGAAGCGTTTCCTCCTCGGTGGGCCTGATGTCAAAGAAGTGCTTGCTGAATCCTGGGTAGTTGAAATTTTAAATGACGCATCCCTATTGTGAAGCAAAGAATTAGTCATTAGATAGACAAAATGTCTTTTGTAAAGAATAATTTAAATTATAATTAAACAGAAGAAACTGTTTTTGTCTCATTTCTATAACAAATGTCCAAAAATTCTTCAAGCAAGAAGCATTTTCTAGACACGTAAAAAAATATTGATTTGTTTTTAGAAATAATAAGTCAAAATTAAGTGGGTTTTTTCTTAATATAGGCAAAATAATCTGCCAGTCGGAAAAGAAAAATAATCTTATTCCACAGGTAGATTATTTAGCTTGTTAGAGAAATAAGAAAAACAAAACAAAACAGAAACACATACACAGCTACAGATAGACAACCACTGCCTCCCCCATATGCCACGCCTTCGTATGCTTATCAGCCCCGGTGTGGGTAGGCAACCAGCTTTCTAGCTGCAGGACCAGATAGCTGTTACCTACATATCAGTCAAAAGTTTGGGGTCAGTAGGATTTTTAAATGTTTCAAAATAAACTTCTCCTGCTCACAGAGGCTGCATTTATTTCACCAGAAATACAGAACAAATTGTAAAATTGTGGAATGTTGTTGCACTATAAAATAACTGTTCAAAAGTAGTTCGTAATTTAATTTAATCATTTATTACTGTGATTTTAAAGATGAATTTTCAGCTTCATTACTCCAGTCTTCAGAGTCACATGACGCGTCTATTGCGAATTGCAATAATGATGCTAAAACGACATATTGTGCAGCCCTACATGAGACTGAGAAATAATGTATTTTATAAAATAATATAGCAGCCAAACAAAAATAAAAATTTAGGAAGCATGTCAAAATTAAAGCTTAGATTATGTTTAAGTAGCTTTTTTCTTATAATGTGACAAGCTATAACAGAAATAACTTTTATTATGACAGAAATTAAACAATTAACAAATCAATAAAATATGTAAGGGCTGCACTGTGACACAATGGGTCGCACGTTCGCCTCACAGCAAGAACGTCGCCGGTTCAAACTTCGGCTACGTTAGTTGGCGTTTCTGTGTGGAGTTTGCATGTTCTCCCCGTGTTTGCATGGGTTCCCTCCGGGTGCTCCAGTTACCCCCACAAGTCCAAAGACATGCGGTATAGGTGAATTGAATAAACTAAATTGTCCGTAGTGCATGTGTGTGACTGAGTGTGTATGGGTGTTTCCCAGTGATGGGCTGCAGCTGGAAGGGCATCCACTGTGTAAAACATGTGCTGGATAAGTTGGTGGTTCATTCCAGATTAATAAAGGGACTAAGCCAAAAATAAAATGAATGAATTATGTAAATGTTTAAAAGTATATTTTTGGAACCTAACAGAATTCACATTTTACACGCATTTAATTTTAATCCAATAAAATTTCATTTTTACATAAATTAATAAATAAATTTCACAAATCTATTAATTGCAATCTATTATTAGTCTGAAGGTGTGAGACTCACTCTCCACGTTTAGCGTCCTCCAACTGGTCACTAGGGCTGCTGCTCTGAGATGCTTCCTCGTTGGTTTGTTCTGGCGCTGCTATAGACGGGTCAGTATTCAGTTTTTCAGCTGTGACCTCTGAACCCTCAGATGGAGCAGAGTCAGCGGGACTCTGGGAAGCCTGAGCATTCTCCGCAGATGCTTCTCGAGAAGCTGTCGGCGCTCGGCCTGTGGGCTTCACGTTTGGCCGGACACTGATTCTGGACCTGCGCATCATCTTTCCCTGCTAAGAGAAATCTATAAATTACAAATGCAATTTTATATGTGTAGTAAACATTTGAAATGCAAGTAAAATGTCTCCTTTGATGCTTTAAATAATACTGGTGAAAATTAAATATCACAAAAAAAGTTAAATAATGCTCAAAATTCATTCAGTCCAGACTAGATTTCATCAATACAAGGTTTAAAAATAAACATAAATAAATAATGTAATAAAAAATAATAATAGAATAAATGAATATAATAAACAGAGATTACAAAATATCCATTTTCTTGGATGATGAGGTAAAGTTGGTTTTATATTGAGGTAAAGTTTATATTTGCATGTTCAGGCTTTCTCCTTAATAGTTTTACAGGCCTATAGCCGAAGGAGGGGTGGCACCCATCACTGACGAAGGTTCAGAATTTGTCCCATACATTAGCTCATTTGTCCTTTTTGACTGCTATTTTTAACATAATTTTTATTATAATTTGGCCTCATTTATAGGAGCCTCAGGAACTGTGAAAACATACTTTTTCATTTTTCAGAAACTTGGAACACAATTCAGGTCTGAAGGGGTTAATATCACTTCATAATATCATTTTATATCATTATAAAATCATTTTATATCAATATAACAATATAATTTTCAAAAGTATTGTTTGCCAATCTTAAATATAGAAATCATTTTAGCAGCCAATGACTATCAAAATACAACATTGTTCACGCACAGTCAATTAAATAGTGCTAATGTTGTTATGAAGTCATATTTCAGCAATATTTGAAGCACATAATTCTGTGCAAATGTCAACCTTGCCATGAAAAATAAATAAATTTTCACCAAAATATGGAAACCGTTTCAGGGTTTTTTGTGTAAGCTAGTATTTTACAGTACTTTAGAAATACTCAGAAATGCATCTGTCAATGTTTTCAAACTATTCTATTTGATTTACCAAAGTCAATTTCACATCTGTCGCATCCATAACGACACGTCTTCCTAATAAATGTGAAAATATTAAATTAAATAAAACCAACCATTTTTGTTTTCTAGAGAGCCAATTCTTATCCTTTTGAATATTATTGTTTTTTTTTTGGGTTGTGCAGTTTAAGACACAGAATTTCTACAATGTTGTTTACTGTAAACCCGCAGACTTTTTTGTCACATCCATAACTCATGTTTATTTTCATCATATAAGGTACAAAACATGTTTACAGATTGATATTTTTCTGATCCCATAACCCTGCTTCAATGTTAACATATAGTTTCTATGCGAATTTATGTTTTGAGCTTTTACTGCAAATGTCACATCTATAACTCTGGAATTGCTCACTTACAGGATGTTTTAGACTATATTTTAGAATATTCAAAGTAGCTTGGTAAGCAATATAGGACAGTCACAAGTTGTCACTGTCTAAAAATAAACGAATGTCCGAATATAAAACCAACTTTACCTCGACCACATTTGTAATATTATACACAGTAATACGACATTATTTTACAGTGAATAATGCATTAGTGTACTTGGTTCCTTAGACGTATTCTACTGTCAAGCCTATTTGACAGATGAGGTTAGTCAAAGTCTTTTCCCTGTTCGATTAAATGTAATAGCTCACACATTTACGTATACAACATCAACAAACTTAAAAAGTGACCAATACATACAATAATGTTTACAACATGTCTGTAATAACTACATTAAGTTAACTCATTGTAATGTTTTCTCTTCGTGTTGCCATTGAGTGCCCTGTCCAGCAATACCCATTAACCTCACACACCGCTCGTATTTTTACCCACACTTTGCGTTTTATAAGCTCACTATAAGTTTAAATACTTATAGCACAATCACGAACTTACTTTACGTTGAAGTTTATGGTGATTTTATAGTCAACTACTCAGCGGTCCACGTCCTCCATGCTTGATGTTTGTTACTGCGCATGCGCACTGCCATCCCGGAACTAAAGATGTCTCTAAGAACCTTAAGTTCCACCCGGATGATTTTAACAAGAGGACATGTTTGTCTACATGCTGTTTACTTGGACATTCAGTCACAGCAATACACAATTATAAAGATGTTTTTACCTTATGCATAAGCGTCAAACGAAAATGGATCCTGTGAATACAAGCGAGGCGGTCATGTCAGGCACAGAAGTGAGAAATAAAGGAGAAAGCAGAGATGAAGCTGTTGTGTTGGGAAATTCAGCAACATTAGCTCTTTCTGACACGAATCTAGTGTGTGTTGAATATCCAGCGGTGGTCAACAATGTGAACAGAATGCTGGACAGCATTGGAGGAGAACAAGGAGTGTCAAAAGTGAGTCTACTTTCAGTTAAACGAAGACCGAGACAATGCTTTGGCTGTCAAATGTGTCTGATTATGTTACTGTACAGTAATTAGTTGTTGTTAGAATTAGAATAAGCCGTTTAAACGATGGATAATTTGCTTTTATTATATAATATAAACATTATTATAGGTGAGTTTTCTCCATAATAATAATAATGTAAATTAATAATAATATAGTAATATGTTGATATATTTACAGTATGCACAATATCTTCATAGAACTTGATCTTTACTTCATATGATATATAATGATTTGTGGTATAAATGAAAAAATCTGTACGTACGTATCTGTACATATGTATGACCGTACCTTTGTGTATTATATGTATCTCATAATCTCATTTTTTACTTAAGAAACATTTTTATATTAATAAAAATTCCTTGCGTTTATATGGCACATTTCTGGACACTCAAAGCGTTACACGTTTTTGAGGGAATCTCCTCATCCACCACCAGTGTGCAGCATCCACCTGGATGATGCACACCACACACCAGCTGGAGAGGAGACTGATGTCAATTAATGGGAATGCCAATGACGTGGGAATGGTTAGGAGGCCATGATGGACAGAGGCCAGTGAGCAAATTTGGCCAGGATGCCGTGGTTAAACCCCTACTATTTTTCAAAGGACATCATTGGGATTTTTAATAACCACAGAGTCAGAGCCTCAGTTTCACGTCTCATCTGAAAGACAGTTAAAAACTGTTATGCTGTTTATGTTTTTTTTTTTGTTTGATTTATATAAAAGAACTGTATTTATTTGAAAGTTAAGTATTAAGTTATATATAGATATTATATATATTTTTATTAAACGTCTTTGATGTCACTTTAGAGGTATTTAGTACATCCAATGTTTTACTAAAACAAACTGACACAAATCTTTTGAACAGTACTGTAAATGCTTGTGTGCTGAATATGTGTGTGTTGTGAAGCTTTGCGCGGATACCCAATGGAAAAAAAAAAGCTTCAAGATGAAAATGGCATTTTAGACTCAATTCTTTCCTTTATAGTCAGCCTCCTTCAGCGTCACAAGAATTACAATACAAAACATAAAATAAAACAAAAAAATATGTAAAAGTATAGCATTTTAGGGGAAGAGCAGCGCACACACTTCTTTCTCCCTCTCCTCGCATACGCAGACTGACTCCTGCAGCGCACACGCATAATGCGGTGTATATACACATAGTAATGGACGTTACAGTGTGTGTAACCTGAGTGTTATAATGGATTGTATGTTAACCTGGGGTGTTTCTGGACAGACATATGCAGACTCTTCAAAAAGAATTGAGCTTCGCTTTCGGCCAGGGGATCCGTTCTGTCATCCTGCTTACGGCAATCGCTACTCCTCCACCAACCTGCTGCTCAGAGTTCGACGAAGGACCCGCAGAGGGAACAGTTCAGAGACCCAAATCAGCATGGAGATAGTAGGACTTATAGGAACCACCTATAAGTTTCAAGGTTTGAAGTGCACATTTATTTACTAGTATGTTTATTTTAATTAAATATTTTAACTTAATTAATTTTAATGTTAATTTTAATTTAAAAAGATATATTTTGAAATACATTTTAGACATTTCTACCAAAACCAAATCATTTATTGGGTGTTTATTTTAAATGATATGCAAGATTAATGGTTCAAAGGGGAGAAATTTAATTTAATTTAATTTAAAAACATCATTTTAACCATAGAAAGCATATTAAACTTTACTGTTTCAAATGTGAAAGCAAAATGTCAAAATATGGGTGAAATAATGCCCCATAGTCATTCAGGATAATGAAACTACATACTTATGATATGTAAAACGAATAAATTATAATAAATGCAATTATTTATTAAAAACATCTTACTGGCAAATAGGTAAAATCTAGTAGTTTGAAGGATTGTGGCAAAGATTTATGTGGTGCTTAAACAGTACTCGGTTTAATATGTCATTAAAGGAATCTTGTTCTAAATACGTCTGGAAAGATGTTTTGGTATATAAAATATCATTACACTGAGAGGCGTTTAACTTTACATCTGTATACCATGGTGAAAATGTAAGATAATCAATACATTTTATGCAAATACAAAAAAATAAACAGGATGCATAGTAATGTATGATCAAACTAAAGCTGTATTACACATCTATGTTTTGAGGAACTTTTTTTTCTTTTACCTGGATAGTTTGTACTGTTGCTTTTCCAGTTTTGATTTCATGCAGTCTTAAAGGGATAGTTCTCCAAGAATTGTTTTTAACGAACATTAAGGGGATAGTTTACCCAAAAATTTAAATGTACTCACTATTTACCCTCAAGTGGTTCCAAACCTTTATGAGGTATTTGAAGAAAGCTAAAAACCTGTAACCATTGACTTCCATAGTAGAAAAAAATAAATACCATGGATGTCAATGAATACAAGTATCCCAACATTTTTAAAAATATCTTCTTTTGTGTTCAACAGAAGAAAGTATCTTATAAAGGTTTGAAACGAGTGAAGCGAGATTAAATGAGAGCAGAATTTTCATATTTGAGTGAACCGTCCCTTTAAATATAATCACCCCAATGGGAAAGTTATTTTGAAGAGCACATAATTCATAACAATATTAGACCCTATTGACATTCATTGTTTGGACAACTCTACTAAACGCTGAGGGATTTTTCTAAATACCTGCTTTTGTGTCAAAGAAAGCAAATTAATCAAGGATGGACTTTAGTAATCAAATTATTTCCCTTAACCTGAATAAGAAAATAATATATTTAAGATGTAAACATGAGTTGCTTTTTCAATGTCTCTTTCATGATCTCGTTTTTTGCACGTAGATCGATAAATGACACTATCCAATGCTTCCTCTGGAGTTTCATGTAATTTCGGGTGTTTAATTAAATTTTTTTTACTTTAACTGCAGTTTGACAGTTTCGCTTTCATTCAGGAACATTTCATTCATGTCTTTGTGACATGGAAAGAAAAATGCTGGTTACGAATGGAAAGAAAAAAACCTCCTCACTTCAATAATGCAACTTAAATAGGAATACTGCACGTCTTAAGTCCATTTCTGTTTGGGTCAATTATGACTTTAGTTGGATTAAGGTCATCAAAAATTGCTGTTTACATGCTAGACTCTTAATCAGAGTATTGTCTTAATCATATTAAAATTGAAGTATTGGTGTCCATGCAAACGTCAATGATAGATTTTTTACCATTTCTCACTTTAGGAATGGCTGACTTCCAGTATCTGGCAACTCACAGCGATCCAGAAGGCAACCAGGTCTCCCTGTACGACAAGATCATTTTGCGCAAACCAGAGAAGAAGGAATTCTACGACAACCCTGTGCCTCTTTTCATTCCTCCCCCTATTTTCTCTCGTCTGGACATGCCTGTGGATTACTTCTATCGGCCTGATGTAATGCACAAGTAAGCTGGAAAACTACGTGAATTCTCAAATGAGTTCATAGGTTGTAATAGCAAATAATTGTACATGTGCTTTGATGCTTTTGATAGTTGATTACATCATTTGTTGTCTTCCCCATGAACAGCAAGGACACTGCGTTTCAATCCGCTCTCATGAAAGATCATATTATCGCCCCAAATCGGGCTCGCCGGCCAAACAATGCCATTTTTGTCAACTTTGATGACAAGACCATACCATCAGAACCTCTGGAGGCTGCAGTGGCCAGCTGGAAGAAGCTCTGTGTTCATCCTAACGATTTAAAGGCCGAGAAGCAAATCACACAGGTTTGTGAGATGGATTTACATGTTTTAATGTAATAGCAAATGATTATAGTTTATCAGTGCCTCTAGGATTTTGTATGGACATTTTTATTATCATATTTGCAGCCTAAAATTGCTGATTTTGTGATGGTTTTCTCAAAACGTATGCCTTTTTTGCCTCAATTCTAGTGTTTTGCTATGAAAAAAGAAAGAAGAAGTGTTAAATTGACCTTTTTTTGATCTTAGGAACCATCAAGACTTACTATATCCTTCAGGAACTTGTGTATTTATGATATCTATTAGGTAAAATTTGAAAGTGTGGTCAGTAATTTAACAGTAAGGGCATGTTAAATTGATCAGAGGTGTTAATATACACGTACCGGCCACTTTATTAGATACACCTTACTAGTGCCGGGTTGGAACCCCTTTCGCCTTCAGAACTGCCTTGATTCTTCGTGGCATCGATTTAACAAGGTACTGGAAATATTCATCAGAGATTTTGGTCCATATTGACATGATAGCATCATGCAGTTGCTGCAGATTTGTTGGCTGCACATCTATGATGCGAGCTTCCCGTTCCACCACATCCCAATGGTGCTCTATTGACTGAGGAGACCATTTGAGTACAATGAACTCATTGTCATGTTCAAGAGACCAATATGTGGTCATTTGTGCTTTATGATATGGTGCGTTATCCTGCTGGAAGTAGTGATCAGAAGATAGGTACACTGGTCGTAAAAGGATAGACATGGGCAGCAACAATACCCAGGTAGGCCGTGGTGTTGACACGATGCTCAGTTGGTACTAATGGGCCCAAAGTGTGCCAAGAAAATATCCCCCACACCATTACACCATCAGCAACAGCCTGAACTGTTGATACAAGGTAGGATGAATCCATGCTTTCATGTTGTTGATGCCAAATTCTGACCCTAGCATCTGAATGTTGCAGCAGAAATCGAGACTCATCAGACCAGGCAACGTTTTTCCAACCGTTTATCGTCCAATTTTGGTGAGCCTGTGCAAATAGTAGCCTCAGTTTCCTGTTCTTAGCTGACAAGAGTGGTACCCGGTGTGGTCTTCAGACCAGCTTGTCTGGCACCAACAACCATGCCACGATCAAAGCCACTTAAATCACCTTTCTTTCCCCATTCTGATGTTCAGTTTGAACTGCAAATCGTCTTGACCATGTCTACATGCCTAAATGCATTGAGTTGCTGCCTTTTGATTGGCTGATTAGAAATTTGCGTTAATGAGCAGTTGGACAGGTGTACCTAATAAAGTGGCCGGTGAGTGTATTTAGAACATGCTAAAAAAAAAAACTTCAGAATCATGATCTGTTGGATTATGTGACACTAACTGGATTAATAGCTAATAACAATTCAGCTTTGCCATCATAAAAATGAATTGCATTTTACCAGTTTTAAATTATACAACATTTACTTTAAATTGTGATATTTCAAAATAGCTCATATTGTATATTTTTATTAAAAAATAAACACAGTTTTGCTGAGCATATGACAACAACAACATAAAAATAGAACCTCGGACATGATAAAATGTGACCTAAATGGTGGTGTTTATACAGTATTTAGTTGCCGTTTCATTAGAGTGGGCGGTCAACAGGGTAAAGGGTTAAAACTAAAAATGCTCTTTTAAAAAAGCTGTGAAAGTTGTGGTTTAATGTTATGGGAAAAAGTCCTTATCTTATCCCACTACCACCTGTGCTTCATTTGGAAATAATCATTATTTGATTTCGCCTCCGCAGCTTTTCGAGAAAAGACCCATATGGTCTCGCAACGCCGTCAAGGCCAACATCAACATCCACCCTGAGAAAATGAAGCACCTCCTGCCATTTGTGGCATACTACGCGGTGAGTAGATTTAAAAAAAAAAAAAAGTAAACTATAGGCTCAGTAAACATGTCTGTGATAAACATATCTTGATTCTTTTCAGTGTGTTAAATTAGTCTCCTATCCCAGGTTCATGCAGAGAGCGTTAGGTAGTTGTTATGCAGCACTATCACTACGTCTCTATTTGTTTTTAGTGGGTTGTTATAGAAACATTGGTTCAACCTACAATGTAAGATTAAAACTGGAGTTCCTGTTTGTCTGTATGAATAATCAGTGGGCTTTTGTCAATGTGTAACCTGTATTGATTATTCTCTCTTAATTGTGATTTTAGCATTTGTTGTAATGCAATTGTTTTGTTATTGGTTTTTATTATAATTATTTAGGCGGAGGCTTTAAATAACAATAATTCATTCATTCGTTTTCCTTCGGATTAGTCGCTTATTTATCAGGGGTCGCCACAGCGGAATGAACCGCCAACTATTCTAGCATATGTTTTTTTTAATATTTTGGCTAAAAAAAGACCAAAACTCTTAAGTAAGAAAAGTGTTTAGTTTTGTTTAGTTTTTTTTTGGTTGTTGTTTTGCAGCACATATAACTAAATATCGGCATGGGCCGGTATAAGATTCTGACGGTATGATAACCGTGGATAAAAATATCATGATTTCACGGTATTGTGGTTACTGCTGTAAAATCTGCTCTTTTTAAATGTCTGGGTAAAAACAAAAAGTCTTTTCCCGTTTTTTTTTAACAATTACATTTTTAATATTTTGGAGCAGTAAACATGCCAGGCTAAATAATTCTATTGAATCATTAACTTCTGCTGTTTTCATTAGTTTCTAAAACAGATTTCTTTACCATTTAAACCAGCATCTTTGGATTTCCTTTCTGCTGGAGATACTGTTTTCCTAAAAACTAACAAAAAAAGTAATTAAAAAAATCTTACACATACCTTATGAATGGTATAGCAGAAAATGTTGTCAGTTTTAAAACCTTGACTTTTCTAAACTGCATTATACCTTGAAAATGGTTATCGTCCCATGCCTAACATATATATATATATATATATAATTGTTTAATTATTATTATTATTATTTTTTTTTTATTCATATTTGAATTGAATACAAGAAAGATATCAGGAATAAAACATCACTACAATTAAGAGAAAATACAATAACAAAAGCTAGGAAAAAGAGAGGGTGGTCTTTACAAATCCATGAAGTCATTAAATTTTAAGAAACTTATTAATAAGAAAAATAATAAGTCTAAGAAATTCAACAAGTGAAATTTCTGCCAGGAAAATATTCAAATATAGTTATTGTCTTTGAGAACTTATTTTTGTGCATCAAAAATGTACAATGTAATACAAACAAAACTTAACGATAGGATCGAGAGCATGATCACTACCAGAAAAATGCAGTAAAATATCTTTCATAGATGAGTTTAAAGAACACCTATGATGAAAATCGTCTTTTGTGAGCTGTTTGGACAGAACTGTGTGCAGGTATAGTGTGTCCACAGACATATTGGAGTGATATAAAGACAACAAGTCTCTCTTTTTTTTTCTGATGTTAAAATAGGATCCACCAAATTGATTTAAATCCGCATATTAATATGTCTCCGTAGTAACACGTAAAATCATATCCACAAGACAGGATGTGCGCAAAGAACAAAATCTGTTCAGCTTGCTGTGATCATCAATCATCATTAAATGTGATCAAGAATGAGTTTCACAAGTTTAAAATGTTTTTAAAACACTGCATGCTTGTAATGAATTACTTTGTCACCACAGCTGCATGTCAGTACAATTATAAAAGACTCTTCAATCCTAGTTTGTGGACGTTTAATCGGGTTTGTTATGTACATTAACATAACAGATATTCATACAGCAGTGGATATTAACGTGTATCCTGTCACATTTGTTGTGGAAAAACAGTGCAAAGTTAAACGCACGCGCTTTTATGTGTGTGTGTGTGTGTGTGTGTTTGCCTGAACTTTGTAACAACATTTTGTGACTCATCGTCGCAACTTCACTACAAATACATCAAATAATCATTGGGAAAGTTCTTACTGTTGTATTTCTAACAAACGATCTGCTTCCTTCATGTCTGTCACTGTGCTGTTTATCTGACGCAGCCAAGGCGGAGATTGAGGCACACTGACAAGAATGTGTAAACGCTGGGTGGGGACAACTAGCATTAAAGGCACAGGCCACAAAAACAGCTACAATGTGTTCAGAACAGAAAATTCCAATATTCTGAAAGCTATAATAAATAATCTGATGGATGTTTTGAGCTGAAACTTCACAGACAAATTCTGGAGACACAAAAGACTTCTTTTAAATCTTGAAAAAGGGGTAAAATAGGTGCCCTTTAAATCATACTTAAAAATGGAAGATGAATGAGAATTAAGGTTATTCCAAAGAGATTTGACACGAGTGCAGGAACTACATGTACTCAATCATGTAGTGTTTAGGTGGCACGGTGGCTCAGTGGTTAGCACTGTCTTCTCACAGCAAGAAGGTTGCTGATTCGAGTCCCGGCTGGACCATATGGCATTTCTGTGAATATATCAATGTGACCATATGGCATTTATTCAGAGACTAAGCTGAAGGAAAATGAATGAATGGATGTAGTATTTAGTTGTCCAGCATCATGTTCATCACAGAGAGCCGGGGGCCAGGGTTTCCTCATTAGAAATTGTGTCAAATTAAAATCCCTAATATTTGTGTGTAGTTAACAGGGCCATGGAGGAGTTTGTGGGTCAGGTTTGGATATGATCCTCGAAAGATACCAGGAGCTAAAATCTACCAGGTTTTAGACTTCAGAATCCGCTATGGAATGAAGCATGGTGAGCATCCCCATCGACCCAAACACATTCGAAACAACCCCAATTATCATACATTCTGTGACTCCAGATGCGAGTGTAATTGATGCTATATACATGTGTGATTTTTCTGTGTAGGATTTGGTGTCAATGACATGCCAGTGAAATCCAAGAGAAGTGCTTATCATTACAGCCGCCCAACTACTATCAACAGGGCAGGTATGACAACACCAATAGCACACAGTGTTCCCTGAATCATAGAATTTTTATTTAGTTTCTCACAACAACCATTCACCACCCCCTCAGTTCACTTTTAGAATCCAGTACCCTTTTGGCTCTAAATATTACAACATGTTAACATGCACAACATCATTCAAAGCTGGCTACATTTTTTTTATGTTTTTAAATTTGTAATAATAGTTCTGAGCAAAAATAGCGGCTTAAATTTAGTGGATAAGTCATTTAGTGCAAGTGTAAAGATGTGCATTACCTAAGATGTGTAAGATGTCGATCCCAGTTGTAAAACATCTAGTTGATCATTTGGAAAAGTTGCAGAAGGTTGATTTTTCCGATTAATCCTCTGTTGAACTGCATCCCAATCATCACAAATACTGTAGAAGACGTATTGGAACCCGCATGGACACAAGATTTTCACAGAAATCAGACATGTTTGGTAAAGGAAAAATCATGGTTTGGGGTTACATTCAGTATGGGGGTGTGTGAGAGATCTGCAGAGTAGATGGCAATATTACAGCCTGAGGTATCAAGACATTTGTGCTGCCCATTACATTACAAACCACAGGAGAGGCAAATTCTTCTGCAGGATAGCACTCCTTCTCATACTTCAGCCTCCACATCAAAGTTCCTGAAAGCAAAGAAGCTCAAGGTGCTCCAAGATTGGCCTTTATTTGAAGTTATTTGAGTCATTGCAGAGATGTATGGATGCAGTCCTCCAAGCTCATGGGAGTCATGCACAATATTAATTCTTTTTCCACTGCACCATGACTTTATATTCTATACTGTACATTATTTCTGTTAAATGACAAGACTTTTGTCTAAGCAAAGTCAGACCTTATTAAATAATAAAAAATCAATATTTTATTTTGGTAAAATAAGCGTAATCTGGAGGCCTTTGCCTTTCAAGCCACTTCTGATACCAAATGATCAACTAAAAGTAGTTTTTATTTGTTGTTCCTAAAACTTGCATAGGCAACAAGACATTTGTCAGGTAGTGTATACCATAAATTTGCCAGGCATATTTTTAACAAAAATCTTTTGATGACATATTAATGGCTATTTAAAGAACCACAGCACATCTAAAATATTAGTCAGTTAACATTTTTAAATCTTTATGTTACCACTATCCTTCAAACCACTACGTTTTATTGTCAGCAGGATTTTTTACTAATTTAAAATGTAATCGATTTGGTATGATCACTTACTAATTTATATATTTTAGTAAGCACATGTCAGAACACATTTGCTCCATTTGTACATGGACATCTGTCATGATGATGAAACATTTCTGAAATTGTTTGAAATCTTAATAGACACTGCTTGTTTTTAATATGCTCTTAAATGTATAGTCTAGTATATTAAACTGCTTTTTGTTTCTTTTAATGGTGGCGTATTGTTGTTTTGTGCAATTCTATAGTTCCTCTACCTGCTAGTGTGACAGACATCCCCCAGGAAAGCACTTCATCTTCAGGACCTGTCACTGCAAAGTACATGCTTAAGGTATTTTCAGATGTGTGATATTTTCCTTTAAGGGTTTGTTTTTCCTCGATCAGCCACTAATGTTTAAACCCGTTTTGTTTATACTCTTTAAAGGAATCCGTCTACATCTTTCGGGAAGGAATGCTGCCTCCATATCGACAGATGTTCTACCAGTTGTGTGATCTGGATGTAGAAAAGCAAGTACTTTGGGTTACTTTTTATTTTACAGTTTAAATAAAAATAAAAATATTAAATTGTAATATTTTAAATGACATACAGAATTATTAACCCCCCACCCCCCAAGTCAGAATTATTAGCCCCCCTGAATTATTAGCCCCTATTTATTTTTTCCCTAATTTCTGTTTAACGATAAGAATAGTTTTTTCAACACATTTCTAAACATAATAGTTTTAATAACTCATCTCTAATAACTGATTTATTTTATCTTTGCCATGATGACTGTAAATAATATTTGACTAGATATTTTTCAAGACACTTCTATACAGATTAAAGGGACATTTAAAGGCTTAACTAGGTAAATTAGGCAAGTTATTAGCCACTTTCACACAGTGATACTGGTAAATATCCAGAAAATTTCCGGAACGACCTTACCGGTAAATAAAAAAGAAAGCGCTGTTCACACAGACAAGGATGTTACAGAATTTTTCCAGAAAAGACCGTTCACACATCCATGCCAAAATACCAGTAAATTCTGACATCATTAACCATAAATTAGCTCTAAACGGCTGCGCTTGTATTTGTAATCATAGAAGGGGTCAGGCTTTTGTTGATGGTTTCACTTTTATTTAAAGCTTTAGGTGCTTTGCGAGATGTACATAATATGTGTGTGTGCTGGCCCTCACCAGAGCACTCCTGCACTTCACGTGCACATGCGTCAAGAAACCGAAGCAGAGCTTGAAGGTAAACAAACAACGGTTTATCATAAGCATCTTATCAATAATTTTTTACAGAGTTGGCATTCAGAAGGAAGATAGAAACGTTATTTGATTAATATCTAGCAGCTAAATGTGTCTGGAAAAATATTCAACGGCTTTTATTTTCATAAACAGTGCGGATCTAATGCGTCTGAATGGTCTGATAGGCTGGAGTAGACGTCTCACGTCGGCGCAATCTAAGCGTGAAGGCGCTCTTTCCGGCAATTTTCCTTCTGCGTTCACACAGAGCAGCATTCCGGCAAATTTACGGTAATGTTAGAACTTATCTTTCCGGAAAATTGCTGGAATGAATTTACCAGTATTTTCAAAAAGGACCTGTTCACACATACACCCTTACACAAAGGTCTGTATGTGTAAAAGAGGCTATTGTCTAAAGTGTCCAAAGAGGCTATTGTTTAACAATGGTTTGTTCTGTAGAAAATCTGAAAAAAAATATCACTTTAAAGGCTAATAATATTGACCTTAAAATGGTTTTAAAAGAATTAAAAACTGAATTATTCTAGACGAAATAAAACAAATAAGACTTTCTCCGGAAGAAAAATATATTTAAAAATAAATAAACAAATAAATAAATAAATAAACATAGGAAATACTGTGAAAAATTCCTTGCTCTGTTAAACATCATTTGTAAATTACAAATTCACTATTAAGCAAATAGTTTATAAGTAAAAAAAAATGTCCACAAGAGCAACAGCCAGTAAAATTGCTGTATTTTAGACTATATTTGCATATGTGACTCTATGGTACATTGCAAAGCATGTATTTTTCAGAAAGCCTTTTAACTTCATTGTCTTCCATAACTAAACCTAACAAAAAATAATTGTGCTTAACACACACTAAATGCATTCCCAAGTTTATTGATAAATACAGAAATATTAAGATTTGCATTAGAATATTTGAATGTTCATGCACAATTTACTTTCATTACTATAGTACGTGCATGCAACATGTAAAAGGATCTATAAAATAGGGTTTTCCTAAAATGTCTTAAAAAAATCAAAATTTTAGGCCTTAAAAGTCTTACATTTACTCAAATATTGTGTTGTTAAATCTTTTTTAAACAGGACTTAATTTTCCTTTGTTCATGTATTGCTAACCCAATCTGGCCAAAACCTATACAATCACCAACAATGCATCTCAATAAAACTTTAAACTGTTTATTTAAAAAGGTCATTAACTCTATTTATCATTATGGTTTCATTATTTTCCTTACAGTAACATTTGTTTAAAAGTGCTCCATGTATTTACTGCTGAACACTGACCTGGACAGATTGTTGTGCATAGATTTAGTTTATTATCATTTTTAATATTAAAAACAGTTGTTCTTTTATTTATTTTATTTTTAAAAAAGTTTGTGTTGGAAGAAAAGTGTATAGATACAAGTAGAGGTTGCTTGATTTTACACCATATTTAAAATACTTTGCTACGAAATATCTAAAATGTTTTAATTTTTATTATTAATTTATTATTGTATTATTAAACGCATTAAATTATAATAATTTTTTTGATAGGGCAAATAAAAATATTTTACATGTGGGCCAATTGAAAAATTCCTTCGCTTTTAGCCCTTTGAGTCTATAATTTTATTCATAATGGTCTTAAAAATGTCTTTAAAGTCTTACATTTAACTTAGTCAAACCTGCAGAAACCCTGCTGGAGATTGATGGCCGTTTCTTCATTCACTCATTCATTCATCCACTACGAGACTCATCCCACTCCTCCTTACCTTTACAGCTCTTCTCTTTTCCTTCTTTTCAGAATACAGAACATCATCCATAAGAATGATGGGAAAGAGGAAGTGTGTGATGAGAGAGATGGCTGGTGTGTTCCTCACACGGCCGATGAGCTCAGAAACATCATCTCAGGAATGATCCAGCAATACGTCAAAGCCAACCGCCCTGGTAAAAACACACACAAAAGCAGTGCATTGCTGATTATTAAATGGTATAAAAGCAAAATAACGCTTTGTCTTTGCAGGTCCATCCACCCAGAAGCCTGTAAAAAGAAGAGCCAAAGTTGACAGCGGAGAAGAGGATGATGAAGATGATGACGATGATGAAGATTTCAAGCCCTCTGATGGTAGCGACAATGAAATGGAAACTGAGATTGCAGATTACATGTAACTGCCCTTTAGTTTCATCTGTGGAACTAATACTTTTGATATGTAAATGGTAGTGCTGTCAAATGATTAATCGCATACAAAATAAAAGTTCATGTTTTTCAAATATATTTGTGCATACTGTGTATATTTTTGTGTATATAAATATATTCGTGAATATTTTTTTTTTGTCTGAATAACACAGTTGAGAACCGGGTTAGTAACTGTACTATGGAACGGAGCTGGGCAGCTGCTGCAATTGGATACTAAACCAAGTTGGCGACCCGGGAGTGTTACAGACTGTACCAAAATGCTGAGGACCAGGGGCGGGGTGAAATTACAGGAGCTTTCCAGGAGAAATAACAAAATGGGAGGGTGGCGGGAGTTGGGTCTGAAATATGGGAGACTCAGCTATGATTTATATATAATACAAGTTATACAGTTAAAGTCAGAATAATTAGCCCCCTTGTTTATTTTTTTCCTCAATTTCTGGTTAATGGAGAGATTTTTTTCAACACATTTCTAAACATAATACTTTTAATAACACATTTCTAACAACTGATTTATTTTATCTTTGCCATGAGGACAGTAAATAATATTTGACTAGATATTTTTCAAGACACTTCTATACAGCTTAAAGTGACATTTAAAGGCTTAATTAGGTTAACTAGGCAGGTAAGGGTAATCAGGCAAGTTACTGTATAATGATGGTTTGTCCAGGTTATATAGATTTATCCAGGAAGCTATTAATCATGTGACAGAACTAGTAAATTTCAAAGTAAAAAATTACCTTTTACTCTTTTACCATTTGGTTGTTAAATTCTTTTCATCAATGGACTGACTGTGGACAAATTTTTTGAAACAAAAGTACCTTGACACGCAGTTCACCAGCTTTATCAAAATGTCATATGATTACACACACATGCACAGTGGCATCCATTTATGCAATTATTTATCGCCTTTATTTTTTTTTTATTTCATGTTGTAACATAACGTGTTATGCTGCAGAAGTATCTATATCCTTTTCTTTGACGCTTTTGTCCAAAGCGACTTACAATTGAAGAGGCTGACCTCCCCGTCATTTTCCCCCTCTTTTTTCAGATGGCATGGCGGGTTACCATGGGCCAACTTTGGCCTGCCGGTCCTACTTTGGGCATCTCTAATACTTTATAGAGAATAAAGACTGCTCAGAACCTTAGACTGGGCTGAAAGTTCATCTACAACACCCCAAGTGCACAACCAAGACAATGCAGGAGTGAAGGACTCTATAAATGACCTTGAGTGGGCCAGCCAGAGCTCAGATTTAAACCTAATCATACATCAATGCATAATCCACCAATTATAATCTACAGACAATTCTCATCTCAACTGACAGAGCGTAAGAGGATCTAGAAAATGAATGTCAGAAACCCCTCCGAAAGTTTGTCATGATATAACACTTAAAAGCCAAAGGTCCTTGAACCAAGTTCTGAATACTTATACAGAAATCAATGAATTATAGTCATCAATTTGTCAGATTGTGAATTAATGATTCAGTGCTTTGGTTGATGAAATCTTTGTTGCATTACACTGCAAGTTGACACAATTGTTTTTTTTACCATTGATAAATATTCACTAATTTTTCCATGAGAGTTTGACTTAACAGCACACATGTTCTCCAGTTACTCCAGAGACTGTGTACTTTTGGAGTAAGATATGGCTTTGGCACACCTTGAAAGTGAGATATGATCTGACCTGTTTATAAAAGCGGACAGAAATCCTTTCAGTGCCACACTTGCAGCCACCGTCTGCTGATGATGATGATGCTGGGAGTTTTCATCTCTGCCGCCCTCTTCCTAGGGACTGCACATGGAGCTTCTGTAAGTCCTGATTTTTCCCAAGTATAAGTAACAATAATAATGTTTGTGCTATTAAAACATTAAAGTACAATAATATAGACAAACTGAATTAGTGTAAAATGTCAGTCACTTAAAAGTCATTCTCATGTCTGTAAAAATATTACGTTTTAAGGAAAAACTACTTATGATCCAGAACCAAAGCTGGCAAAATATTGAGGTTACAAAAAATTTCAACAGTTATTTTTGCAAATATTCCTTTTTTATATAAAATATTGTGTAATATTTTATAGTATGATGCTTAACAGTTATAGTAAAACAATATCTCACAGAGCAGACCTTTTCTTCCATATTAAGCATTTATGTCTTGCATTGCTAGATATAAGCGTGCAATTATAACTTGTAAAAACACATTTATAACTAAGATACAACCTCGAAATTCTGTCAGAATTATGAAATGTTAGAGTGATAGTTCACCCCAAAATTACAATTTACTCAAAATACCTTCAAGTGGTTCCAAACCTTTATGAGTTTCTTTCTTCTGTGGAACACAAACCAATGTTTTGAAGAAAACTGAAAACCTGTAACCATTTACTTCCATCGTAGAAATAAACAAACACTATAGAAGTCAATGGTTACAGGTTATTGTTTGTTTGTGTTCAACAGAAGAAAGAAACTCAAAGTTTTGAAACACACGAGGAGTCAATAAAAAGTGACAGAATTTTTATTTTCAGGTGAACTATCCCTTTTAATAGCAATTATTGTGAAAGCAGGCTTCCATATATTCTAACCCTGAAACTGCAGTGTTTTGTGTTTTACATAAAGTAAGTGACAAGACAAGTGTCTAAAATGCTACTCTATACATCTGACAATAACCAGGGGGCAGATTTAGTGATTTTGGGGCCCTAAGCAATTCCAGCCAAGGGGCCCCAAGTACTGAAATGCACCTTTTCTACTTTTATAGAATTTTTATTTATATTGCTGTTTTTTTTCGACATTTAAAATTACTGCAATCTCTACATTTTAAATGATTAGTTTTCTTAAAATGAATTTACAACTAAAAATAATGGTAACACTTTACAATAAGGATCATTAGTTAATGCATTTACTAACATGAACGAATCATGAACAACACTCATACAGAATTTATTAATCATAATTGAACATTTACTAATGCAATATTAACATCCAAGTCCATGCTTGTTAACATTAGTTAACGCACAGTGAGTTAACATGAACTAACAATGAACAACTGTATTTTCATTAAGTAACGTTAACTGACATGAACAAATACTGTAATAAATGTATTGTTCATTGTTTGTTCATGTTAGTAAATGCATTAACTAACATTAACTAATGAACCTTATTGTAAAGTGTGACCAAAATAATAAAAAATTCTTTTATCAATTTGACTGCTGGACTGCTCCATGATGGATATTTAATTTTGTAACATTATTATTACATAACATTACATTATTATTATTATTACATAACATTACATTATTATTATTACATAACATTACATTATTATAATAAAATGATATTTTCCCAGTACTGGGTTGCAGCTGGAAGGGCATCGGCTGTGTAAAACAAATGCTGGATAAGTTGGCAGTTCATTCCACTGTGACCTCTGATGAATAAAGGGACTAAGCCGAAGGAAAATACATAAATGAATGAACACAATTATGTTTGATTGTATAGTAAATAATATTTAATTACATTAAAATTGTATTTGTTTAACTCTCACCGTACAAAATATGGTAGAAAACAATGTTATATTTAGTTCATAGGTATAATTTATACTTCTAAATATTTTTGGGGGGCCCCCAGATTTCTTGGGGCCCTAAGCAGCCGCTTACCTCACTTATTGGCGAAATTCGCCCCTGATAATAACTGACCTGTAAATATATTGCAGTTGGGAGCTGTGCTCACTGAAGGAGGGATGGTGCAGGGAAAGAGTCATAGTGTTGGTCTTCTCCGCTACATGGACGTGTTTAAGGGTATCCCCTTTGCCGCTCCACCTGGCAGACTGCAGAAGCCGGTTCCTCACCCTGGCTGGGAAGGTGTGATTTTTTTGGGTGGGGCCTACAAGTTGTGCTTCTACTAGGGAATAAAATAAGTGAGTACTGATATAGTGTGCTCTTGCTAACTTTACCTGCACAGGTGTCCTGAAAGCCACTGACTATAGTAAGAGGTGTATTCAGCTCAATCTCCTTCAAACCGATACCGTGGGCAGTGAAGACTGTCTGTACCTGAACATCTGGGTCCCTCATGGGAAAACTGGTAAGGCAAAACTTTTATTCATTCACAAGACAAAGTAGAATTCAGAACTGCGTTATTAGCAACACCATAAAGTCAACAAAAAAAAAAAAATACAATCGAATTGCATACAATGAAATTCAATAGGGTTCTATTGTGTCATGGAATATGGACAGCATTACAAAACAGTCCAGACAAGGAAAATATTCCTTGTTGTAAATTGAGAATATAGCTCATGCCAATTCATCTATAGACATTTTAAGTCTTTTTTTTAAAGAAAAGCAAAAAGAAAACAAGCAAAGCATTCTACTTACCTTGAAATGTGACATTATTACACATACTGTGTGTACATTTAAAATGAAACTAAATGCATATTGCAAACACAATGCTGGAAGCATACAAATAAATAATTTGAATAATACTATACTAAACTTATCGATGTGTACAGCTCTGGTTTGTTTTAATCCAGCTCTTAGCCATTGATTTAAATAAAGTTATATCATGTACAGCTTCAAGGTAGGTTGGTAAAATATTCCAGTTTTATAATTCAAACGTATCCAAATGACTATGTTTACCCTCTCTGGACTGACACCCTCTAGTTTCCTACAATATGCCTGTTATGGTGTTCATCTATGGTGGTGGCTTCCTGCTTGGCGGTGGTCAGGGAGCAAACTTCTTGGACAACTACCTGTATGATGGAGAGGAGATTGCAGATAGAGGAAATGTCATCGTGGTGACGTTCAACTACCGTGTCGGATCCATGGGATTTCTCAGCACCGGAGATGCTGACGCACCTGGTAAGAAGCTAAATTAGAATTTTGATTTGGAGACATACAAAAATCTAAACGCAGCCCCCTCTAAGAGAACATAATAATGAGGGGACAAATGAGATGGAAGGGAAATTAGTTTTTCTGTGATTTATTTTTTCAATCCCCCTCAATAATTTTGGGTTCACTCACACAACTTTCTGTAAAGACAAATTCGAAGGTCTATTTGTTAACAAAAATAATGTAAACAAATGTAATGCTAAAGGGATAGTTCAGCCAAAAGTGAAAATTCTCTCATCATTTATTCACCCTTCACTTGTCACAAACCTGAACACAAAAGATGATTTTCTGAAAAAATAGCCATTGACTTCCATAGTGTTTTTGTTCCTACTTTGGATGTCAATGGCAGCTTTTGTCCAACATTCCTCAGAATATCTTGTTTTGTGTTTGACAGAAGAAAGAAATGTATAAAAGTTTAGACTATAGAATTTTCATTTTTGGGTTAACTGTCCCTTTAATAATAATAATTTCTTAAAAACACACAAGTGAGAAGCACAAAGTTACTTTTATATATACATTTTTTACCCACCACAGACCAAAAAATGCGGTCTTTCTATGGAATAAATAAAGAGACCATTTGGATATTTCTGCAAAGTTAATGAAGGGCAATTTAAAAGTTATTCAAGAAAACACCAAATCTTTCCAATGCAAGCTCATTTATTCGGTCTCATTTTGCCCCATCATTTACACAACATTTCTTTTAGGGATGAAAAATTTTTGCCAACAATTTTTTTCATATTTCAATTCAATTCACCTTTATTTCTATAGCGCTTTTACAATGTAGATTGTGTCAAAGCAGCTACACATAGAAGATTATAGTAAATTGAAACTGTGTCAGTCCAGTTTTCAGAGTTTAAGTTCAGTTCAGTTTAGCTCAGTTCAGTGTGGTTTATTATTCACTGCTGAGAGTCCAAACACTGAAGAGCAAATCCATCGATGCGTAGCTCTACATGTCCCGAACCATGCAAGCCAGTGGCGACAGCGGCGAGGAAAAAAAAAACTTCACCAATTGGCGAAAGTGAAGAATTAAAAAACCTCGAGAGAAGCCAGGCTAGGTTGGGCATGACCATTTCTCCTCTGGCCAAACGTCTTGTGCAGAGCTGCAGTCTAGGCGCCGGAGGCTGGAGAACGCTGGATGTCAGTGAGACTCGTCTGTCCCTGGAGCGTCACAGGAATCATGCTCTCCACTCCTCCATGACCACCACAGCAGCTGCTCAGGATATGGCCTGGTCCAGGATTATGGGAACCTTTGGATCATTTCGTCGTGGGTCTTGGATCGCATCAGTGGCACTGCATAAACTCTGGGGGCCTCGGGATGAGTATCCCCAGGTGAAAATAGAGAATAAAGAGAATAATTAGCGTAGCTGCTGTTCATGGTTTATATAAACGAGATGCAGAAACCTGCGTGGAGCACATTCATGCATCATACCATTATGTGATGCATTGAGTGTGTGCTTTACTAAAAAGATAGGTCTTTAATCTAGTTTTAAACTGCGAGAGTGTGTCTGAGCCTCGGACATTATCAGGAAGGCTATTCCAGAGTTTAGGAGCCATAAATGAGAAGGCTCCACCCCCTTTACTTGGCTTTGCTTTTCTACGTACTACCAGAAGCCCTGAGTTTTGAGATCTTAAAGAGCGAGTTGGATTGTAGTGAGACAGAAGGTTGGTTAGATAAACAGGAGCTAGATTATTTAAAGCTTTATAGGTAAGAAGCAATATTTTAAAATCAATAAGAAACTTAACAGGCAGCCAGTGTAAGAAGGATAAAATTGGGGTGATATGATCATATTTTCTAGACCCGGTAAGAACTCTGGCAGCTGCATTTTATACTAGCTGAAGTTGGTAATAGATGATGCTGGGCAGCCAGCAAACAGAGCATTACAGTAATCCAGCCTAGAAGTCATAAAAGCATGGAATATACTATATTTCTTCCAATGCACCTTGTTATTTCTGATATCATGTCCCTTTAGTATGGATTAGTGGACCATACTGTATATGTAAGCATGATTGATTGACATGATTGGGTATTTAAATGACAACCTGAGCATGTCCTGGTTTATAGGAAACTATGGTCTGTGGGATCAGCATGCTGCAATCGCCTGGGTTCACAGGAACATCAAGGCTTTCGGTGGAAATCCAGACAACATTACCATCTTTGGGGAGTCAGCCGGGTCTACCAGTGTCAGCCTCCAGGTTCTAAATTTTGTTTATTTTATTTTCTGTTTGCATGCTTATGTAATACATTTTAATGTGAGAGTTTTGCATAAGCCTTGCTATTTGATATGCTTACTCACTTAACTTACTTAACCAAAATCCATAAGAGCTTCTAAGATTTGTGTTCATATCATCCTGCGCAGATTCTTTCTCCTAAAAACAAAGGCCTGATCCGCAGAGCCATCTCTCAGAGTGGCGTTGCTCTCTGTCCCTGGGCCATCAACAGAAATCCAAGAAAATTTGCTGAGGAGGTGAGCTTCACCTTCACCAGTGTGCCTCTTTCAGACCTAAACACTAAGTACAGTGCATTTGATGAGCTTGTTGATTTATTTATGATTTCTAATTTCTTGTGTGTGTGTGTGTGTGTGTGTGCGTGTGTGTGTGTGTGTGTGTGTGTGTGTGTTTGCCATTTTAGATTGCCAAGAAAGTAGGATGTCCCACTGACAGCGGGATGGTGGCCTGTCTGAGAAGGACAGATCCAAAGGTTGTAACTCTTGCTGGGAAAGTGAGGCTTGCTACATCTGCTACTGGTAAACATTCAGTCTCTATTTGTCCATATTTAGACCTTTATAAGATTGTTTAATGCAATCGTTCAAGAACAGTTACAATTCTGTCATTATTTTACTTCCACATTTATGGGAGTTTTTATATATGCAAAATTCAGAAACTCGTGTATTAAAGGCTGAACAAGGTATTGCACCCCTGGTTCAAAACACATTTTCACTCAGGCCCTCCTCTGATGACTTCACGCAAGCACAGGTTGCCAGATTGACGACATCAACAAGAGCATGCCTGACTAATGAGCCTAAAGGCTGATTAAAATCATGTTCTAAATAAAAGCAACGGCACGCAATATAAGGAATATTGTACATATTAAAAGTAGTTTTTTCCTAACCAACACCTGAAATTTATATTTTAGAAATGGCCTCTATTTCTTGCAGCTGAAAAACAGAACTATGATAATGATCACCTCAGGTACACCTCATGTGCTTTATTCAGTGTTAAATGCTAATAATGCGAGTTTAAATGCCATTTCACATAAGATTTATTGTCATACTACATTTCGTTGAAGTGCAGTGAGTGCACTATTCTGTGCTTCTGAATGGCTTTATTTACATTTCTGTCGCGTTAAGTCTGGTGCAAACACTAAAACTGCTTATCACTGCAAATCTCATCACAGTAGCGTGTAGTTGGGACACAGGGTTACAATGTAACCTGCTCACCTAATGTTTACATTTGTAATATTTATACTATTGACTAAATAATAACCACCTCATGTGGAACTCTGAATCCACGTCTCATTTCAGAGTTTGCTATTGTCCACCGGAGGTTGCATTTCAAGCACTTTCAAGAGCTTTTCTGAATGACTGAATAAAATACTCTGTTTTCCACCAAGGCAACCCTGGGTGTTGAAATATAATTGGCTAAATTAGCATTGGGCGAGTTAATGGACCAAAACAAAGACAGATGTTCAAGCACAGAATGCACATTTTCAAAACAGAATAACTGACATTAGCATTGTTTTTCAGATAAACAAAGCATGTTTCTTGAATATCTGCAATCATATTACGGTATTTTTATGCTTTAGAAAAGTAAAAAACTTGCATAGAGCACCTTGCAGCACCGAAGCAAAATTAATGAAGGAATGAATGTATTAGTGAAACCAGTGGCCATTAAGTGAACTGCAGTCAGCAAATTATTGCTTGTGTTCATATAGAAGTAATGTTCATACTGAACCTGATTTAATACCCTATATACACTCACAGTGAACTTCTTTTATCTTCTTTGATTAGAAGTTTAAAAAGTTGAATTAATGAAAAATGAGAAAATAAACAAGACAAACGACAGAAGTTAGAAAAGCGTGTGATCGTACAGCTAAGAATAAAAATTTGAATGAAATATTTTTTACATTAATATTAATAATATATTCACTTTAATGTAACAGATATATTTATAATTTTATGATTACTTAATAACGCTGGCAAAAACAGTAAATACAATGCAAAATCAAGATATTCTATCTTTTTCAGAACCCATTGTGCACAATCTGTATCTGTCCCCCGTCATCGATGGTGAATTAATCCCTGATGAGCCTGAAACTCTTTTCAGGAACGCTGCTGACATCGACTACATCGCTGGAGTCAATGACATGGATGGACACCTCTTTGCCACCCTTGATATTCCCACGATCAACAATGCTCTCGCGACCACAACTGAGTAAGTCTTCAGGAATCATTTTAAAGAGCCCATATTATACATGAAATAGGGTCATATTTTTGTTGTAAGGGTCTCCAACAACAGTCTAATATGCATGCAAGGTCAAAAAACACTTTCATGGTCTTATAATCTGCATTTATTTTTACCTAATTATCCCAGCGACTCTCATATGAATCGTTCAGCGATTCATTTGTTCCCAAACCCCTCCTCAGCGCGAAGCTAATCTGCGCTGATTGGACCAATGACAGCCTGCTGTGATTGGTTGACAGTGACAGGCTTCAGCGCGAGGCAGAGTGAAATGCCCAGCTGCTAATCAACAATATAAAAGTAGTCACAGTGCATACACGCTTTATAGTGTAAGGCTTTTTTCACACACACACACACACACAACCCTCCTCAGAAGAACTGGGGAGATCGACGCGAGTCTCCTAGCCGTCACACACTCTACCTGCTCTTTTTCTCTCTCTCTATCTCTCTCACACACACACACACACACACACACCGCTCCTCAGAAGAACTAGGGAGAGCGACGCGAGTCTCCTGTCTCCTAGCCGTCACACACTCGACCTGCTCTTTTTCTCACACACACAAACACACACACATCACGCTCCTTCTCAGAACTAGGGAGATCGACACGAGTCTCCTGTCTCCTAGCTTACGATGGCCATAGCAACGACAAACGGCAGTGGAACGCGAGCTCACAAAAGCATTTAACGTTAAATCCGTAAACAAAGCGGCACGCGTCGCGTTTTCAACGTGGCTTACATGCGATATGAGAATATAAAGAGTAACCGCGTGTACTGTACCAGGTTAACAAGTAACAAAACACAATAAATACATAATTTGCAAGCTAGAGTAAACGAGGCAACAATTTTAATCGCACTTACTTACACTAGTGAATAAACCTCAACCACTGACTCTTCACAGTTTCATCTTTGGGTAGAGACTGTCAATATTATCCATCTGAGCACAGCGTGACTTCATTCGACCGGCGGCGTCTGTGTGTGTGTGTCTAGTGTTTTTCTGTGTTAGTGGGCGGGGCCGCAGGTTTCAAATCTCCCGGGTTTGTGCGCGTAACTACTGGCGAGGCTTGTGTTTCGTAGCCGCGTCATTGCGAAACACCTAATGACTCGTTATCAAGACGACTCGTTTGAAGCACTATGAGTCGACTCTTTTATAGATGAATCAATAGTTTTAAACACTGTACACTTACAGATTTAAGCCTTAGCTGGATATTTCACTTCACTTAGAGCTGTGTTACACACTACATGGAAGGGCATTTTTAAAAACCCATAATATGGGCTCTTCAAATACTTTATTTTAGTTTTTTTACCAATATGGTAATTTTTTGTATTTTTTAAAAGAGTTTAGAAGTTTTTGTAAGTTTAGAAGATTGAGGTTGGTAAGATTTTCTTTTTTTGAAGAAGAAAAAGCATTTGATTGATTAAACATACAGTAAAACAGTAATACTCTGAAATATTATTACAAAAGAAAATAAGTGTTTTATATAACTTATTCCTGTCTTAGCAAAGTCATTAATTCTTCAGAAATCATCATAATATGCTAATTTGGAGCTCGGGAAGCTTAATATTATCAAGCTTTTGTGGAAACCTTGAATTTTTAAGATTGTTTGACCAATAGAAAGTTCAAAAGAACTCATTTATTTGAGTTCTGTATTAATTTTTAGTATTATAAATGCCTAAAAAAGAATCTTATTGATTCCAAACATTTAAACTTTATTATGCATTTAAAAAAATCTTTTTGGATGGGAATATATACACAATTAAAATGACAAAGCTTCCATTATGGAAAAAACAGTGATGTACACTAAAGGAAATTGGCCTTTTAACAAAGAGATAAGCTCATATCTTCAGCACAGGAAACTACACTTGTCAAATAATGATATAATGATATGAACTAGAAACATGATTTTTTTAAAAATGTTATCGATTTATAACAGAGAGGAGGTCCAGGCTCTCGCTACTGCCCTGTCTAAAGACAGAGGCCAGGATGCTGGTATTGCAACTTTTCAGGAGTACACAGTCAACTGGGGTAGTAAACCTAACAAAGAGGAAATCAAGAAGACAGTTGTGGAAATGGAGACAGACTACATCTTCCTGGTGCCAACGCAAGCAGTCCTGTACCTCCATAGTGACAATGCCAAGTAAGCTGACTTTGTTATTTACTGACATCTCAGTGAATAGTAGAAACCTTAAAACAAGCATTTCTCCTCATTAGATCTGCCCGAACCTACTCGTACCTGTTCAGTGAGAGTTCTCGTATCCCTGTCTACCCTCTGTGGATGGGCGCTGACCACGCTGAAGAACTTCAGTATGTGTTTGGAAAGCCTTTCACCACTCCTTTGGGCTACTTCCCTCGCCATCGGGACGTCTCCAAATACATGATTGCCTACTGGACCAATTTTGCTCAAACAGGGTAAGTAAACATTAAAAATATTTAAAAATAAAACATGAAAGCATCTCATTTTGGAGTCCACATAAAATTTAATTAGCAAAAGTGATGTTATATACATATACACTGTACTTTCGCTAGTCACTACATTAGTCCCCTAATATAGAGAAGGAGTGAACTGGAAGGCATACTGTTTGTGCTTTCCTGGTTGATAAATCCCTCAGACAGATTTGATTTTCTTGGTCAGACGCTGTGATAGTTATTTAACACATATTGAGCTGTGTATTAGTGAAAGCCAAGCGCTTTTGATTTCTGTTATTTATCCAAATGTTACTTTAAATAAAAAATATTTGATTTTGAAACTTACATCAATACGATTCTGCTGTGGACGCCATCAGACACAGAAAATTATTAGGCACACGAACTCTAAAGAAGCCTTTTCACAGCAAACGACAAACCACAAGTCATTAATTTCCAATGGAGAGTAGTCCAGGAGCTGCGTGGGGTTATGATCATCTCCCTATGTGGAAAATTTGGATCCGATTTGAGCAACAAATCCGTTAAAATATTTGAACTTCTGCAACTAGACCATATGTGACCAACCGACAATCGTGTCCGGATGTCATATGCAGTGGAAAGGCGGCTGGAGTTGCACACTTGTTATTGTGGTAATGATTGAGTGCACCTCAGAATGTCCACTATAGTTCCAGACTCCACTACAAATGGCTGCTCTATCAAATAGTGCACAAGTTAAGGGTATAGGAGGCGACTTTGAATACTGCCATGGAATAAAATAAACACAAGTGTCTACCTTTGTGAAAATTAATGTCTAAATATTGCTAAAATAATATTCCGTTGCCATTCAGTCTAATATACACTCTTCTGCCACTTTATTAGCCTTATAAGTATAAGGTTGGACCCTCTTTTACCTTCAGAACTGCCTTAATCCATCGTGGCATCGATTCAATGAGGTATTGGAAAATTCCACAAAGATTTTGATTCATATTGACATGATAGCATCGACATCTGGCAACTGTGGACGCCATTTGAGTACAGTGAACTCATTGTCATGTTCAAGAAACCAGTCTGAGATGATTCACGATTTATGACATGAAGCGTTATCCTGCTGGATGTAGCAACAATACTTAGGTAGGCTGTGGTGTTGACACGATGTTCATTAAGTATTATTGGGCCTAAAGTGTGCCAAGAAAATATCCCCCACACCATTACAGCACCACCACCAGCCGTTGATGGATGGAACAAGGCAGGATGGATCCATGCTTTCATGTTGTTGATGCCAAATTCTGACCCTAGCATCCAAATATCACAGCAGAAATGGAGACTCATCAGACCAGGCAACGTTTTTCCAACCTTCTATTGTCCAATTTTGGTGACCTTGTGTGAATTGTAGCCTCAGATTCCTGCTCTTAGCTGACAGAAGTGGCACCCGGTGTGGTCTTCTGCTGCTGTAGTCCATCCACCTCAAGGTTCGATGTGTTGTGCATTCAGAGATGCTCTTCTGCATACCTTGGTTGTGATGAGTGGTTATTTGAGTTACTGTTGCCTTTGCCAGCTCAAACCAGTCTGGCCATTCTCCTCTAACTTCTGACATCAACAAGGCATTTGCATCCACAGAACTGCTGCTCACTGGATACTTTACCTTTTTCGGACCATTCTCTATAAACCCTAGAGATGGTTGTGCGTGAAAATCCCAGTAGATCAGCAGTTTCTGAAATACTCAGACCAGCCCGTCTGGCCTCAACAACCATGCCATGTTCAAAGTCACTTAAATCACCTTTCTTCCCCATTCTGATGCTCTGTTTGAACTGCAGCAGATCATCTTGACCATGAGTTGCTGCCCTGTGCTTGGCTGATTAGAAATTTACGTTAACAAGCAGTTGGGCAGATGTACCTAATAAAGTGGCCAGTGAGTTTATATTTCTGTAAAAATAAAACATATTATTCTGGCCGCTACTTATTAAAAATATACATGGCAAAAAGTGAATTGTATTATATTTTAAATTATTTAAAACTAAGCCCTGTGTACATCTCCGTTAAGAAATATCAAAATATCAATTCTTACTTCACTCTCCCATTCGCTCTCCTTCACAGGAATCCCAACACAGGCGAGTCCAAGGTTCCCATAACCTGGCCTGAGTTCTCCAACCCTGGCCATCAGTATCTGGAAATCAACAATAAGATGAACAAGAACAGTGTGAAGAAGATGTTGAGAACTCGCTTGGTTTACTACTGGACCACCGTCTTTGCCAGTTACCCTACTGTCAGGAACTGAGCACTGCCAGTCCAACTGTAAAATCATGCAGCCCAGAATTAATCAGCTAATATAGTGTGAAGATTCATACAATAAAATAAATGATGATCAAAACAAGTATTATTTTCTGTATATGTTATTAGGGACCCCAGTGACCATTAAAAGAATTTCTGTCCTTGTCCGCAACTCTTTGCTCATGTTCACAGTATTGAGTGTACATTATTCAGTGATGTAACATATCCACAAGAAAATTGTTTTTGTTCTAAAAAAAAAAAGATTTGGCAACACTTTGCAGTGATATAATGATAAGAAACATCTAAAAGCCATTCATTCCACACTGTTGAGAGGAGTATTTAGATGAATTTGCAAATATGTGCTGTGCTCTTTCCTATAATAAACACACATGTAAAGTGACCCAGCAGAAAACATTTGATCATTTAAATATGTTTGCAAAAGGTCTCCAATTCACCAGTGCCATGTCAACAGATGAGGTCATTAAAATTATACTATTAAGATGCATTTAATATCACATTAAATTATTTAGATGCATTGCATTATTTGAAAAAAAATATTGATTTGATTAAAAATGAAACAGTTTTATGTCTCTGTTGTCAGACCGACAATAACATATTTTGAACCATTGCATCATAATCAATTCTCAAAAGTACAGTATCTAAAACAGACACATTTCTAATTTTGTTTCAAAATGAATAACTAAAGTTGGGAATCAGTTGTATTTGTGAAAGAGAGGTTTAGTACACAAATAGATCACAGAAACATCACTTTTCAAATTAAACTGTAATAAATGGTTAACAATCCATTGAAATGGTTCTGTTAAATGAGATTTTGGTCATTAGAATTTATTTAGTTTATTTTTATCTAAATAAAAACTGTGAATATGCTCATGAAGAGTGGGAGATTTGTACATTCTAATTTCTTGCTAAAATTAGCAAAATTAACTATTTGGAAACCTTTGAAATGGAAAGTCAAAAATCTGCGTCTGTCAATCTGTTCTCTGATTGGCCTTAAAAACTGAGCTTTTTAAAACTATTTCACTATTTAAAGGTAATGATTTTGGAGAGGCTAGCAGTAGCAAGCTAACAGATCTAAAGCTAAAAACCAAAGATCCTGCCCTCCCTGGATAATCACAAAACAGGCTCAAGCAACAAGATGGGAGAGTCAGATAACCTCATAAACCAGTAACATAATAAATCAGCCTATAAAGTGGTAATGTTATGACAAAATATCATGTCTGCACAAATAAGGGCTGCACAAACAAGGCAAAGACATATGTTCACAGGTAGGTAGGACAGCCTATCGGAACTTTCGGATGGAACATTTTGATTTGACAAAGTTTTTGTTGAAATAAAAACACATAAATAAATGTAGACCATTTGCTATCGAAATGTGAAGAGACTTTCAACCTGCATAACAACAATATCACAAACCCTCCCTTTAAAACCTTAAAGGAAGATTTCACGCAATTCAAAGTTATTTTTAAGAACACTGTTGAAAATAGGCTCATTTTAAACATCCTGGAGTTAAACAGTTAAGTGTTGCCATTTTTAAATAATTTCAGGCAAATTCAAGTCTAGCCGGAACACTTTTAACTTAACTTAGCATAGATCATTGAATCGGATTAGACCATTAGCATCTCACTCAAAGAGTTTAAATAATTTTCTTGTGAAAAAAAGAAAAGTTGCTGTTTTCTACATCGATATGGCTAGGAAATATACTCTCATTCATTCATTTTCTTTTCGATTAGTCCCTTTATTATTCTTTGGTCACCACAGCGGAATGAACCACCAACTTATCCAGCGGATGCCCTTCCATCTGCAAACCATCACTGGGACACACCCAAAACATACTCTCATTCCAGCATAATATTCAAGAAACTACTTCAGCAGGAGCAATAATATTACACAGTGCAGAGATTGGCTGAATAGAGTAAAACTCAACTGTCTTTTGCCTATTTTCCAAAAAAGAGGAGTATTCCTTAAAGATTCCAAAACCGGCTTTGTGAGGCCAACATGAAGATTGTTTTCAAACTACTCTAGTTTGTTGTTTTTGTTATGTGACCATAGTTTTTTTTCCTGCTGTTAATCAATAGCCTGCTTGAGTGATAACACCTTGTGGACAAACCAAGTAGTGTAAAAACTATTAAAAGTGTGCATGCATGCTGTGTTTACATTGTGGCTGTCTCTACAGATGCAAAGCTTGTGCCACATACTGGAATATCGGTTGAGATACCTTTATCTCCAGTAATCGATTTTTGAAGACAGCATAGATGTATCCTTATTGATCTATATTCCACAATGTGGAATTTGATTAAGTGAGAGTTCAGCTAAAAAAATAAATATGGCTCGTGAATGATTTGAAGAATTGAGAAATTACTACGATATTATTGGCTATTGAGAAATTTTGCAGTAATTTGTTTAATTATCTTTAACAAAGCTCTCAGTTTTGTTGATCATTAAACCTTTAGCAACTTATGATTGCTTTTGTGTATAAAAAGATCAGTCTGCATTCATAAATTCTGTAAGGAGTGTGACTATAGCCACCCTGTAAAAATATCCATAAATTAGCAATTTTCCATATTTTATGATTCATGTTTTTATTTTTCCCTATTTATTTATGCTTTTGAATTGCATTATGGGTAGGCCCACACGGAATCTGCACGTGCAGAATTCCGCATATTTCTAGCTTATCATTGAGTCTATTTATTTACTTGTGGAAATGTGTGTACATTTATATTTATTGCGTTTTTAAATGAATTTGAGTAATATTATTGACTAATATGAAAATGTTCATTTGATTTATTTACGATATAGTTTGTAAAGTAATGTTTTCTGTCTTTTAGTAGACCTATTATATGAGAGACTTGCTTTGTTTACCAAATCAAGTGGATCTAATTGGATTTTTATTGTAAACATTAAATAAAAGTTAAAAAGGTATTACTTTTTATACAAAAACCTTGTAAACTTGTAAACCTAATAAACTGCCAGTACATTTTCTGTTTATGTACAGACTTATTTCTCTATATATTCTTTTACATTGTATTATTTTAAACTACTACTACAATGTCAATAAAAGTCACTTTGTTACTGTAGAGTTGAATTTTCAACATCAAAGATCAACAGAGCAGAGATCAACCAGTTTTAATGTATTTCTTTAGTTAGTTCTTTACTGCGTCAAGGTGGTAATTTTTACTTATACATTTGCAGGACAAGCATCTTCACACTATCACTCCTCATGAATAAACACGATGTTAGATGTGTATATTCAAATCCCAACATACAATCTTTAAGAGTTCACACTTAGCTGATAATTGATTATAAAGCTTGTTTGGCATGCTTTCCCGGGAGAGAGCCCTGAGCTCATAAGATTCTCGAGCCCGGGGCTCCCTCCCGTTGCAAGGCGAGAGGGGAGTTTAGCTCAGGTAGATCTCGAGAACACCCCTGTCATGGTGGCTGAAGAGGAGATAGTAGTTGCTCTTTAAAGAGATAAGTACTTGGTAGGAGCATGTCTATGGTGTTGATTTGGATTAGTCAATAAACTTAGGTTGCATGTCGCACAGAAACGTCAGCTGGTTTGGTAAAGACTCTAACCAGAGATGTTCTTGCTGTGAGGCAACAGTGCTAGAGGGCCACCCTTCTAGAAAGGAGGAGTCGGGTGGAAAGGGGGATTCTTCAAAATGAAGCTGTGATGCGCAACCTGGGGAATTTATAGTAGCTTAGGAATCATCTGATTGGTGTATTGTATATTGGATAATGCGGGTCCAACCGCAAGCAATCAAAAGCACGTGATCCTCTCAAAATTAATTTATGAATAAACTCCACATAGCATTTGCAAACAAAATATCAACTGCAGCAATTTCAGTAGTTGTTGTGCCTTTTGATGGGTTCATACTGTGCTACCACAATCAAATTTTAATATCAAAGTTTGATTTTTTTTTACTTTCTTGGACTTGTAGGTCATGATAACTTTCCATAATTATGCATGTAATATCAAACACATCTTCCAAAGTATTTCAAAGTATACTTATGGATTTGGAATTTGGTTTATAGTTGTTTCATACTATTATGTGTAATTTACAGTCTAATTTAAAATCTTTTCAGCTTAACCCTATTACTTATATCAAGTCCGTGTAGTGTGTAACCAACAAAATGAAGTGTTAATAAACTTTAGTTCATTAATTCATTTCGAGACTCATCCCACTCCTCCATACCTTTAAACAGCTTTTCTCTTTTCCTTCTTTTCAGAATACAGAACCTTATCCATAAGAATGATGGGAAAGAGGAAGTGTGTGATGAGAGAAATCTCAGAAATAATCCAACAATACCCTGGTAAAACACACAAAAATGGTGCATTACAAATTATGAAATATTATAAACACAAAATAATGCACATGGCATATAGCTCCTTCCACATAAAAGCCTGTAAACTAGAGCCACAGTTGACAATGATGATGAAGATTACAGATGGCAAATGTTATGTACAGTAACTGCATTTTAGTTTCATCTGTGACACTTGCAAATGATATGATCTGTAAATGTCAATGTAAAAAGCAACTGTGCGTACTTTCTATATAAAATAAATAAATAGTTTTGGCAGTGAACTGACTGTGAGCAAATACTTCAATACGCACTTTGACATTCTGTACTGTTCAACAGCAGTATCGAAATAAAGGCAGATAAGTGTTGCATACTTATGTAATACAGCACAGGTGTACATATATACACACTATCACACTGCCATTCAGAATGTTGGAGTCAGTACTTTTTCTCTTTTTAAAGGAATTAATACTTTTATTTATCAAGGAATTTGTAAAAAATGAGAGTAAATGTATTTATAATGTTTTTATTAATTTATTAATGTTTTTATGAATAATTTTATTTCTTTTTTATTTAATTAATTATAGAAAATTATTTTAAAAACTGAAAAAAGTATTAATATTAATCAGTCGAGCCCTTTTCAGCACTGAAAAATTTTAATAGACGTTTCCTGAGCAAATCAGTTAGAATGATTTCTGTCTGAAAATAGTATGACTGAAGACTGATGCTAAAGCAATGATGCTAAAATTCAATTTTGCATCAAAGAAATAAAATACATTTTGAAATAAATTACAATGTAAAGCAGTTATTTTGCATTGTAGTCATATTTTTTGCATTATTACTGTTTTCTACTGTATTTTTGATCAAATATAAATGCAACTTTCAAAAAAGAAATTAATACTTTAAGGAATTTGAGAAAAAATACAGTAAAGGTATTTATAAGGCTAAAAAATGAACTTTTTATAAATTATAGAAAATCTAAAAAAAACCTGAAAATAATTATTAGTTTAAACAAAAATATTAATTTTAATCAGTCAAACCCTTTTCAGCACTGAAACATAATAACAGATGTTCTTTTAGCAACAAATAAGTAAAATTTATTTCAGTCTGAAAAGTAATATCACTCTAAAGACTTGAGTAATGATGCTGAAAATTCATATTTGCACATAAATTACATTTTGAAATACAACCCCAAATCAGAAAAAGTTGGCTCAGTGTAGAAATTTACTTTGACTTTTAATTCATTGCAAATAACATGAACACAAATTATTTCATGTTTTGTCTGGTCAACTTGCATTCTAAAAAGTTAGAGCAGGAGGAATGTAAGGCTAGTTTGGTAGATAGAAAAGATAGAAAAGATCTAGTCCTTTAAACATGGTACAGGAAAATGTGAGTTTTGTGGACAAGAGGAGACAGTTGAATATTGTATATTAAACTGCATGAAGTATGAAGATGAAAGGATGACTATTAGTAAGGATTTAGTAGAGATACAAGTTACATTTAAATTAATATTCATATATTATGTTAATATTATTTATATTTAATATTTTATTAATTTTTTTAATTATATAACTATAAATCTGATTTCTGATTCTGATATATTCATATTAAATTAAGTAATAAAGAAATGCTATACCTTTTTATTGCAGTATTACTTAAAAATACACACTTGTGGGAGAGGAGAAAGGGGAAAAAAAGTGGTGGGGGTAATACATTCTGTTGTTTGTAAACCACCAATATATCTAGAAGAAGAAGAAGAAGAAGAAGAAAAAGAAAAAGAAGAAGGTCTAGTCCTTTAGGAGCAAAGATTGGCAAAGGATCACCAGTTTCCCAACAAATACATGAGAAAATTATTGAAATGTTTAAAAACTAAATGTTCTTCAAAGAAATATAGAAAGACTTTTGGATATTTCACCTTCAACAGTTCATAGCATAATTAAAAGATTCAAGGAATCTAGAGGAATTTCAGTGCCTAAAGGACAAGAGCGCAAGCCTAAGCTGAACAACGTGATCTCCGATCCCTCTGGTGGCACTGCATCAAGAATCGTCATGCATCTATAAGCAAATAACCACATGGGCTCAGGATTACTTTGGCAAACCTTTGTCAAGTACCACAATACATAGTTACATACACAAACGCCAGTTCAAACTGTACAATGCCAAAAGGAAGCCCTATGTTAACAGTGTCCAGAAGCGCCGTCGACTTCTCTAGGCTCAGGGGCATCTGGGATGGACCATCACGTAGTGGATGCCTTGTGTTATGCACTGTGGTCAGATGAATCAGTATTTCAGGTATTTTTTGGGAGAAATGGATGCCATGTGCTCCGGAACAAAAAGGAAAAGGATCATCCTTGTTATGACTGTTACCAGCAACGAGTCTAAAAGCTAGTGTCTGTCATGGTCAAGTGTCCTTTGTAAAGGTAACTTGCACTTCTATGTTGGCACCATTAATGCTGAAAAAGTACATAGAGATTTTGGAGCACAACATGCTGCCTTCTTTCACAGGGATGCCATGCATATTTCAACAAGACAATGCAAAACCACATTCTGCACACTTTACGAAGTCCTGGCTGCGGAGGAAGAGAATACAGGTACTTGAATGGCCTGTCTGCAGTCCTGACCTGTCTCCAATAGAGAATGTGTGGTGCATTTTGCAGCGCAAAATGTGACAACGGAGTCCTCATACTGTTGCCCACATTAAGACTGTTTGCAGGAAGAATGGGACAAAATAACACCTGAAACACTTCATCACTTGGTGTCTTCAGTCCCTAAACATCTTCTAAGTGTTGTGAAAAAACAATGGCAACATTACAAAGTGGTAAATGCTCTACTGTTCCAACTTTTTTGAAATGTGTTGAAAAATCATAAGGAACACATTAAATATTGTGTGTTGTATTGTCTGCAATGAAATATAAGTCAAAGTAAATTTAGAAATCACTACTTTCTATTTTTATTAGTGTTTTCCATACTGTCTCAACTGTTTTTGAGGTTGTATATTACAATGTAAAAGTTATTTTGAATTGTAATTACATTTTACATTACATTTTTTACAGAATGTTTGATCAAATAAATGCAAAACAATTAAAAGTCTCAGCTACCACAAATAATTGTATTTTATTTTAATTTAATTACTAGATGAAAATACTTTAATTTATACAGAAACCTTTTAAATATAAATCAGTAAGTGTGAAATGTTGGCATATGGTGAACTGATTTGATTTCTTTAAAAAGTGCTTTGGCTGGCGAAAGTCTGTGTGGCCTTATCCTGCAAGGTGTCACAAATGTTTTTATCTATCAATAACACTCCTCTGCAATGGAAAAAAGTGTGTCTGTGTCATTGAACTTAAACAACCTTTTTAATGAACCTTACCTAAAGTTACCATGAGAGTTTACCATAACGGCACACATGTTCTCCAGTTACTGTGTATTTTTGGGGTAAGACGCAGCCTTGAAAGTTAGATATGATCTGGCCTGTTTATAAAAGCAGACAGAAATCCCTTTAGCGCTACATTTGCAGCCACTGTCTGATGATGATGGCGATGCTGGGAGTTTTCATCTCTGCCGCCCTGTTTCTGGGCACAGCACATGGAGCTTCTGTAAGTCATTAAGATAATATATTTATTAAAGCCAAACAATTTTTAAAAAAACATTTGAATACTGTATGTTAGTGAAAATAAATTAACAGATTTATCGTCAATAATGTTAGTTTATGCTCATGTTATTTAAACAATCAGAATCATATTTATTAACTATAGGTATTACACTAACTGAATTAATGTAAAATCAGTTTGTATAATTCATCATGTATAATTAAAGAAACAACACCTATATTGATACATAAATTGAGGCAAATTAAATAGAAGACTTTTTAAAATTAGTTTTATTTTTTGTGACAATTGTTTATATATCAAATATAATTTTTGTTTAAACTTTTTTTATTATTAATATAATATTCTGTCATATTTTGTCATTATTATGCTTAACAGTATATTTATGTGTTATATTTATGTTATATATATAGTTTTGTATATTATGTATATAATTTATTTATAGTGTAATTACGAAGTTATTATGAAGCATTATTAAAACACTAATAATCCAGTCCATATATATATATATATATATATATATATATATATATATATATATATATATATATATATATATGTTAACTTTAAATACTGGGCCATTGGGGGGACTCATTGAGGGGATAGTTTTAATGATTTTGTACTCCCCTGTAAACAAAATGTGATTAAATACAGTGATTTTTGGGAGAGAACAAAAAAGCGCTGAAACATTTTCTCCAATCTGATATTTCAATATTATATATTCAATCTTATATTTCATATTCTTAGCAGAAAACACAGCACATAACATTTCAAATCTGCTTCATTGTATAGTAGTCTCTGCAATGATATATATTTAGGTTCAGAGTTATCTAAATCTAAATGAGGTGATTTTTAATAAGCAAATAATACAAATACAATAAATGTAAACATTAGCTGAGCAGCTCACAGCGTAAATCTCGATCGTCAAGCATGCTCACTTCTGTTGGTGTCCTCAATCTGGCAACCTGTGTGTGTCGAGTGGTTGAAGGAGTGGCCGGTTGAAAAAACCCTCTCCAGTATTTTGAATTGGACCACAATACCTCGTTAAACCCCTAGATCAAACATTGAATCTGTTGTTTTACTGAAAGTGTAATGGATATATGTGACCCTACACCACAAAACCAGTCATAAGTGTAATTTTTTATTTTTGTCCTTTTTTTTATTGAGATTTATACCAGGTGAATAAATGATCTTTTAGTTAATGTATGGTTTGTAAGGATAGGAGTTAAGTTAGATTAGGTTAGAGTTTGAATTATTTTAGTTTAATTGTTTAAGACGTGAAAGACAATGTTGAAGACGGGCTGTTTATCCTGGTTTGAGCTGCATTTCTATCAGTAATGTTAGCAATATTGTCTGAATTGATGGAGTTGTGAATGGTAAAAAGTACAGATAGGTTTTGATCCATTATGCCATTCCTTCTGTAAAGGACCTTAGTGGTAATAGTTTTCATTTTCAGGATGATAATGATTCGCTTATTGCAATGAAATCCTATTTGGAGAAAGAAAACAGCTGATGAAACACAGACAGTCATGAAATGGCTTCCACAGGGTCCAGACCTGAATATTATAGAGGCTGTATGACATTACCTAGACAGAAAAAGAAAGATAAGACACTCTAAATCTACTCTGTCAGTCTGACCTCAACTGACCTGTGAATGTTGCAGTTGGGAGCTGTGCTGACTGAAGGAGGGATGGTGCAGGGAAAGAGTCGTAGCGTTGGTCTCTTTCGTTACATGGACACATTTAAAGGAATCCCCTTCGCTGCTCCACCTGGCAGATTTGCGAAGCCAGTTGCTCACCCAGGCTGGGAAGGTACATTATATCTGTCTTTGTCTTGTGAATTTTGTCTGGGTCATTTTAAGCTTAACTTAAAAACAAGTGAGTGTATTGTACTTGGATGACTCTACTGTACCTTCACAGGTGTCCTGAAAACCACTGACTACAGAAAGAGGTGTCTACAGCTCAATCTTCTTGCTACTGATGTTATTGGCAGTGAAGACTGTCTTTATCTGAACATCTGGGTCCCTCAGGGTAGAACCGGTAAAGCAAACTTGTTCTAAATTACAAGACAATAAAACTGTTGAGCATATAGTGCATTTGGCTCATTTTTTACTAATATTTGAGTAAAAAACTCAAAATATTTTAAAATTTTGTTTAAATTTCTTTCTAAAATTTCCATTTTTGAAAGAGATATTTTTGACTGAATTTTTATTTTGTAAGCCCTTTGAGATTAAAATAAAAAAAAAATTTCCACCATGATGATAGTTCACCTTCTCCTCTGCAGTTTCCTCCAACTTGCCTGTTATGGTGTTCATCTATGGTGGTGCTTTCCTGCTTGGCGGTGGTCAGGGAGCAAACTTCTTGGACAACTACCTGTATGATGGAGAGGAGATTGCAGATAGAGGAAATGTCATTGTGGTCACGTTCAACTACCGTGTCGGAGCCATGGGATTCATGAGCACCGGAGATGATGGCATTCCTGGTAAAAAATATGCATAAAGTATTTGTGACCAGATCCAGCAAAATGAGTCACAGTGACCTAAATTTCAATTTGGTTAATTGAATTTACATTTTACCCTCATTTACAATGCTATGAATGGAAAAAGAGGAGACTCTACGAGTTAAAACAAAATTTTAAAGATATGCCCATTTGAATTATGATTGTCTGCCTTCTTTTTTTAATTGAAAACCTGAAATAAATCGTAAAAAAACTTTTTTTGACCGTTTTTTGCTGATATCCTTCAAAATCAATTGCATTAAATGGGATAAGCTATTTATTTTACAGCTTAGTATGCACATTAGCACATATTCAAATGCTTTTAAACCAGGCTAAAGCTCAAATTATATATTTAAGCATTTATTTGAATAAATATTTTAAAAGGCACTTAAATACGGTCACTCAATGATCTGGACTACAAAACTCTATGAGATTATTTTTGAATGTCTGTTCAGAGAAATAAGCAAATTTTGTTGTTTTTTCACATTATCAGCCTGTGTCTTAAAACAGAACGGTGCAACTTCCGACTCAATTTGCAAGATCCGTCACAATTAATTTGAATAAATATCCTGCAATTATCCTCACAATAAGTGAGAAATGTAGTCCTTTAGCAGACAGAGTAATAAGGGGGTGAGATGGGGAAAAAAAATTATATGCAATACTTAAATCCTAAAACATTCTGTCAGCTCAAACTAAAACCCGAAGGTTTTGCAAAGGTAAAATCTAGAAGGTAATAGTGACTTTTTATCCCACAAACCCATTTTTCTTCACATTTTAATGTCTATATTATACAAATTCAGTGTTTTTCAGAGTTTATATCTGATTTTAAACATTTTTTCTCACATTTCTGTGAAAAAAACATTAGAATACCAAATAAAAGTTATTTTTTCTGGCTTATAGGAAACTATGGTTTGTGGGATCAGCATGCTGCAATCTCCTGGGTTCACAGGAACATCAAGGCTTTCGGTGGAAATCCAGACAACATCACACTCTTTGGGGAGTCAGCAGGGGCAGCCAGCGTCAACTTCCAGGTTCTGCATTTAAAAAACAAAATCATGTTTCATTTATTTTCAGCTTGCATGCTTCTATATTAATGGGACAATTCACCCAAAACTCATTCTTTTAACTCATTCACTTGCCACAAACCGGTTTAAGTGTCTTGTGTGTTGAACAGAAAAGAGGATGTTTAGAAAAATGCTTAACAAAAACTGTAACTGTTTTCCATATATTTTTATTTCCTACTATGGAAGTAAATGGTTACAGGTCTTTTGTGTTCAACAGAAGAAATACACTCAAACAGGTTTGAAACAACTTGGGGGCGAGTAGATTTTAATTTTTGGGTGAACTTTCCCTTTAATATTATTTTATGCGAGTACTTGTGTAGCCTTATTTGGCTAAATAATGTTTTCCCATCAAATCAAATGACAACCAAAAAGCATAAGAGGTCCTCAGTTTCTAATATCAGTGTGTGTTTCATCCTGCACAGATGATTTCACCCAAAAACAAGGGCATGATCCGCAGAGCCATCTCTCAGAGTGGTGTTGCTCTCTGTCCCTGGGCCATCAGCAGAAATCCAAGACAATTTGCTGAGGAGGTGAGATTTACCTTAACTAATGTCCCTTATTCAGACTTAATAAATGATGTACAGTGCTGGCATTTCACATACAGAGATCAAATCCTATGGGGTTTGTTTACTCTCATTCTCTATTTTTTTTTTTTACTGTACAGTACACTTGCTAGTGTTTACATAGTAAAGTCACCTGTTCTGCTTCACATTCTGGCCTTGGTCAGTTAATAATTAATATACACCAAAGCCTTGTTTATTTCAATGATTATTAAAATTATTCTTTTAAAACAAAATTCTTTGCTGTGTGTTTTTAGATTGCAACCAAAGTAGGATGTCCCATTGATAGCGGGATGGCAGATTGTCTGAAAAGGGCAGATCCAAAGGATATAACTCTTGCTGGGAAATTGAAGTTAACATCATCTCCTGATGGTAAGAACATTCATTTTAGTCCCACAAGAAAAAAATAATCTGTGAAAAAAAAAAAAAAACACTTAAAGAAATCAAAATAAAAGTTTAGTTATTAGTATGTTAGTTTTAAATGTTAGTTTTAAGGATACGTTTAAGCTAGTGTGCTCCAAAACAGCGACAAAATTTGTATTAAGAAGATAAAAACTTAACCTTAAAGTCCATCACTTCACGGACTCCCTGACTGACCTCAAAACCAGGAGAAAAATTCCAACAAAAAGGAAAGGCTGTCCACCTCCTTACTGTTTCCTGAAGAAAAAGGAAAAGAAAGAAATCAAAGGTTAAACAGTGGTACTGTTCTTAGCCACAGCAAAGCTAAAATACCAGTCTTTAGCAGGTTAGACAATAATCTCAACAATTCAACAATTTAACCATTCAACAGTTCACAACAGCTCTAATTTAAACTGAGACCCAGTTAGTGCTCTCTCTAGGTGTCTCTCTAGCTCCTTACTCCACATTTAAGTGGTTAGCCTCTGTTTTTATCCCCTCTCACTCCTCCATGGTAAGTGAACACAGCTGGAGGAAGCAATCAACAACCTGCTAGAAACTCAGGAGGAGAGTCAATGCAAAAAAAAAGAACAGGGAAAAAGGCATTTCACACAATATAAACATCACAATAACTTTAAAGGATACGTCTCTAAATGTAACACTTCCACCTGAATAAATCAATGATTTATTTGATGTCAGCTCATACTTCTGACCAATCAAATGCTCTCTAGTATCTGACATGTCCCGCCTCCTTCAAGACGCTCATGCTATATTCGTTTGAGCTCAACTATGATAAAAACAAAATGCTATTGGCAGTTTTTTAAAGGGGGAGGGGCTATTCTATGTTCCACCTCATCTTCATCACATATCCAACAAAAATGCCCATTTGAAAGCACTTTAAGGGTTCTTTAAAAACACATCTGATCAAGGCAATGAGAATTAAAGTATTGACTTAAAGCTATCTGAAGTAAAATAAGTCTAGTAGTTGTTTTGAGTTGGCAACCATGATCCGGCAGTTGAGTTTTTGTTTAAGTTATATTAATTGTATATTCTTGTTTTGTATTCATTACATTGCCATTTTTGCACAGTATATTTATACACATGAGGTTTGCATTTAAATTGCATTGTACAATGACAAACAAGAGTTCTATCTAGCTATTTTATCTATATTTTATTTTTATTAATGTTCTTTTTTTTTTTTAATAAAAGCAGTAATACCCTAGTAATGCCATAAATAACAACCCTGCCTCAAAAACCACAGTGAATGCAATGTAAAATAAATGATAAAACTAAATAAGTTAAATGGCAATAAAAATGTCAAATGTGACAATCTTTTCCAGCACCCATTGTGCACAATCTGTATTTGTCCCCCGTCATCGATGGCGATTTCATCCCTGATGAGCCTGAAACTCTTTTCGGGAACGCTGCTGACATTGACTACATCGCTGGAGTCAATGACATGGACGCACACATCTTTGCCACCGTTGACATTCCCTCAATCAACAACGCTCTGACAACCACCCCTGTGTAAGTGTGTTACATCTGGATTCATTTTGTGAATTTTTAAAGACCTATTAAATTAAAAACAGGGTTTGATTGCTTCTATATGCCATTAAGTAGGCTTTTCGGGTAAAAATTATAAAAAGCTCTGCATATGACATGGGGAAAACGTATTTAGAGTAAATAGGTGAACCATGCCCACAAATTGTGCACTACATCATTTAAATTCATCTGTAGACATTTGACTAATTTCAGATAAACTGTTTATTAGTTACATATATTTGCTATTTTTAATTCTATCATTAAGGTTAATCACACACTATCTTGACTTTAGATATAACATTTAATTTGTTACCAAATGTCTTGCCTTATTTAGGTAAACTGTGCGTTATCTGATCTTAGGTAAACTGTGCACTTCTCACTGAGTTGTCACATTATTTAAGATAAATCTTGTACTACCACCTTCTAGTTAAACAATGCACACTTTTTACTAAATTGTTAACTCAGTTTTCATAAACCATATGCTATCATGATTACACATTGTTATATTATTTTAAGTAAATCATTATTTTAAGTTAACCTAGTTTTAGGATAGCTGTGTACATGCCCCTATGAAAAATACTATAATTTATATTAAATAGTGTAGTATAGTATATAAAAACTGTAGTGTTTTTGAACTATAATATAGTAAAGCACTTGAAGGGATTCCAAAGAAGCTATGATAACACCACAGTTATAGAAATATTAACAAATGACCTAATACTGTAGTTTTCTACAACTACATGGCATATTACATTACAATACACCACTGTTATTGTAGTAAAAACTAAAACATACACAATAGTTGTATGTCTATCAGTATGTATGTTAAACAACTACAATAGTTGTTACTGTTCTACAGGTCACTATACTACAGTATGCTGGAGCATTCATGGACAAAGAGTTGTGAATACTATAATATGTACAGCATAATAAACTTTACTGAAGTGTGGTTAAAAACACTGTAGTATTTACTATGAATTACTACAGTATTTACTTTTATATACAATAGTAGGGGGGGGGAGGTTCTAATATCTAATTATTTTTTTAAATAAAATGTATTAACAAAACGTGGCAAGCTGTCCTGTACAGAAGGTCAAGATGTTTTGAGGGTGCCTAATGACTTTTTTTAAAAATGCTATTGATTTATAACAGAGAGGAGGTCCAGGCTCTTGCTACTGCCCTGTCCAGAGACAGAGGACAGGATGCTGGAATTGCAACTTTTCAGGAGTACTCAGTCAACTGGGGAGATAAACCTAATAAAGAGAAAGTCAAGCAGACAGTCGTGGAATTGGAGACAGACTACATGTTCCTGGTGCCAACTCAAGCAGCCCTGTACCTCCATACTGACAATGCCAAGTAAGTTCACTTAAACTTCTTTTCGGTTTCATTTTAGAAGTCAGTAAATTAGAAGAAGCATTAAAAACAAGCATTTCTCCTCATTAGATCTGCCCGAACCTTCTCGTACCTGTTCACTGAGAGTTCTCGTATCCCTGTCTTCCCTCTGTGGATGGGCGCTGATCATGCTGACGAACTTCAGTATGTGTTTGGAAAGCCTTTCGCCACTCCTATTGGCTACTTCCCTCGCCATCGGGACGTCTCCAAATACATGATTGCCTACTGGAGCAACTTTGCTCAAACTGGGTAAGTAAACATTAAAATACTAACAATATTAATGTACTGTAATTCATCCTATTGCATTTTAGATCAAATCTAAAATAATTAGATGTAGTTGATATTAATTTATACTTATTTAATTTGTCCAATTATAGATTTGCATTTTTGATTGAAATGTTGCACATAAAAAATAGAAAGTGTAAAAATAAGTAAAACGTGTCTGTTTCACATGTTTTTTGAGTATGATATATCATACATTTGCTTTTTTTTTGCATATATTCTATGATAAATTGTAGTTTTCAGCTAAAGGCTTTAGTATAGGCCCAAACTTTCAACAAATAAATAATTTAGTAATATTTTAGCAGACTGCTTACACAATGCATATAGATATCATAATAAATGGCTAGTTTTATAATCAAAGCTCTGTCATTGGTATTGTGAGAGGTAAAACACAAAATGCGGTCCCACTTTATATTAAGTGTCCTTAACTACTATGTACTTGCATCATAAAATAAATACAATGTACTTATTGTGTTCATAATGGTTTTGAGAACACCTGTGGTGCTCTTGAGTTGGGGTAGGGTTATGAACAGGTTTGGAGGTATGGGTAGGTTTACGGGTGGTTTAAGGTGTAAGGGATGGTCAACAGTGTATTTACAAATGTAATTACACAATTTAATTACAGATGTAATTACATACAGGAATTTAATCAAGAATAAGTACACAGTAAATACACAATAAGTATTGTAATGAATTATTAATTTCGGTGTAAGTACATAGTAGTTAAGGACACTTAATATAAAGTGGGACTGAAAATGCAATGTAATATAATAATGATTGAGAAATGAAAAATAAACATTCTTCAAATACCTGATCTATCATATTTGGCTCATTTTTTTTAAAAAGTTAACAATCTACATTCGTCCAGCAAATGTTTCAGTTTTAGTTTATTTTTAGCCACCCATTGAGGCACAAAATGATAGTCAAAATATAAAATCTTACTTCACTGTCTCGTTCACTCTCCTTCTCAGGGATCCTAACAAAGGCGAGTCCAAGGTTCCCATAACCTGGCCTGAGTTCTCCAACCCTGGCCATCAGTATCTGGACATCAACAACAAGATGAACAAGAACAGTGTTAAGCAGATGTTGAGAACTCGCTTGGTTTACTACTGGACCACCGTCTTTGCCAGTTACCCTACTGTCAGGAACTGAGCACTGCCAGTCCAACTGTAAAATCATGCAGCCCGGAATGAATGAGTCTCATTAAGCATTTAATATGGTGCTAAGATTCATGCAATAAAATAAATCACGATAAAAACAAGTTTATTTTCTTTATTAAAGAGGCTATATGCAATGCAATGTATATCTGGATGCAGCCTTTATGATGCAAGCTATGATTGCACTCTCTCATGCACTGTCAAACACAATACACTCAATGGAGCTAGTAGCATCACTGTGAGGGTTAGGGGTAATATTATATCAAGTCTGCATCCAGACCCCTCTCGCTATAGACCATTTTGAGGGATGTAAACGATAACAATGGTCTCAACTTACTTTCCGTTTTATGTTTTTAATTTCTATAGCTTACGAGAATCAGAAAAGAACCACATATTGATAAATATGTTATGACTGAATTGCCTCTTGATACAGTTATGAAATAGTTTGATAACCAGCAGGAGATGTTCATGGGCCAATGACATGACCACATTGAAATGGTCTATAATCATAACAGCACATGTTGATGTTTGTGTGAGTCAAGTAAATGTATCTTAAGTGCTAAAATACTTTTGGCCTGCTGGTCAGAATTCTGATTTCACACTCACTGGCGTTTTAGTGCGGTCCTATGCAGGCTTCTCAAATCCTCTTTGTTGTTGTGTAATTTGTCATACATTTAGAGCCCCTAAAAACTGTATTTAAAATGAGCTCACAACCATTTACATGAAGTCCTTTCATTAAGTCACTCTTTGCTGTGTATTGGGTATTGAAATGGTCTGTATGTAGAATTCAGAAACTTTAACAATTAGCGACACCACTGGTCATTAAGAGTATTGCAGTTAGCAACTTATTGCTAAAATGACATTGTTATTGCTAAAGTGACAGTTTGATTATAAAGTATATTTAAGACTATAGGCTAAATTGATCTGGCTATGTGAGAGCAAATTCATTTATTCCCTTATTATTGTATGATATGTTCACATTATATTACAGAACAGCTCTTTCTGCATTATAATGAAAATTATAAGAATTTGTTTCATCATAGAACCAAATATATGCTCTCAGGAGAAAGAATAAACATTGCATTTACAATTTTCAAGAAAAAACACACCTTCACATACAAAATCAGCCTCTCATACACAATCTAGCAGGGAATTGCTCTCTTTTTTTTATATTTATTTACATTTTGACAAACGCTGTTAAATCATTACCTGCATATAAAAATCTATTAATATTAAAATACTAACAGAAACTAATTTTACTTTAAATGGCTAAACTTTGCAAACCTTTATATTTCTTTATATTCTATATAACTTTAAATTGTAAACAGTTGTTTATAGCATGCATATCTAGAACAACAATTCAATGACATATTACAAGATTGTATTTAAGAATCACAGTGCAGCCCAAAATAACACAATTTTAAGTCTTTATACTTATATATTACATTATTTCTATTTAATTAATTCAGGTCAGATTAAGAATCTAAAGAAAAGTTTTTTATTACATAAATTTATCCATTATGTCAGCCGATCATCATGTCACCCATATTTTGAAATTTATTTGGAGATAAAACATTAAATGTTTACTTACATTTAACAGGATTTCAGTGTATAATTTAAAGTGGAGGCAGCGCAGTCGCTTCACAGCAAGAAGGTCACTGGTTCAAGCCCCAGCTGGGTCAGTTGGCATTTCTGTCTGGAGTTTGCATGTTCTCCCCCCACAAGTCCAAAGACATGAAATATGAATTGGGTAAGCTAAACTGTCCGTAGTGTATGTGTGTGAATGAGTGTGTATGGGTGTTTCCCAGTGATGGGTTGCTGCTGGAAGGGCATCCGCTGCATAAAACATATGATGGATAAGTTAGCGGTTCATTCCGCTGTAATGACCCCTGATTGATAAAGGGACTAAGCCGAGAAGAAAATGAATGAATGAATGAATGAATGAATGAATGATACAAAAAATGGGAAACCTTTGGCCCGAAGTTTGGTTAATTATACATTGTTAATATAATTCTATATTTCTGAGAATACTCCACTGTTTGATCATGTTTATGGGTTCATTCTGTGAAAAAAAAAAATATATATATATTTATATTATTCTAAAAAATGAAAGCCTATTAAAAATGACATTTTCAGTATAGTATAGACTCCTCATGAGAATTGGAGGGTATTGAATTGCTTTTGAAACTGATATGCAAATAAAAATTCATCAGTGCACTTTGCTCATAAAATGCAAAGTACAGAGCAATACAGTATACAGTAGACGACAATCTCACCTGCATGTGGGCGTGGTCTCGCGGATGTCATTCATGCGCCGCGTCACGTATCCAGCGCTCTCGAACGTTATCCGGACATGCTGTATGTGTGACCCTAGGAAAAAAGCATGCATAAACAAACATTGCCGCTTTCTGTCTGCATAGAAACCAGAATGCAAAGGCGGGATTGTCGAAAACACTGACCGTCATAGCGTATGTGCCATCGCAGGTGTCATGGAGAATTCACGGGCATCGCTGATGTTCAAGTCGCTCGCGGTGGCAGCGATCGGTCTCTCTGCCACTTTCATCATGCTCGTCCGGGATCCGTCAGATACGCTCTTCGGAGGGGGGTACCCAGAATTGTGGAGGAGAACCGGACTGGCCGGAGCGCCCACGCGGGCAGCAGCCTGCATCTTCGCTGGGGTTTTCCTGCTTGCGATGGGATGGCTGTACAGATTATTATTTGCCCCTCTGGAGCTGCTCCGCGGGGTGGATGAAGTGGGATACATCGCGGAAGATGGGCGCTCCCGTGCCCAGGCTGCCAACGAAGTGCGGCGGCGACGGAAGACCGGAGAATTACCACCGGTGTATCCAAATGGCTGGTACCGGGTTTTAGACTCTCACATGCTGGAGAGAGGAGATGTGAAGAGTGTTACAGTACTGGGTAAGTAAGAAAACGTCAAAAATTGTAAATAAAACTGCGCAGTAATCACCGTCAATGCAAAATAATATATGTTTGCTGTAGTATGAGTTTTATGGTGTCGCTTATTAAACTAGTTATGGCTGTGTGTAAAAATAGCCCTTTAAACTAATTATAATAAATAATATTAATCAAAAATATTAATCAATAGGCTATAAAGAGTGTGACACTACTGGGTAAGTGGACAAAACGTCAAAAATTGTAAATAAAGCTTCGCAGGTGAGGTAAAATCCCCGTCAATTCAAGGCTATTTGTTTTGTTTGCTGTAGTATGAGAATTATGGTGTCACTTATTGATCAAATTGTTATAGCTTTATGTAAAAATACCTGTTTAAACTAAGTATAAAAACTATATTAATCAATATAAACGTGAGAAAGGACATCATAAAACATCACGGGACGCGTAAATGTTGGCCTGCGTACGCATGCGTCAAGAAGAATGCGTCCCTGCGGAGCGCAAAATGACAGAAAGCGTCTCAAAAGTTGAAGCATAAGAAACACTGTTTCTGTGTGAACACATCCTTGTATCCCTTCCTATATAAATGTTTTAAAAGCAAGAGTGCCTCCCTTAGACACTTAACAGTTAAAAAATAATAATAAAGAACAGACAGCCTGTGTTTGTCTAAATGAGACGTGCACATTTTCAGCCATGTGTCTTCGTTAGAGCGCTCAGCGCAGACTCAGATCTGAGACTAAAATAGCTCTCCATTGACAGTTTTGCTAGATGGGTTTTCAGGTCACTTCAAGAACAGAAGCTGTGATTTGCATTCTGTCATTCCGGCTTGAAATCAATAATGCAGCGGTTATGTCATATATGCGTGTATTATTATTACACAGAGAAAGATCGTCTAAAGATGAAGCATTGTTTCAATATTCTTTATTTCTTCTTTTTGTTCTTGCAGCTGAACATGGTTGCTATAGGTGCTATATCTCCAAGGTGCTAATATCTCCAAGTTTTCTTATTAAATAGGCACATAAAGTAATAAAAAAACTGTTTATCTAACATGTACTGTAATTTAATTAGTATAAATGTAAGAAATACTTCATTTGGGGGCAGGGTAACACTTTAGTTTAGGTCACAATTCACGGTATTAACAAACCATTAACTAACACTACTTGCTTAATAAACTACTAATTATCTGTTTATTAATAGTTAATAAGGTATAGTTGGGTGTAGGTTTTAGGTAGGATTAAGAATGCAGAATAAGATCATGCTTTATAACTACCGAAGAACAATTCACATCTTAGTAACAGGCAGGTAATAAGCCAGTATTTAATAGCATAAATTGTTATCTAAACTAAAGCGTTATACCTTTTTTTTTAATAATCTCATAATCAGAGACTAATAACATTTTGTTTAGACTGCAGGTCTACTTAAATTAACTAAGTTTAAATAAGTTTAAAGGGACCGTTCATCCAAAAAAATGCAAATTCAGTCATCATTTAATGATCCTCTACTTGTTTCAAACTTGTTTGAGTTTCTCTCTTCTGTTAAACCTAGAAAAGGATAAAGTGAAGAATCTTGCAAATCCAGTAGTATTCATGTTCTTCAACTATGGATGTCAATGGCTACCAGTTTCCAACATTTTTCAAAATATCTTATTTTGGGTACAATAGAAAAAAAAATGAAAATCAAAAAGGTTTGTAATAACCTGAGGATAAGTAAAGGGTGAGTAAATGGAATTTTTTTGCGTGAACTATTCTTTTAAAAGGTGACCAGCAGAGGACCTAAGATATGCCCCCAGAGTATACACAGGAATCAGAGGGTGAAATTCAATACATTTTAAGACATTTTTTAAGATTCTTTCCATACATTATAAGACCTTATAACCACTTTAAGTTTCAAGCGAAAACACTGGCGAGATTAACTTACAGTATATTTACTAAATATTAATGTAAGAAATTAATCCAAAACTAAAACATTCATATACTGAATAAAAATCTATTAAAACTAGCTAATTCAGCTGGTTGGCGCCAATAGAACTGCAGAAATAATGGTGTTGCCTGTTACTGCAGTAAACAAAGCAGCATGATGTCTAGCAGGATTTCATTGATTTCATAAACTACACAGCATCCTGATATTCACAGATTTAATTCAGTCAAACTTTAGCATACAACCATACATTGCATAATCAAAAAAGATCTATCAACTTTTAATACTTTTTAAGACCCAGCGGACACCCTGGCCCCAAAAATATGACCTTAATAATGTAATCAAAATGTAAAAATATCAGTTAATCGATTCCCTTGATTCTTTTGATGCTGACAATTTAACTGTGTAGTTCAACAGTGACTTTTATTGACATATTTAGTAGATTTAGTCTAGTTGTTTGAAATAATGTGATACATACCAAGCTGTAATTTGATGACAATAAACTACTAAATATATGAATAAAAGCAATAAAAGGTTGTATTATAGCATAATTTAGACCTTAAATATTTGCCTTTAATAATACTTGCTAAAATTTGACAAATAAAACAGACATTAAATTGGATGTTACTGGGACTAGCTTAAACACATTTGTTTGATTCTTCATTTAATTGTGCACTCTGCATGCATTAATATCTTTAATTTCAAATGCAAAATCATTCAAATTACAGAGGAACTTCTAAGTAATGTTTGTGATTCTGGATTAGGGCTGCACAATATTTCATTTCAGCATCGATATCGCAATGTGATCGTTTGCAATAGTCACATGGTGAGTATATGCAATGATGAGTCTGGATTATGATTGATCACTTTGCAAGTGTTTTTTGAGGCCTGTGACTGTATGAGGGTTCTAAAAGCATTTAGGTAGAAGAAATTGTATCATCGATTAATTTTATAGAATTACTGTATACCTGAATACAGTTTGACTCCTCCGAAAACAATAAGATGCTATTTATTTAATTTGCAATTTGTATGCACTCCCTTACAGAATCATGCCAATCAATCTAAAATTCTAAATTCTAAACAGTTATTCAACTCATCTAGTGAAATTGTATTCATATTGCAATATAAATCGCAGAATAAAAAAAAATATTGCAATGTTAGATTTTTCCAATATCGTGCAGCCCTATTCTGAGTAATTAAAATGCACAGTAGGCCCTCAATTATTTTAGACAGGGTTACAGAAAAAGCATCTCTGACAATGTCATTATTCTCTGTCACTGCTATTGTGCATCACTCTGATGTAACCTCACGGGTAATGACCTGGTTAAACTCCTGCGTATGTGCAGTTCTGTCATTGTCTTTTGTTTTTTTAGCTTGACTTTTTGTTATGTTTAAGTGTCTGTCGCTTAGGTAGTTGCTGTGGGATGTTCTATCATGTTGCAAAGACCTTTTGATTTTCTGTGAAAACCCAAACAAAACACCTTTGTAGTTTTGTCTTGGCATACAAAAGAAACACTGTTGTGCTTTTGAAACATAGAGACTGCTCAGCCTGTGATGCCCTTTTTTCTGCCCCTGATGACTTTGCCTAAAAGCTTGGCGAGTGTCACTGCCAGAAATCTAACAGATAGCAGATTTTGAGATATAAATCACATTAAAGACTACAATTTTGGCTAAAGTTCAGTTAAGTAAAGTTTATTTTAACTTTACCATGGGACACTGTGACTGATTTTCTTATAAATTTATTTAAAATCAATTTATTTTTAAATATGCACTTGAAGCTCACTTTAGGTCTCAATTATATATCTATAAAACCTGTAGATTTTGATAATATAATAGTAATGATTTCAAAGACTTCTTGTGTGTACTGTACACAAAAGAGTACACTTTAAACATGAAGGGCTCTATTTTAACAATCTAGGCACAAAGTCTAAAGTGCATGGCGCGAAAGCATTAAGGGCGTGTCTGAATCCACTTTTGCTATTTTAAGAACGGAAAAATACAGTTTGCGCCCTGGCGCACGGTCTAACAGGGTTGTGCTTATTCTCTTAATGACTTATGGGTGTGTTTTGAGCACAACATGCATTACGGTGTTGTACGCACTCCACGGAAGACATCCATTAGCCTACATATTTTATTTAGTTTGTTAAGCGCAAATATTTGTTTCAAAACTATTTCTAAATTCAGCTCTAATTTCCAGCAAACAATAAAATAAACAATAATAACCAAGTGTGGTAAAACAACTGAGTTACCTGTATATCCAAACACACGTCCTATTCTTATGCCCCAAATGGTGATGCATATGTCTCCAAAACCCAACACGTGGACAAATCTAAACTTGTTTTTATTAAAACAAATATAAATATGCATATAATAGATAACACTGCTAATAATAAAAACAAATTTGTCATGAATAAACTGAAACAGCCCCATGGAGGCAATGGTTTTTATATTTATGTAGTAAATAATATATATCTTTTAAATATTTTAATACTTAATATGTAAAGATTACTTTTCATATGTAAAGATATTTGTGTATTGTTGTACATTTACATTTAGTCATTTAGCAGACGCTTTTATCCAAAGCGACTTACAAATGAGGACAAGAAAGCAATTTACACAACTATAAGAGCAACAGTGAATGAGTGCTATAGACAAGTTTCAGGTGTGTAAAGTCTAAGAAGCAAAGCATTAGTAATTTAAGTTTTTTTTTTTTTTTTTTTTTTTTAGAGAGAGTACAGTTAGTGGTATAGCCAGAGAGGCAGTTACAGATTAGGAAGGAAAGTGGAGACTAAATAGTTGAGTTTTTAGTCGTTTCTTGAAGACAACAAGTGACTGCCATTCTGATGCAGTTAGGGAGTTCATTCCACCAACTGGGCAGATTGAATGCGAGAGTTCGGGAAGTGATTTCTTTTTGTACATCCTGTGTGTATTAAGCAATGTGTTAGTGGTTTGGACCTGCATAGGCGCATAACTAACACGCTCTGCTCTGGATTTTAGACCAGCTTTCAGTTGGTCAATGGCGCAGTCTATTTTAGTTCTACAAAATAGCAACTCCCCAACAATGCACCTAAGCACACCTCCTTTATAGACCGGAACACTCATGAGTCCACAAAGTGGCACAAATGGATTGGCTACTTAAACAACGTGATGCAAAACGTGAAAATTAGAGTTGTGATGGACTGAAAATATCAACAAATCGTGCCAAACACATCTTGCGCCGGGTGTATGATAGGGCCCTATGAATCTACTCACTTAAAAGTGTACTGCATTAATTCAACTACAGAACAATAATATATTTTCATTTATTTCTGAATAACATGCAATTATGTGTCTTACGTTATGTGTATCACATTCATCTCACATTCAAGTATAGTCAGCTGGATTTTTCCATAAGCATACATTTTAGAAGTGCGTTAAAGGATAACTTGCTCATTCATTTTAGCAACGTGCTGAAAAATGCCAACAGTGTGTTAAATTATGTCACAAATGTGCTAAAATATGCAAGATAAATGTATTTATGATGTATAAATATTACAGTACAGAACAATACAGTATTAGGATCTACATGTGCCAAAAACACTAAAGCTAAACTAATTTAATTGCATTTAATATTCATTTTAAGTATAATACATTTTAAATTCAACTGTAAATACCTTGCAATTGAGTATTTGGAAACACTACTTTAACTTCACAGTTCACACTTATAGCGGGGAAAATAAGTATTGAACACGTCACCATTTTACTCAGAAAACATATTTCTATAGGTGCCGTGGGTAGGCATGGGCCGGTATAAGACTCTGACGGTATGTTAACCATGGATAAAAATATCAGGGTTTCACAGTATTGTGATTACTGCTCTAAAATATATTCTTTTTAAATGTCTGGGTAAAAAACAACAACTTTTCTCCCCTTTGAACACAATATATTTTATTTTGAGAAATATTTAAAGTATTTTGGAACAGTAAACATGTCAGGCTAAAGAATTCAAATGAATCAATAACTTCTACTATCTTCATTAGTTTGAAAAACAAAGATTTCTTCACAATTTAAAATTGCATCTTTGGATATCTTTTCTGCTGGAGATACTGTTGTCCTAAATAATGTTAATAAAAAATCTTACACATACCTTAGGAACGGTATTACAGAAAATGTTGGCGGTTTTAAAACCTTGACCTTTCTAAACCGCAGTATACCTTGAAAACGGTTATCGTCCCATAGCCGTGGAATTAAATTTTTCCCCGGATGTTGATACCAACCAAAGAAATCCATAGAAGAAAACAAATCTAATTCGTTTACAAATTAAGCTATGCATAATAGATTGAAATGACACAGGGAAAAAGTATTAAACAAATGAAGAAAGGGAGGTGTAGAAAGGCAGTGAAAGCACAGACAGCAGCTGAAATCTCTCAATAGTTCTTCAGCAACCGTCTGCCCTTCCTCATTGTAAATGAATATTATCTGCTTCAGTCCAACATCTACATTATTAACCTTGAAAAACGCACACCTGAGCAATTCATGTAACGTCATTCTCCATATGAGAGGCCATATTGTTTGGGTTTTTACCAAAATCTGGTTCAATACCATGTCAACAGCTCCTTTAGATATTATCTAAATTAAATATTAATTTTAAAATATTAAAAATATTATTTGCCAGTAGATTGTTCCCATAATAATAAGTACTCTGTAAAGAAGTGCACTGTAGCATACTTCAGAAAAATGCTGAAGACTAAAAGGCAGCATCTCTGCAGAGAGACTGTTAAATTGGCTTTCTTTTAGTGATCTCAAAGGCCACAACATTTAATTGCATGCTGTTACCGCTAAAGAGTATTGATGCGGATTTCATAAAACCCTTAGTTAAATGGGCTATCGGCTAGAGATGTCTCCTAGGGATCGTGTCAGATAACAGATATGATAGCTGATCTTAGCTCAAACACTCTCTCTCTGCATAAGTATATAACTTGAAATGTACTGTATATGAGCTCTTCATTTGACTTCTATATCCTGTTGTTTATACTTAACAGCAACTACAGAACAGTATTACAGTATCACACAATTTAGTTATGGCTGCACAATATTGTAAAAATCTAATATTGCATTTTTTTGCAGTAAGTATAGTAATATGAAAACAGTTTCATAAGATGGTTTGAATAGCTCTATTTGACGGTTTTCTGGGGAGCCTAACAGTATTCAGGTACAGAAATTAAATATTCACAAAGCAAAAATGCTTTTCCTACTTTGACTTGTCTCGTTTCTAGTCCAAACATCTAAAGAATAGTTTATCACTACAGAATAAATTAAACAAAATGAAAAATGTTTCCTCAAGACAAGCAAAATGGTCTGCTAAAGGTGTAAGTAAAATAATCTCGTTTTCGATTTAAAATAGGGCTGCACGATTTAAAAAAAAAAAAAAGATCTATCTCTATTCAACCCTATTCACATGATCTTAATTCAGCTTTTCTATGATTCAGTCATATATATTTTCAAGGTCAGGAGAGAAGCTTAAAGGTGGTCGCAAAAGTCTTTACATTGTTTTATATTCATTGCTCCGCAACATGGACACCTCCAAATGGTATTGAAAGAGTCATATCAGTGTTTCCTCTAGGATTTTTTTCAGCTGTCGTGGCAGGCCTTTTACACAGATCTAGGCGTTTTTTCAAGGACAAATGTCGAGAGCGCAGTATTAAAAGTCGAGATCGCATTTGCGTAATATGAGCATGTGAATCTCTTTGCTTGGGTGCCGATTTCCTCTGTTCGTGCACAAAACTTCTTGCACGCCCTCAAATATAAGCTGCTCAAGTGCAGATTTTCTTGTGTGCTCTCAAATAAATGCTGCTGAAGTGCGATTTACTGCGTTTATGTAACAAGTATGTCTCCAACATATGGAAGTATGTCTCCCCGTCATGGAAGAATAAATGTAGAGGAAACCATCCACATACTGTTTCTAAAAGGTATAATTTACCCAAAAATGTCATTTCTGTCTTAATGTAATGATGTATTCGCAGCCACAAAAATCACACGTGAGCTGACGCACTGTTTGTTGACTACCTAGAGGACATGCGCGTGCCCACCAATGTAGTCTACTTTAGTGAACAGAAACTGCAGAAGCTGTGGATAACAGGTATAAAATTGTAAATAACATTCAGATTGTTGCACAGAGTGATCGTTAGGGAGCCGCACGAGAAGTATGATTTGCATGGTATTTTTTTTTATCAAAGTGACGGCAGCCATGACATGAGTGCACTCGGCAATGAAAGTGAAACCAAAAGCGCATACATCATTTAAATGATCATATCACATTTCATGTAAATGAGTCATGATTACGATAAGCATTTGACATGTTTTTTCTTTTATAGTGAACACAAAGTGTTGTGCATGAAAATAAATGTTTATTGGGTCAGTATAACTACTCGAGCCTATATAATGCTGAATACAAAAGTTGAATCTGATGATGACAAATGTCTCATTTTATCGGTGAAAAAAATATTGTTGTCAATGACAAACGACACACATATGTCTCCAACATAATAATTCAACTTTAGAATTATGATTAGTTAATGTGCATTAACAAACAAAACAAATTCAAGTCTGTTCAAGTACACCATTCCAAGTCAAAATTGAGCATTTTAACCAACAGTAGACCTACACATAGGCCTAATATTATTGTTGTTTTACCATATGTTTAATAAATAACAATAATAGCCTACTCATAATAAACATTATTTTACATTCACATAATCGTGAGAAAATTGTGATCTTGAAGACAAAACAAGACTTTTTTTTTTTTTTGCATAAATCCTAAATATTCTGTATAAATAATTAAATACAATAAATTATAGTCACACCTCCAAACATCCTAACTTTTTGTGACAAATGATAAAACTTTATTAGTCACAGGCCTTAAAAACACATGCAAATGATAAACTTCCACTCTAACATGGTTAAACTTAGCAGTGACTCTACAAATCAGATGTGTTCGGTAGCTCCTGGTCAATAATTCAGACTCAACATTGCAGATCTTGCAATGTGATTACTGCAGATGTGCACGTTGATATATCCATGCTGATATTATATATAGTGCAGCCCTATAGTCTGTGTGTGGTAGTTTTTTAGTCGCTCTGCATTGCAGGCAGGTTAAACCCCCCAGGTCAGCATAACAGAAAGAGATTTTTGCTACTGTAGCCATGAGGAGATCGAATGAGTGTGCAAATCAGGACTTTATAGCATTGCTGCACCTAATCCTGGTTATATAAAAATGGCAAGCAATATGGACAATCATTAACTGACACAATTTACTGTTTGCTTTTAATTAATGATTAACTTGACTGTCCAGCTCATGATACAGGAGACGTGAAGACAAAAATCCAGGGCAGATTTCCACATTCATAGCTTATTATTTCCACACTGCTCAAAGCTTATTATTTTATTATATCTCATTTCATGCTATACATATAGTAGTAAATTAGTTTATAGCAATCTAATTGGATTATATTTTATAAAAGGTGTATGGGAACAGCAAACCACTCCCTATGTTTGGGCATAAGAAGCAGGTTGGGCCTTTTCTGAAAGATACATCATTGAGAATAATAGTCTGTGGCAGTTAGAGTTAATTTGGGGGTAATTTTGAGTGTAAGTTTTTTTAAGTATCCTTTAAGTTTGATAAAGTGCCCCTCTTGTGCTATTTTAAAGCTTCAATTTAGTTTTAGAGATCTCCTACAATTGGTTCATCCAATTAAAAAAAATGTAGTCATATTATATTTTGCAGAATCAGCTCTTTTCTCAGTGTTTGAAATAGTTAAAGCAATAGTGCAAGAAACCAGTCTCTCTAAAGCAGTGATGCCCAAACTAGGGCCCGTGGGCCAAAATTGGCCAATGGTAAACTTTGATTTGGCCTACCATCCCATCTGAGAAGAGAGGGAGAATGATGGGGATGGAGATTGTCAATTCATATTATTCACATCCCTTTGTTTGTTTTATTGTTAAAAGCTAATTGAAATTAAATGTTTTAATTAAATGGCATAAATCAGGAGTGCCCAAACTTTTTCGGATGAAGGGCCAAAAACCAAATATCATTGATAGCTATGGGCTGAAGATAAATATATATCAAACTATTTTACATTAAAGTTGCCATGGGTAATTTCCTAATATTAGAAAATAAGTAGAAAACATTACTTTGAATTATATTATCTAATGCAGTATAACTTTTTAAATAACTTATTGCAATTAAAACATAAACAGTGACATTTATAACACAGTGAAGTTCAATGCGGCATGCACTAGTCAAGCCGAATCTGACTTTGCCTTGATTCCCTGCCTCTGCAAGTCTCTGCATTGTCCTCTATTCATTTTGTGACAGTATGTACATGTTAAACTAAATTACAGTGTTTAAATTGAAACATTTAATTTAAGTTAGCCTTTTTTGTAGCTTAACAATAAAACAAATAAGTAACAGGTTACATTCAATTTGAAATTGCAATCTCTATGCAATCCCCATCATTCTCACTCTGATCTCAGATGGGATGACAGGCCAAATCAAATCAGGCCAAATCAACTTTGGCCCGCGGGCACTAGTTTGGGCATCTCTGGCATAAATTAATCAGATTTTATTTAAATGTATATATTTTCACCCGACAGATTGTGAAAATCAAAGGCAGATTCTGCTTGACTAGTGTATTCAGCATTGAACTCCATTGTGTTATAAATGTGATTGTTTTTATTGCATTAAGTTAAATTTTAAAAAGTTATACTGCCTTAGTTAATACTATTCAAAGTAATGTTTTCTATTTAATTTGAAATATTAGGAAATAAATTAGGAAATTACCCATGGCGACTTTAACGAAATAGTTTGGTATGTTTGCCTTCGGCCCACGGCTCTCAAAGATATTTGATTTTTGGCCCTTCATAAGAAAAAAAAGTTTGGGCACCCCTGCCCTAAAGCCTTGTGCCCACCAGGACATTTATTGTTCGCAGTTAGCTCACATTTTTCAAGGTGTTTTTTGACATGTATGCCAAAGTGAATGTCACTGGTTATCACTCCCTGACATTAGATGGGGCTTAATGAAAAACAGAAATACCCCAGTACACAAGGTGGTGCTGCAGAACTTTTTTTGTTTGTTTCCTACTGAAGATTTGCACATTATTAGATTTCTTTTTTGGCTACTAATATATATTATACAGTATATATTTGTGGATCTCCCAACTGTAATACAGGACAAAGAGTTCTCAGATCTTCAGAGAGTTCAATTAAATGGTCATCTTATATAGTCATAAATGTCAACATTGGGATGTGAAAATAAGGCATACTACTTTGATGATGTTATCATCATTGATTATCATGGAAAGTAGGGCTGCACAATATATCATTTCAGCATGAATACTGTAATGCATGCATCCACAATAGTCACATCACAAGATATGCAATGTTGACTTGGGATTATTGTTGACCATAAACCACAGTTCAAAACACATGAGATTTGTGGAGTCACTGCAGAATTTAACCATGATAGAGTGAAAGTTTATCATATGCATGTATTTTAAAGGCCTGTGACTATGTGAGCATTTTAAGAGAGTTTAAAGCATTTAATTAGTGAACAAAGAAGTTTAATAAAGATTAATTTTATTAAATGTTTTATATGATGAAGAGAATGCAATGTTATTTTACATTTGATTATTATATAATTTCTGTAACCAAATACTGTTAGACTCTCCCCAGAAAACCATAAACCACTGTTAAATTTGCTTACATATTTGCTCAAATGTCTTTATTTATGACTTTGTTTGTTATATGTATATAATAAATTACATTAAAATATATTCATATTTCACTTCCCTAAAAAATCATCCCAATCAATCCAAATTAATGAAATCTTTTCTAAATAGAGCTATTTAAGTAATCTTCTGGTGAAATTGTATTTATATCGCAATATATATCGCAGAGAAAATAAATATCGCAATGTCAATATTTTCAATATTGTGCAGCCCTAATAGAAGAATAAAAATATGGGGGAAATATGGGAAAATAATTTAAATGGGTGATAGCAGGATAGAATGGTAAAATATGGGATAATCCTGAGAACTAAGGGAGGGTACACAGGTATGCACACTGTATGTAGTATACAAATAGTTGAAGTGTAAATAGGCATGTAAAACTTTATATCAACCACAGATTCAAATCATTCATTCATTCATTCATTTTCTTTTCTGCTTAGTCCCTTTATTAATCCGGGGTCGCCACAACGGAATGAACCGCCAACTTATCCAGCAAATGTTTTACGCAGCGGATGCCCTTCCAGCTGCAACCCATCTCTGGGAAACATTCATACACACTCATTCACACTCATACACTACGGAGAATTTAGCCTAGCCAATTCACCTGTACCTGACTGTGGGGAAAACGTAGCACCCGGAGGAAACCCACGCGAACGCAGGGAGAACATGCAAACTCCACACAGAATAGCCAAGTGACCCAGCCGAGACTCGAACCAGCGACCTTCTTGCTGTGAGGCGACAGCACTACCTACTGTGCCACTGCGTCGCCTGATTCAAATCATATCACAACATTTGTTTTGAGATATCAATAATTATCATATTATTGGCTTAGAAAATCAATATCTGATCTTATCATTATGAGACGTCCCATTGTAAGTAAGATTACACCGCAAGTAAAACTGGGATTAGAGATAACGCCATTTATCATACACTTTAATTTTTTTTTAACCTTCTACATTCACAGACAACTATATCAGACACTACACAAAAAAGGTGATGTTCAAAAGCATAATAGGGGCACGTAATAGACAACAGCAAAATGAAATGAATATATTTTACTTGTATTTTCCTCCAGGGCAGCAGGTGGCAGTGTTCCGTGGGCAGGATGGCAAAGCCTATGTGGTGGATGCCTACTGTCCTCACTTAGGTGCCAACCTGGCAGTGGGCGGTCGCGTCGTAGGTGGCTGCATTGAATGCCCCTTCCATGGGTGGCAGTTTCGTGGGATAGATGGGAGGTGTGTCAAGATTCCCTACGCAGACAAAGGTGAGGAAAACTGAAGATTTTTAAAATTTATTTATGTGATTCTTATTTATATTTATGAATTTTATGGAAAATTACAGTAAAAGGAACTAAACTAAAAGCAATTATATTTGTAAAATGTATAGATGGTATCAACTTAAGCACGTACAATGAAAAAAAAAAACCATGAGCAAAACTAAGATTGTATTTTAGTTTCTGTTGAACTCAACTAACACATACCTGACGTGTTTTTAGTGCCCGAGTTTGCGAAAGTGCGCTGTTGGCCCAGCTGTGAGATCAACGGGCTGGTTCTGGTGTGGTTTCACTGTGATGGGCTGGAGCCCAGCTGGAGGGTGCCAGAACAGAGCCAGATCACCCGCGGGGAATGGGTGTACCGTGGTCGCACCGAACACTTCATTAATGCACACATTGAGGTGAGACAGACATGTCATCCAGATTGTGTGAGAATGCCGTGTTTGTGTCTAGCCATCATTTTACGACAATGCACCGCAGGCAAAAACACTGTTTTTCATGGACCTGGCAACTTTGAGATTTTAGGCTTTTTGGCTTTTCAGAAAGTGTTTTTTAGTTCAGTGGTAGGGAATCTATGGCTCTTGAGCCACATGTTGCTCTTTGACCAAAAATATGTGGCTCTCCAGCTACCTTCCTTCAATATTACTTTACCGTTTAAAAAATTATGACCATCACTAAAAATCAGTTTCCTATCGAAATACAATTACAATCCCCTTTTTATTGTATTTTATACAACACAATGAATAAGAGTTAACAATAAAAGGACATTTCGATCAATGTGCGTTTGTGGTAGTGTGGATAAACTTGAATTGCAACACCAATAAAGGGCAAACAACTTACATTTCTATAGTAACTCAAACAACATTCATGAGTGGTGATGGTGAAAATAAGAATACTATAATTTATCCTTTTTTCATTCATGGACTTGCTTAACATATATATATGCTGCATTTATTTTTATTTTTTTGAGTTGTGCATGGACATAAATTAAGGTTTTGTTTAAACCTGTATTATTTATAGTAATATTATAAATAATAATAGAGTATTAGTAGTAATACTATAATATTTTTTAGTAATTTATAGTAATAAAGTAGTAAATGCAGATTTAAAGAGGCTTTGTGATATACAGTATATATATATATATATATATATATATATATATATATATATATATATATATAGATATATAGATATATCTATATATATCTATATAGATATATATATATATATAGATATATCTATATAGATATATAGATATATCTATATATATAGATATATCTATATCTATATCTATATATATATATATATATATATATATATATATATATATATATATATATATATATATCTATATATATATATCTATCTATATCTATATCTATATATATCTATATCTATATATATCTATATATATAGATATATATCTATATATATATATATATAGATATATATCTATATATATATATATACAGATATATATCTATATATCTATATATATATATATATATATATATATATATATATATATTTATATATATATATATATATATATATATATATATATATATATATATATACACATCCAAATGGCTCTTTAAAAAAATTCATTTGTTAAAAAAATCAGTAATGGCTCTTTGCTGAAAAAAGGTTGCCGACTCCTGTTTTATTTCTAGCTGTCTGCAATATTTTCTGATTTAATAAGTGATAAAAAGAGAGGGGTCTATTTAAAACCTTTGACTCATTTTTGCAAAAAAAAAAAAAGAAAAAAAAAGATTTTGCGCAAAAAAAATGCAAGAAATAGAAAAATTGCAAATTGCATAGAAAGTTGCAAATTAGTGCATATGTAATGAACTATGCAAACAACATTTTAGAAAACTTGTAATATACTATGGTATAATAATAATATAGTATAATAAAAGTACAATTAGTTATTGTAGCAGTGTTATTTTAGTATTATTCATATACTATGTACAGTGCTCAACATAAATGAGTACCCTCATGAGTACACCATTTTGGTGAATATTTTTATCCATTTCTCAGTGAATATAGGTCATATATTTTGGTGCATTTTTAAACAAAACATTAATTAAACTGATGTATTTATTAAAATAATATTTTAGTCAGTGAACATCTTTAGAAACAGAAAGATAATACATTTAAATGCGTGTGAAATAGTAGAAAAAAACTATTACAAACTACAAAATTTCAACGAAAATTTAATTATATTTAGTTTCTCCTGAATTTTGCTCTTTTTACAAATCTTTTTTCAATATTTTCAGCTAACATACACATTTGGCTGCACTAATTTAGTTATCATAAAGTGTTAGATTAGCTCCAGATTTGGCTTCAGTACTGACTAATCTACTGCATATGCACAAATATAATAATGTAAAGCTTCCTATAGACAATATTCATTGAAATGAGAGATTTGTCAGGGGTATATATTGAGCACTGTATAGTTAATATATTGAATAAAATGTCCATTTACTTTAATTTGAGCTCATATTTGAATTTTTCTATATTTAATTAAATTTTAAAATAGTGTTTTTTACTTTGTACAACTTTATTAGCTAAACAATTGTAATATTTTATGGTGGTCATAGTGAACACTCCCTTAAAACACAAGCTGAGGTGAGACCGTATATGTTATGCAGCTCATATGTGAGTGAAGTTTTCTCAGTGAATATCATGTTTGTACCTGGCAGTCATTTTTAATTCACACTTTTGGCTTCGTCTTTCCTCAGGAGATTCCAGAAAACGCTGCAGATATTGCACACTTGGCTCATCTGCACACTCCAGGTATCGTCAGTGGAGTCGATCTGCGCTACACAAACAGCAAGACCTGGGAGTTTATACGGCACGACTGGAAGGTTTGATTTCACACACACGCACGCACGCACGCACGCACGCACGCACACACAAGACAGCAGGGTTATTTTAGCATCAAGATTTTATTGTATTTATTTATTTCAGTGTTGTTTTAGCATTAAGATTAGTTTTTATTTTTACTTTCATTTTTGCCATATTCAGCACAATTTTTAAAAATTTGTTGTATAATTTAGTTGAAAATCAATCATAATAATTTGGTTAAAAACATTTTTTTATAATTTCTGTTTTACATTGTATATCACATTAGTTTTACAGACATTAAATTTTTAATGTTAATTTTGTAATTTTTAAAAAAAATTTTAGTTTATATTATATTGTTTATACTTTATATTATTCTTATTATAATTTGTTATTATTATGGTTTATCAGGTTTTATTTGAAGAGAAAATTGATTAAATGAGAAATGTTCCTGTATCAACAAACTGAAATAAAATAAAATATATATTATTTTATTGAATGATACATATTTTTTATTTTTCATTGAATAGAAATGGGCTTAGTTTTAATTAACAATAATTAGCCTGGTCAACAGGTTTCATGTCATGGAAAACTAGGATACATGATAGTATTAAATCAGATAATACACCATAAACCCATAAAAATATAGCAATATCTTGTGTATGTTCTGTTCTATTATTAAAAATATGCCACTTCCTTATATAAATCTCTATTTGTGTTCAGGACATACTTAATTAAATGAGCCATATATGTCACTTTTGTAGCATTTTATCTTTACAGTACAACAAACATCAAAGTTCTAATAATATCTGTACTCAGAAGGGGAGGCACGGTGGCTCAGTGGTAAGCACTGTCACCTCACAGCAAGAAGGTCACTGGTTCGAGTCCCGGCTGGGCCAGTTGGCGTTTCTTTGTGGAGTTTGTATGTTCTCCTCATGTTCGTGTGGGTTTCCTTTAGGTGCACCGGTTTCCCCCACAGTCCAAAGACCTGCGCTATAGGTGAATTAAATAAAACTAAATTGGCTGTAGTGTATGAGTGTGTGGGTGTTTCCCAGTATTGGGTTGTAGCTGGAAGGGCATCCACTGCATAAAACATATGCACAAGTTTGCATGTTCTCCCTGTGTTGGCATGGGTTTCCTCCGGGTGCTCCGGTTTCCCCCATAGTCCAAAGACATGCGCTATAGGTGATTAGGATGAACTAAATTGGCCGTAGTGAATGAGTGTGTGTTTGTGTGTGTGTGAATGTGAGAGTGTATGCTTGTTTCCCAGTAGTGGGTTGCAGCTGGAAAGGCATCCACTGCGTAAAACATATGCTGGAATATATGGTTCATTCTGCTGTGGTGACCTCTGATAAATAAGAAACTAAACCGAAGGAGAATAAATGAATAATCCTTATCCATCCATTTAATCTTAATGGGATGATTCACCCAAAAACCAACCTGTATGACTTGACTTGTTTGTATTTTGCAGGTGGAGTGGAAGCCGGAGCCGGAGCCGAACAAGCACTGCTCTCAGATGTTGGTGAAACACGCACTCACTGTTTTCGGCCGCCACTGGCCTCTTCTGGATCTGGATGTCCTGGCCCGACAGGTAATAACTAGGCCCACACGGAATCTGCGGGTGCAGAAATCCACAGATTTTTAGTCCATCATTGAGTCTATTCATTTACCTGTGTAAATGTGTGTAAACTTAAATTTATTCAGTTTTTAAATTAATTTCAGTAATATTATTAACAAATATTAAAATGTTCATATGATTTATGTACAATACAGTTTGTAAAGTAATATTTTCTGTATTTTAGATATATTAGTATTCTGTATTTCAGATATATATATATATATATATATATATATATAGAGGGAGAGAGAGAGAGAGAGAGAGAGAGAGAGAGAGAGAGAGAGAGAGAGAGAGAGAGAGAGATATTATATAAGAGACTTGCTTAGCAATTAAGTGGCTTTAATAGGATTTGCATTGTAAACATTAAATACAACTTAAAAAAGGTATTATTTTTCATTTCATATATTAAGTTTTTAGTAATGATACTTCCAACATCATTCCACATATATCCACAGGCTTTTAACAAAATTCTGCGCAGAAATAGCTAATAATGTCCGCAGATTCCGAAGGAAAATGGATGAATGTGTTCAGAAGATTCTGATTCTGTCTGGCCCTAGTAATAACCAAAGCGTCCCACTTGAGGGCAGGAGTGAGCCGTGCAGACTGGGAAAGTGCCTGGAGACTTGCTCTGATTAACAGAAGGGAAAGAAAGTCATGGTTGATCTAGCAGACAACAGTGTGTTGATCTCTTGTGTTCTGAGGGATGTTCACTGGATCTGAAGCAGGCAGACTAGTGCATACAGAGCATGCTTTTATGTTGATGAATACCCTGTGTGTGTGTGTGTGTGTGTGTGTGTGTGTGTGTGTGTGTGTGTGTGTGTGTGTGTGTGTGCGTGTGTGTGCGTGTGTGATGCTGTAATTTATGGCTGCGGGATGTATGAGATGTACAAATTACATGATTTTGTTGGACAGTGTAGTGTGGTTACAGTTAATGTAGTTTTTTCTTTTTGTATCACATATTATTGATTAAATTCAGACTCCACGCTGCAAAAATGATTGAGCTTTTAGGTCATTTCACAGATGTTTTTTTGTTTGTTTGTTTTGTTTCATTGAATTCACAAAAATGTGATTTACAAATGTACAAATATATATATATATATTAAGTATATTTCAAATGTGAATGTATAAATATAAAAAGTATTTGTTCATTTATATGTACCATTTGTCTAATCAATAATTTTGACCTTTTTTTTAATTAAAAACTGTTTTTATTCTAGCCAAAATAAAACAAATAAGACTTTCTCCAGAAGAAAAAATATTATCAGACATACTGTGACAATTTCCTTGCTCTGTTAAACATTATTTGGGAAATATTTAAAAAAGAAAAAAAATTCAAAGGGGCTAATAATTCTGACTTCAACTGTATATGAGTGTGTGCGTCTGTGTAAAAGTAAAATACTGTATAATATATCAAATATTGTTAAATACATAACATGTAACAAATGTAATAAATATAAAATATTAACTGAAATGCATTACATTAAGCCAATTGTAACAATACTATATACTAATAATAAACAATAATAAAATTATATATATATATATAACATGTTTTTATAACAATATTTAATTTCTTATATTTTATTTGCTATTTTTAATTGAATGCATTAAATAATATTGACTTACAAAATCGTACAGCACAGTAACCTTTTATTTGTTCATGTCTGTGCAGCAGCAAACGTTTCAGTGCCATCATTTTCCTTCATGGTCAGTTGTGCAACATTTTTCTTTTTGTGTTGTCTGAAAAGGAATGGTCTTGTTACCATCGTAACGGAGAATGATCCTGATGGTATGTGTGAACAACAGTTGTAATTCAAGGCTGTGGTGGATCTTCACTTCAAGTTAAGAAGTGTCTGAATGCTTAAGCTTGGAAAGTGCTGAAGATTTTGCCTGAAGTTTTTGCCTGTTAGGATTTATTTAAATGAATTATGTCTCTCAAATTTGGTCTGACTCAGGAGAAAGTTGCATGAATTAGTTTTGATTATATAAATGATATGTCATGTTTATATGATATGGTATGTCCAGGTATTATTAGCTAATGGTGATTATTATAATTTCAAAATATTATATTAAATATAATTTTAATTAAATATGACATTTTTTTGGCTTTTTGGCTTTTTTTGACATGGCTTTTTTTTTTTGTTATGTAGGAGGAGTAATAGTTTAAAATACATTTACAGTACTGTCACCCTACAACCTGTGGAAGCGTTTGCGGTTACATTTTTAAACCATATTATAGTCCAAACATAAAGCAATCATGACAAACTATATATCATTTGAAAGCTTTCTAGTTTCCATATCTTATTTGTGGTAGATATTAGAGAGCAATACTTATTTATTAATTTGCAACAAAGATACTCAGAGTCGTAACGCATTACTTTGCTACAGCAATCCACATGTAAATTTTATTTTGATGATTTCGGATGTATTTTAGAGACTAAACTCAAATCAAATACCACCAAACGTCCCGTACTACGAATTTGATGTCTACTTCATAAATATTGTAAAAAGTATGAACAAATATGGTTCATATTCCTCAAAACATATGGGGCGCCTATTTATGGCCACCAATCGAAACTAGAGGCCTTCCGGTGGTCATGTCTGGTACTGCAGCCAAACAAAATATTACTGAAAGCTAATTTTTAGATATCAACTTCAAATTTGCAATATACTTCGTTCAGATATTTAGCTTCAATTGTCTGTTAATCTTAGTCCAAAGCTGTTTTGAGGAATACATATTTTATGTAATTCAATAAAATTCACATCTACTGTTTTTTATTTTCATAAACATAAAGGTGCATATATAAACTTTTAAAATGTTTTTAGCTACAACCCGAGATGTGTCTCCTTTACAATAACACCAAGCCTAAATCTGTGCACCAAAGCAGTGAAAATTGATATTAAGTTAAACATGTCATTACAATGTTTATCTTCAAAAAGTGAGGGCGCCAGTTAGGGAGTTAATTAAAAGTAATTTACTGTTCTAATATTCTATTATAAATATAAAATGTATGTGACTGATATACATCATGTTTGCAGGTGGGTCCAGGTGTGGTTTTTCTACTCTTTGAACACAGTTTTCTGGGTCGGGGTGTGATCATGCACTGTGTTACCCCAGTGGAGCCGTTACTGCAGTGCGTTTCACACACCATCTTCTACCAGAGCAGCATCCCTCCGCTCGTACCCAAGTTCATCCTTCGGGCTGAGTGCATCCAGGTAACTCAGACTGAGAAGTGCAGATCTGAAACAGGAATTTTGCATTACTTTAGTGCATTATTGTCAACATTTATTTAAGTTATCAAGTTTCTTGTATTTAAAGTGAAATAACTGATGATGAAAATTCCAGATGGCAAGGTTTTTGCATCTGATCTCTAAAATGTTAGGCTTTTTTATTTAGTTACAATACTAGTATATACTAGTTTTATTTAGTTACAGTAGAAATTATGATTATTTTACCTGATGGGTTTGATTTTTATAGTTTGAACGAGACGTTATGATCTGGAACAACAAGACGTACATCTCCAAACCGATGCTTGTGAAGGAGGACTCAGCCATCCAGAAACACAGACGCTGGTTCAGTCAGTTCTACAGTGAGAACAGCCCTCGACTGCGATACCAGCATGACACTCTCGACTTCTGAACACGAACTCTGCTTCCAACACTATGGGTTGCTAAAAAAGGCAGATGCCAATATTTTTTTAACACAAGCTGATATTTTGTTGATATTTAATAAAAAAAAAAATCATTATGCAAAAAAGATTATGCAAAAATAAACAGTGCAGTTGTTTTAATACACAACGTGTGTAAAGCCAACAATAAAGCAAATGCTAAATATAGGTGAGGTTGTATTTGGATTGTTTGATTTTTAAATTTCATATATTATTTATATAAATATCTCAAATATAGAAACAAACAATGACCATGGGAGACCAAGCACAACCTGTTTGAGCAACCTGATGTTAAAAAATGTACATCAAAAACTAATCAAATATGTCAATCAAACAGACAAATCTCGATTTAGTTTTGATGGAAATTTAATGTCAAACATATTGGCCCACATAAAGATTAAACCAGTTTTAAAGTGGGATTAACTTCCCTGTTTTTTTATTAAGGAGTCTAGGAGAAGTTAAAAAAAAAAAGTAGGTTTTAAAACAGCTCAAAAAAAATATTTAATTCATGAAAAAAAAAAAAATCCAAAGTTATATGTTTCGTTCAGCTAGAATATTTATTGAAACTTGGAGATTTGAGGTAAATTTAAATTTTAGGGTCCGATGAGGGTGTGTGTGAATACCCGAGTAAGACAGGAGATTTAGCACCACTGTGACATATTTGGTGTTTCTAGGATTTTTTTTTTTTTGTCTAGCCAGATATTTTTAGGACAGAAAAAGATTCATAAGAAAATCAGAATCACAAAGAGCTCTATGTGTACAAGACCTGCCGTTTCTGCAAAGACAAAGGCAGTCCTGGGCTTGGCTTTTATGAAGCTTAGAGGACTCTCAGACTGTCCAATCTCAATAATAAAGAGCAGAAGAACAAATAAAACAAAACAAAAACAAATGGTGATTATGTGAACTGCAGCCAGAATTGTATTACTCATGCTCACAGTCATGCAAACTTGTATGATGATGAAAATTGAACATTTACCCTCAAGTGGTTCCAAACCTTTCTGAGATTTTTTTTTTTGTTGAACACAAAATAAGATATTTTGAAGAATGTCGCCATAGACATCCGTATGAGAAAAATCTTATGGAAGTCACTAGCTGGGTGTCCACTTCCCTGTGTTAATACGAATTTTGCAGTATCATGTGAGAAATGAGTTATGGAAATGGAAATTTGGTATAAAAATCACTTTTGTACTCTTGCTAGAAAAGCAATCAAGTTTGTACTCTTGCTTGATGAGATTTTGGAATAAAAAGGGTTTATGCGAATAATGGAATGGGATGTAGAAATGCAATTTTTGACGAATGAACTCTGACAGGCGTCACGGTGGCGCAGTGAGTAGCAACTTTTTTGCATTTAGATAATTATGCAAAAATTTGCTGCACTCTTCACTTTTAATAAAACAAACACACAAGAAAAAATATAAGTGGAAGGTCTCGAAAATGAGTTTCATTGCAAGCTGCTCACACATTATTAAAACACAATGCTTGCATTAGCCCGTTTAAATAAGCAGTGTAGCTTATTTTCCATCAGTAGGACCTTTTGTCCTTGTTGAAGTGCGTCAGACAATCATCTGTCAGTAAACAGCAGTATGTTTCTATTTGCCCTGCTGCTGAACGTCCTGATTGCAGAATTACACACTAGAGCTGCTCTCTGTTATTGAGATTGGACAGTCTGAGAGTTCTCTAAGCTTAGAAAAAGCCAAGCCCAGAACTGCCTTTGTCTTTGCAGAAACAGCAGGTCTTGTACACAAAGCTGTTCAGACAAGTCAACTTAAATGCAAAAGAACACAAAGTTCCAGTCGCTGTAAAAATGGTTGCTTCAAATTAATCAAATTAACTTTACAAGTCTCCCCAAGTTGCATCAAATTAATGGATTTAAATCAAGTTGAAATTTCATTAATTAATTAATTGATTTTCTTTATTTCTTTATTCCCTTTATTAATCTGGGGTCGCCACAGTGGAAAGTTGAAATTTCATAGCTTAAAAAATGGTTCAAAACTGATTAACTTACTAACATAAGTTCTAGTAACATAAAAGCCTAGGTTGAGATTATTACATTCGATCATTTAATTAATTAAATAAAATTGTTTAATTTAAGTGAATAAAATTATTTCATAAAATTGTTTACAGTGCACATGAAATCAAAATGTAAAAAGTATTTTGCTAGCTCACATTGTTATTCTTAATGTGAATAATTAATCTTTAAAAATTAATCTACTGTTAACTTCAGTTTCAATTTACTATAATCTTCTATGTGAATCTGCTTTGACACAATCTACATTGTAAAAGCACTATACAAAAAAAGGTGACTTGTATTGAATTGATAAAAAAATGTTTGTTTTGGTAAACTTATGGCGGTTCATTCCGCTGTGGCAACCCCTGATAAATAAGGGACTAAGCTGAAGAAAAATGAATGAATGGATAGTACTCTTAAATTTGCTTCCGCGTTTGAAGTGGTGGTTCTTCTCTGCTGACAGCAGTTTGACGGCTTCAGCCACAATATTCTTAATCACGCCCCTCTTACTGATAGTTTGCTTTGAGGAAATGATGAGTAAAAGAAAGCCCCGCCCCCTACTTAATATCCTTTTTCAGTTGAAAGTCTCAGCAACTTCCGACTTGGGCAGATTTGACTTAATTAAATTGTTTACAGTTTGTACTAATTTATTCATTCATTTTCCTTCAGCTTAGTCCCTTATTCATCAGGGTTTGCCACCGCGGAATTAACGCCAACTATTCCAGTATATGTTTCACACAGCAGATGCCCTCCCAGCCACAACCCAGTACTGGAAAACACCCATACACTTTCGCATTCACAAGCATTCATACTCTACGGCCAATTTTGTTTACCCGACTCACCTGTACTGCATGTCATTGGAATGTAGGGAAAACTAGAGCATCTGGAGCAAACCCACACGAACATGGGGAATACATGCAAACTGGCCCAGCCTAGACTCGAACCAGTGAACTTCTTGCTGTGAGGCAACAGTGCTAACCACTGAGCCAACATGCTGCTCTATACTAATTTAATATGATAAATTTATATTATATTAATTTAATACAAATCAAGCTATTATTATCTATATTTTGAGACTTATAAAAATCATTAATGTATCTGATTCTTTAAAATCTATATATTCGATTTACATACCTGGTATTTTATCAAGCTTTGATTTGCACACTATGTTAGTTTCTTGGCTAAAAGCCCATCTTCAGGTATCAGGTTTCAGCCTAATTAATTGTTTATTCTCTAAGCTCGTTGATGAAGGCGCCTGCCATTATCCAATAGACCAAAACACACTGTGCAAATGAGTGTCCACCAAAGAGCTGCCAAGTAGGTCGTGCAATTACTGGACATGTTGCTATCAATTACAGTCAATGGCAGTGATCTGCTCTAAAGAGCCACTGCAGCACTGCAGCTCTACTGCCTCATAACACTGAGTGGCAGGAATAATACTTTTGTCCCACATAGTCCATACATTTATATAATTGTGTTCCATTTGTTATTTATTTATAAATACATTTTTATTTTGCTTTTATTCTAAAAATAAAACAAATAAGACTTTCTCCAGAAGAAAAAATATTTTAGGAAATACTGTGAAAAAAATCATAAATTCCTTGCTCTGTTAAACATCATTTGGGAAAATTTGAAAAAGAAAAACTCACAGGAGGGCTAATAATTATGTCTTCAACTGTATATATATATATATATATATATATATATATATATATATATATATATATATATATATATATATATATATATATATATATATATATATATAAATAATTGTGTTCCTTTTGTGATTTATTTACATATACATTTTTGTTTTGCATAAATTGTCATTATTCCGTTACTCTGAAAATAAATAATAGTAAATATATATTAATAATTAATAATAATTGTATGTATACATGTGTATGTATATATATATATATATATATATATATATATATATATATATATATATACACATACATACACACACACACACACACTTTATATATTATTTTATATATTATTAATAAATGTTTTATTTTAATTCCCAAGATTTGAATACAATACGCTACAGTTCACTGTCTCATTATTCTTCAGAAATCATTAATAGAATATTTTATATACACTACCAGTCAAATTGAAATCACTACCGGTCATTTTTATAATAAGCTTATTCTGCTCACCAAGGCTGCATTTATTTAATCAAAAATACAGTACAAATTGTAAAATGTTATTGCACTATAAAATAATTGTTGAAAAGTAGTTTATTGTTTAATTTAATCATTTACTCCAGTATTTTTAAAGATCTCCAGTCTTCAGAATCACATGATTCTTTAGAAATCACTCTAATATAAATTGTTGTTGTTATTATTAATGGTAATAGCAATAAAAGCAATAATGACTAGAGTAATAACTTCATTTGAAACTGCATACAATAAAAAAGCAGTTGTATTATAAATTGTTAAAATATTTAACATTTTTTAAACATTTAATATATGTAAGAGAATTTAACTGAATAATTTTCTTTAAAAAAAACATGAAAAAAACTGACCCCAAACAGGTAGTTTATATGTAATTTACATTTTAGAGTAAGGCATACAATTTTAAAATACTTAAAAAAAAAAAATTCCAAATATTTTGAATGTGCTGTTTAACAGAGCAAGGACTCTTTTTTCACAGTAGTTCCTTTTATTCACCATTCTTTCTATTAATTTCTATTTTTTTCCATTCTGGAGAAAGTGTTTTACTTAATTTCCTTTAGCTTGACTGGAATAAAAGCCATTTTAAAGTTTTGACAATTATTACAATTACAATTATATAAGGTCAATATCATTGACACCATTAAGAAATGCAACTTTTTGATTGGCTTCAGTTTCCTCAGCGTGCTCCGATTTCAACCACAGTCAAGATATGCGCTATAGGTGAATTTAATAAGCTACGCTGTGTAAAACATATGCTGGAATAGTTGGTGGTTCATTCTGCTGTGGCGACCCCTGATAAATAAAAGGAACTAAGGGAAAGAAAGATGAATGAATGGCTACAGAACAAACCACTGTTGTCCAATAACTTGCCTAATTAACCTAGTTGAGCCTTTAATGTGCACTTTAAGCTGTATCTTGCAAAATAACTGGCAAAATATCATGTAAAAAAACATTTATTAGAAATGAGTTATTAAAACTATTTAAAAAAATTCACAGGAGGGCTAATAATTTTCCCCTCAATTTTATATATTATATTATTTGATATGATATAATATGATATGATATGATATATGATATTATATAATATTATATTATATTATATTATATTATATTATATTATATTATATTAATAAATGTGTCCACCAAAGAGCTGCCAAGTAGGTCATGCAATCACTGGACATGTTGCTATCAATTACAGTCAATGATGGTGATCTTCTTTATACAGCCACTGTGGCACTGCAGCTCTACCGTCTGCCTCGTTATAACAGTAAGTGGCATGAATGAATACGTCTCACCGTGCTGACAGGACGAGCGTCTGACATGCACCATATGTTCCCTCTCGTCCGGTTAATGCCCTCCTGATCATCATCTACTGAGACGGCACTGGGTGATGCCCTAAACATATGCTGGTATGCAGATGTTTGGCCGTGGTTAATTAAGCCGTGTGAAGAGCTCAGTGTCTTGTGTGTTTAGCGTGCGAGCGTACAGACTGTTCCTCCGCTGAGTTTTTCTCTGCCGCCTGGTGCAAAAACAAAAGGGGAGGAAAATTATGACAGACCTTGTGACAGCCTGAAGGCGCTCAGAGCTACGATTGTGTAATCAGACCTTTAGACGTATATTTGGGTTTGTGTTGGTGCAAATTAAGTCCTGTCTATCCCTTTATTAGGTTACTGTCAATACAGCATGTAATATACAGTTGAAGTCACAATTATTAGATTTTTTTTTAATATATATATTTCCCAAACGATGATTAACAGCAAGGAATTTTTCACAGTATTTCCTATAATATTTATTCTTCTGGAGAAAGTCTTATTTGTTTTATTTTGGCAGTTTGTAAATTTTTTAAAACCATCTTAAGGTCAATATTATTAGCCCCCTTAAGTAATATATTTCCTGACTGTCTACAGAACAAACCATTGTTAATGACTTGTCTAATTATCCTAACTTGCCTAATTATATATAATTGATTAACAGATTTTTTTATTCTGAAATGGTTTGATATTATTTCTATATTATTGTATTTTTACTGAAGGATCATGTGAGGCACAGGTGTCAAATAGAGTTCCTGGAGGGCTACAACTTAATTTTAGCTTTAACTTAATTAAACACACCTGTTCTAACTAATTGAGTCCTTCAGGCTTGTTTGAAACCTGCAGGTAAAGCTGCAGTCACACTTGACTTTTCTTCCCATAGACTTCCATTCATAAGCATGCGAATGCGTCAGACTGGAAACGCAGGGTCATGCGTTAAGTTTCGCAGTTCGCTGCGGTGCAAAGTTCAAGCTTGGTGAACTCTGACCTGCGAAATCGCATCACTTGACTGCGTGAGACCAATCGAGGATCAAAACAGGACCTCTCAGGACAGGAATTTAAAACATGGAGCAGTCGCTCACTTTTTTTAATGTCTAATCATCTTGTTTAATCCCGCCCCTTTTCGCAGCGCCGCACGACAGAATTTCGCACACACAAAGCCCAGTGTGACAACAGCTTAAGTTTGTTGAAGCAGGGTTGCAACTAAACTGTGCAGAACTGCAGTCCTCCAGGAACTGGATTTGACACCTGTAATTTAAGGAATACATTTAGTATTTTAAAAAAGGCAATCAGATATTTTATCTCGCAATAGTATTGCTCAATATTGCAGTTTTATTGTATTTTATACCAAATAATTGTATGAATTTAAATATCCTTGTAAAATCTTGAGAAAACAAGATTATTTTATGTTATTTAATAAATACTAAATTGTTATTTGGTTAAATTTCATTTTGTTTTTAGTTAAAGTTTTATTAATTGTTTTTGTCCATTTTAGTATAGTTTGAGTTTTATTTGTTTTGTTATGTTTCACTTTTATTTTAGTATTAATTATTAAGTTACTTATTTGTAGTTTTATTATTATTATTATTATTTAAAACTGAAGTTAAACTTAATGAAAATGACAAACAATTAGTTATTTTTGTTCCTTTCATATATTTCCCAAATGATGTTAAACAGAGCAAGGAAATTTTCACAGTGTTTTCTATAATATTTTGTTCTTCTAGAGAAAGTCTTATTTGTTTTATTTGGCCAACATAAAAACAGTTTTTAATTTTTTAAAAACCATTTTAAGGGTCAATATTATTAGCCCACTTAAGCTATATATTTTTTTTCGATTGTCTACAGAACAAACTATAGTTATACAATGACTTGTCTAATTACCCTAACTTGCCTAATTAAGCCTTTAAATGTCACTTTAAGCTGAATACTAGTATCTTGAAAAATATCTAGTCAAATACTATTTACTGTCATCATGGCGAAGATGAAAAAATCAGTTATTAGAAATGAGTTATTAAAACTAATATCTTTAGAAATGTGTTGAAAAAAACTTATTTTCGTTAAACAGAAATTGAAGAAAAAAATAAACATGGGGGGGGCTAATAATTCCAGAGGGTTAATAATTCTGACTTCAACTGTAAGTCATATATAATTATAAGTGATTGACTGATTTAACTATGAATTAACAGTGTTTTTTTATTCTAAAACTGTTATATATTACTTATGTATTTTTGTATTTTCTGAAGGATTATGTGACTAAAGAATACACTTACTATTTTAAAAAGGCAACCAGATATTTTATCTCAAATAGTATTGCACAATATAGCAGTTTTATTGTATATTATATCAAATAATTGTATGAATTTTCTAATTATCCTTGAGAAAAGATTATGTCATGTTAATAGCATTGAATAAATATGCCATTTTTATTTAGTTAAATTTCATTTTGTCTTTAGTTAAAGTTTTATTAATTGTTTTTGTCTGTTTTGTCCATTTTAGTAGTAGTTTGAGTTTTATTTGTTTTGTTATGTTTCACTTTTATTTTAGTATTAATTATTAAATTACTTATTTGTAGTTTGTTTAAATTATTTAAATTTGAAGTTAAACTAAATGAAGATGACAAACATTTACTTATTTTTGTTCCTGCTTTTTAAAATATAAGATATAAAATCTTTTTAAAAGTATCAAATAATTTAATAATTAATAAAAAATAAATAAATGAGAAAACTAAGAAAAATTGTATACACAAACTACTACAGACAAAACAATTAACTAAAATCTTAATGAAAGACATATATTAGTGCCGTCAAAGTTTGATTGCGATTGTCAAAATAAAGGTTTGTATACATAGAAACAAACTATACAAAACAATTTTGTTACATAGATATTTAAGTTTATATAAAATTTGTATCATATACACATATAATTTATATCTAAATATAAATTATCATTTTCTCAAATATATGCATCCATGTGTGTTTATTTACATATACATAATAAATACTGTACACACACTTAAATTATGTCAAAATAAAATCAATTTATAAAATCAAGAAGATCATTTCATGTGCATTATCTCACATGGTCAGGCTAATGGAGGATATGAAATGCATATGAAATGATGTTCTTGAATTCCTAATATAAATATGAATAAAATCACAGTTTGTTTTCTCTTTACAGTGGAGAAAGCTCTGGCAGCTGCATCACTTAAACTGATACAGCATTCAGGCCAGACAAATGCAAAATAGACATGATATGTGTTTCTAGAGAACTGATTATGCACATTATTTTCATAATCACATTAGCCACAGATGCAATATTCATAGGATGGTTTTCCACATTTGTAATCTCGTTATTTGTTTCTTTATAGACCACATGAGGACTTCTCAGGTGAATAAGCACTTTTTAACTTTATGCAGTGACGATGCTTTGAATCGCATGCACTTTGGAAGTGGGACAAGTTTTTAGAGCACCTCTGACGTGCTGCTGACCTTGAGTCTGCTGATCAAGCAATACAGAAACTCACAGAAAATCTGCATTAAAGGGATAGTTCACCCAAAAATGAAGATTTACTCACACTCGAGTGGTTCTAAACCTTCATTTCGTTCTTCTGTTGAACACAAAACAAGTTACTGTATTCTTGAGAATGTTGTAAAAGCAGCTATTGACATTAAAAACATGGAAAAAACAATAATTGAAGTCAATGGCTGCTGGTTTCCAACATTTTTCAGAATATCTTCTTTTGCCTTCAACTGAACAAAGAAACTCAAATAAGTTTGGAAAAAGTGGAGGATGAGTAAATCATGACAGAATTCTCCTCTGGAGGTGAACCTTCCCAGCAGACAAACAACATCATGAGACGTTAATATTAGGTGTCTAAGGACAGTGTTATTTTGATGTCCAATAAGGATGTGAAATGACACTGATATTTTGTTGATTTTAGGTTGTGTTTGAAAGCAACCAAAATCCAACGTCGAGCCAACATCTTAAACCAACGTCATATTGACGTCAAATACTGACATTTATTTCTTAGGTATGGCAACCCAAAATCCAATATCTGATAGATGCCATATTGGTGATGTCCAAACAACGTCAAGCTGTAACATCATTAAAATTTTTATTTTCATTTCCAAAAAAAAAGCAACAACCCAAGACGTTAGGGTACAACGTCAATCTGACATTATGTTGATGTCCTGTGCCTGCTGGGTTCAGTTTACACCTTCAGTCTTTACCTTTTTTTTTTTAGTAGCTTCGTAACATTAGGATTGAACCACTGAAAACACAAGGACTGTTTTGAGGATTATTTAGGTATACTTCTGAATGTATCTTGAATCAAAGTAAAATAAAAACATTTTCAGATATTTAAAAATATCTTATTTTGTGTTCTGCAGATGAATGATGTGCATAAAGCGTTAAGAGTGAGTGATTTACGTGTTAAGTCAATGCAAAGACACGACAGACATCCTGTGGAATGATTTGGGCAAAAGGAAGACTAGTCAGGATAGAGGGAAAGATGAATGCAGCAATTTACAGAGACATCCTAAATGAAAACCTGCTTCAGAGTGCTCTTGACCTCAGACTGGAGCGACGGTTCATCTTCCAGCAGGACAATGACCCAAAGCACACCGCCAAAATATCAATGGAGTGACTTCACAACAACTTGGTGAATGTCCTTTAGTGGCCCAGCAAGAGCCCAGACCTAAATCCTATTGAACATCTCTGGAAAGATCTGAAAATGGCTGTAATGGCCCATCCAACCTGATAGAGCTTAAGAGGTACTGCAAGAGGAATGGGCACAAATTCCCAAAGACAGGTGTGCCAAGCTTATGGCATCATATTCAAAAAGACTTGAGGCTGTAAATGCTGCCAAAGGTGCATCAACAAAGTATTGACGAAGGCTTTGAACACTTATGTACATGTAATTATACAGGTTTTTTATTTTTAATAAATTTGCAACAATTTAAAAAAAATCTTTTTTCATCCATTTTGGAATAATGCTGCAACATTAAAATTGTGGAAAAAGTGAAGCGCTATGAATACTTTCCGGATGTACTGTAAATCACCAAGTAACACGGATTCAGCTAAATAACTTTTAAATGTTCTACTGAAGAACAAAAGGAACCTACATCTTGGATGGGTAAGTAAATTAACAGTATTTATTTCATTTTTGGGTGAACTATCCCTTTAATAACAGAATTATCATTTTTGGGTGAACCAACGCTTCAAGATCACCTTCATCAGTCTTCTCACCTTCATGCGCTGACAGATGGTCCTCATGGGGATCCTGAAAAGAACCACAAAATGACTTCGTTACCTCAATATAACCTTCATGATAAAGCAAAAAAAAAAGACTTTCTTCAGAAATAAAAAAGCTTCTGAACACTCTAAAAGAGAGCAGGTGAATAAAGGCGGTGTGTGGTTTCATCATATTTCATCTTCTCTTTATCGAACATTTTAATGAACAGATTCCACAGGGAATTCCGAGAACAGAGCCAGAACCGATGCGGACAGATGGAGCGATCAGCATGACATATAGAGGAACGAGCCAGGAATCTGATAGCTCGAGACCGCCATGTGTGGACAGTATGGCGCGCCTGAGCTCCAAATCCATCGATTGGCCAATTTGCAATGAATCGTACAGCTCCGCGGGTATGGGATTCCTGAACTGTGTCTATAAAGGCTGCCAGCTCGGTTTGATCAGCATGCCGGAGCATCCCGTAGACTCCAATACCACCCATATCGTCAGAAAAGCCCTTTTGTACACTGGGAGACTTATACATGTATAATTCTCATTTGAGACGGTACGGTTGTTTTTGGACTTGCTCGCAGGCTTGTGCGAAGTGACGAATGAGATTTAGCAATGCTAGATAATCCGATTTAACGATGCTGTGCCTCTGTCTTGTTTTTCTTGGCTGTTCTTTCTGTTAGTCCTGTTGTTTGCTCTTGCAAACTTGCCGCAGGCCGAGAACTCCTATGGTGAACTAATTTATTAAACCTGACAACAGATGCCACTAAAAATGGTTTGAAAGTATTGTGAGCGGTGCAAAAGCCACTGCCAAAATGCCAAGGTGTTCCGGTACCAGAAATGAGTTTCTCATTTAATTAATGTCTCAGTTAATTAAATGATATTAATAAGCATAGTATGATATAAAATTAAGCACAAATATAATATAATATAATATAATATAATATAATATAATATAATATAATATAATATAATATAATATAATATAATATAATATAATATAATATATAATATACTGCTGAATAAAGCATTTGTTCATAAATAGGGGCAATTATTCGATATATATCTATTTAAATGTATAGCGAAATGATAATAGATTAATTTGCTATTTATTTATTAATCTATATAATGTATTATTAATCATTTTTTTTTATTTCGAATACAATATGCCACTGTTCACTGTCACATTATTCTCCAGAAATCAGTAATAAAATATTTCCTACATACATACTGTACATACATACATACATAAATAATATACAATTTTAGAGCAAGGTAAAAATAATGAAACAATCACGCATCACCTTGAAGCACAGGAAAATCTTCCCTGCCTCCCTGTCATAAATAATTAATCCACGTCAGCACACAGAACATGGTTTAAAAAAAATAATAAGTCTGAAAATTCACAAAAGGAGCATCTTCTAGCTCCTCAGAGATCTCTTTTGATATGGATTAAAATAGATCAGCTATATATTGTGCCTGGGCTTAAGAACAGACAGTTCTCTTCCTCCTTTTAAACAGCATATTTTTGGGTGCAACATTTGGCTGGACGAAAGTTCTCCAGTTGGTCTGCGTCCTAGTTTTCTGAAGATGAGATTGGACATCATTTATAACCACAGCAAGCCTCTGAGGCTGGTGCAATGCCACGCTACAGTACGTCTGTGCGCAGACTTCAAATTTTTATTATTTTATTCAATCTTTCCTGAAAGACTACAGGTTAGGTGGAGGCGATGGCTTGAACAAGTCATTATAATCGTGTTTTCCATCTTCTCACACTCTATATTTCTGTAGGAGACACATTTAGGATGCACATACAGTTTGCAGTGCTGGAACCAGTTCTCTATTTCTGGTGGGAAGAGAAGGACAGAGATGGAGGGATAAGCCATGAATTATAGATCGACATACCACATACATGAGAAACACATCATGTCTGTGCGGGCATCTAGGACAGTCCTGAACAGCAGAGAAATGTTTCTTCTTAACCCATTACCGGCCTGAAAACAAACACACACACACACACACACACACACACACACACACACACACACACACACACACACACACACACAAATGATAATAATTATTACAATTATTATCACTTTATTAGGTACACCTGTCCAACTGCTCGTTAATGCAAATTTCTAATTAGCTAATAACATGGCAGCAACTTAATGCATTTAGGCATGTAGACATGGTCAAGACGATCTGCTGCAGTTCAAACAGAGCATCAGAATGGTAAAGAAAGGTGATTTAAGTGACTTTGAATGTGGCATGGTTGTTGGTGCCAGACGGGTTGGTCTGAGTATTTCAGAAACTGTTGATCTACTGGGATTTTCACGCACAACTATCTCTAGGGTTTACAGAGAATGGTCAGAAAAATAGAAAATATCCAGTGAGCGGCAGTTCTGTAGGCGCAAATGCCTTGTTGATGCCAGAGGTCAGAGGAAAATGGCCAGACTGGTTCGAGCTGATAGAAAGGCAACAGTAACTCAAATAAGCACTTATTACAACTGAGGTATGCAGAAGAGCATCTCTGAACGTGAACCTTGAGGCAGATGGGCTACAGCAGCAGAAGATCACACTGGGTGCCATTCCTGTCAGCTAAGAACAGGAAGCTGAGGCTACAATTCGAACAGGCTCACCAAAATTGGACAATAGAAGATTGAAAAATTGTTGCTGGTCTGATGATTCTCGATTTCTGCTGTGACATTTGGATGGTAGGGTCAAAATTTTGCATCAACAGCATGAAAGCGTGGATCCATCCTGCCTTGTATTAACGGTTCAGACTGCTGGTGGTGGTGTAATGGTGTGGGGGATATTTTCTTTTCACACTTTAGGCACATTAATACCAATTAAGCATTGTGTCAATGACAGCCTTCCTGAGTATTGTTGCTGACCATGTCCATCCGTTTATGACCACAGTGTACCCATTTTCTGAGGGGTACTTCCAACAGGCTAACGCATCATGTCATAAAGCACAAATCATCTCAAACTGGTTTCTTGAACATGACAATGAGTTCACTGTACTCAAATGGCTTCAACAGCCACCAGGTCTCAATCCAGTAGAGCACCTTTCGGATGTGGTGGAAGGGGAGATTCGCATCTTGGTTGTGCAGCCAACAAATCTGCAGCAACTGTGTGATGCCATCATGTCAATATGGACCAAAACCTTTGAAGAATATTTCCAGTACTTTTTTGAATCTATGCCACGAAGGATTAAGGCAGTTCTGAGGGCAAAAGCGGGTCCAACCTGGTACTAGTAAGGTGTACCTAATAAAGTGGCCGGTGAGTGTATATACACTACATTTACATTAGTATACACATTTCTCTAACCACATCAACACAGAACATTATCTGGATGTATTTTATAACTTCTGTTGGTGAACAACACTATGCACATATTTAAAAAAAAAAAAAAACATATACAGTAAGATATATATATACAGCATATACAGCAATTTCATGCAAATGTCAAAGTTGTCATGAAAAAATTACGCTTTCGCCAAAATAGAAACCGTTTCTGCGTTTTTTGTGTAAGCAAGTATTTAACAGTACTTTAAAAATACACAAAAACGTCTCTGTTAATGTTTTCAAACTATTATATTTGATTTACCAAATGACACAAGTGCCAATTTCACATCTGTCACATCCATAACGCAGAGACGTCACATCCATAACGAAGCTTTTTCCTCATTAATGCAAGAATGTCAAATAAAATAAAATCAATCATGTTTGTTTTATAGTGAGCCAACTCTTACCCTTTTGATTAGCATTATTTCTTTGGGTTGTGCAGTTTAATTCACAGAATTTCTACAAAGTGTGTTGTATACTGTAAACTCGCAGACTTTTTTGGTCACCTCCATAATGCATGTTTATTTTCCTCATTTAAAATCTAAAACATGTTTACAGATTGATATTTTTCTGATCTCATAGCTCTGTGGTTAGTTCTTTTGGAAAATATAAACAGATGTTTCAATATAATATTAACATACTTTCTCTGTGAATTTATGTTTTGAGATTTTACTGCAAATGTCCCATCCATAACACTGGAATTGCTCATAAATAGATTAATAAATAGTTAGATGCTTTGTGATTGGTGTAACGAGAAGTCACTGGAAAACGGAGTTGATGATCCATGTGCAATTTATTAATGAGTAGTAAGGCAGGCAACGGTCAAATAGGTAGCAAACTGGAGCATAAAGGCAATCCAAAATACATAGTCAAAAACAGGCAAATGGTCAGGATAGTCGGCAAAAAATCAAAACGGTAAACAAGACAAGGACCAAAACACGGCAAGACAAAAAAAGGAAAATCACGTAGTAAAGTTAGATTCGTGTATGAGAAAGTGAGAGGTTTAAATAGTTTAGATAATCAATGATCATGAGTTTTAGCTCCTGATGTGTGTGTGTGTGTGTGTGTGTGTGTGTGTGTGTCCGTCTGTCTGTCTGTTTGTCTGTCCAAATGAACGTCAGCTATGGCAGGAGTGATGAGTGCAAAAAGTATTGGGAGTTGTAGTTCGGTAACAATTGGTCTGTAAGTGACATCTTATTATTTTAACTTTTAAATTTGGAAAATAATTAGTTTCAACATATGTACAATTTCAGATTTTTCTACCTATTACATAGTAATGTATTTCTTTAATGAATGTATTTTCTTTCATTTACACATTTATAAACTCTTTTACTAATAACGGATTTATTTTAAACATTTAGCAATTTTTTGTATTCATACTAATGTCATTTGTATTTATTTATTTTAATAAAACATTTGGATCATTTATTTTAATCTTAGAGAAAATAACCTTTTCATTAATTAACTTAGCTTATTATTATATCATGTTTTATTTATTAATTTAAGAATTCATCCATTTTGCATTTATTTGTTCATGTATTTTATTATTGTGCATTTCTATTGCATTTAATTAATTATTCATTTATAAAATTTATTAAATGCATTAATTTGATTAACTTAATTTAATTTATTATTTTATGTATTAATTTATTTAATTCAATTACTTTTAATTCAGTGCATTTCTATTTTATTGCATGTAATTTAATTAATTACTTCATCCAAATATCTTTATTTAATAAAATTCTAATTTAATTAAATATACTAATATAATTAAATAACTTTATTTAATTTCTTTTATTTATTTTCTATATTAATGTATTTGTTTAATTAATTAACTGAATTACACTGTTCCTATTTACTGTGACCTTTTATGTGAAGCTGCTTTGACACAATCTACATTGTATAAGCGCTATACAAATAAAGGTGAATTAAATTGAATTGAATTAATTAATTTATTTAATGTATTTATATATTTAATTTATTAATTTATGTATTCATTTATTTGATTAAATTCTATTTAATTCCGTTTAATTTAATTTCTTGCTTTTCCCAGTTTTAACCCCCTTTGATTTTCTAAACACTTCTAAATATATCCTACAACATTAAAACTGATTCAATTCCCTTAAGACACCAAATAATCAATATTTAAACACATTACATTTTCTGATGGAATGTTTTCAATTTGACAAAATCCCATCATCAAACCACATCTGAAACATTAATCTATAAATCTTTTCCTTTTATCTGTTCTACTTTTCCTAAACACACACACACACAGGCGCGCACACATTGGAGGTGTGTCATCTCTTAATTATTCTTTAGTAAATGGACTACCTCTCTCTGTCTCTGTCTCTCTATGTGTGTGTGTGTGTGTGTGTGTTATATAAGGGCTGCAGTGCAGACTGGCCCAGCTGTATTGATGTGCAGAGATGTGGGAGTCTGGGGGAGGGAACTGAACACGACCAAGAACCATGTCGCTTGGTCAGCCTTTTGTGTGGCTCTCAGCAAGCCAGAGACATCCGAGTATTACAACACTTCAGACGCTCACAGCGAGGCGGCACGCGGCTAAACTCACACACTTTCATCCCATTTCAAAAACCCAAACAGCTGCCTATAAATCAATTCTTGAAATAAATAAGCTTGGTTTAGATATCTATCGATTGCTCTTTGCTATAAAAGATATATAAAATGCATAAAAGTAAATAAAGAGCACTGCTATATAAAGATGTCCCCCCACGAGGCGCGTGATACATTATTTAAAGTCGACAGCATAACTAGATCAATTGTGACCTAATTTGCAAATCCCCTACTCATATCAGACTGTGACATTCACATGTAGAGGGATTATTTCCCACGGATAATGAAATATTAATGGGGTTTCGATTGCAGGTTCTCAAACATGCGGAAATTAAATCAAATGACAATGACAAAAAGCACACACGACCAAATGTGTGCGCGCACAAAAATGTGCATATTATTAAGCCAACAGCATTGGCGATTGAGATGTTCAAAGAAATTGAGCATGATCTTAACACTTGTGAATCCATTCTAAATAGTCAAAAATAATAGACAAAAATAATGTAAAAATCATTAAAGTAGCATATTTTGATATTTTTTCTCACATTCTCTCAGATAAATTTTGTTACCTTAGTACTAGATATACCTAAAATAAAATCTTAAGGATTTTCATGTATGTACACTAACCGGCCACTTTATTAGGTACACCTTACTAGTACAGGGTTGGACCCGCTTTTGCCTTCAGAACTGCCTTAATCCTCCGTGGCATAGATTTAACAAGGTACTGGAAAATTCCTCAGAGATTTTGGTCCATATTGACATGATAGCATCATGCAGTTGCTGCAGATTTGTTGGCTGCACATCCATGATGCTAATCTCCCAGTCCACCACATCCCAAACATGCTCTATTGGATTGAGTTCTGGTGGCTGTGGAGGCCATTTGAGAACAGTAAACTCATTGTCATGTTCAAGAAACCAGTCTGAAAAGATTCACGCTTTATATGACATGGTGCGTTATCCTGCTGGAAGTAGCAATCAGAAAATAAGTAAACTGTGGTCATATAGGGATAGACATGGTCAGCAACAATACTCGGGAAGGCTGTGGTGTTGACACGAAGCTCAATTGTTACTAATGGGCCCAAAGTGTGCCAAGAAAATATCCCCTACACCATTTCACCATCACCACCAACTTTGAACAGTTGATACAAGGCAGGATGGATCCATGCTTTCATATGGTTGATCACAAATTTTGACCCTACCATCTGAATGTTGCAGCAGAAATCGAAACTCAGACAAGGCAACATTTTTCCAATCTTTTATGTGTCCAATTTTGATGAGCCTGTGTGAACAGTAGCCTCAGTTTCCTGTTCCTAGCTGACAGGAGTGGCACCTGGTGTGGTATTCTGCTGCTGTAGCCCATCTGCCCCAAGGTTTGTCATGTTGTGCGTTCAGAGATGCTCTTTTGCATACCTCAGTTGTAACGAGTGGTTATTTTGAGTTACTGTTGCCTTTCTATCAGCTCCAACCAGTCTGGCCACCTCCTCCTGCAGCAGATTGCCTTGACTATGTCTACATGCCTAAATGCATTGCGTTGCTGCCATGTGATTGGCTGACTAGAAATTTGCGTTAACGAGCAGTTGGACAGGTGTACCTAATAAAGTGGCCGGTGAATGTACATTTCTAGTAGCAAATTTATGAAATATATTAATGGAAGATGATTTTTACTTAAAATTCTAATGTTTTTTGCATAAAAGAACACAACTATAATATTGACTTAAAAATGTATTTATGGCTATTGCTAAAAATATACCTGTGCAGCAAAAGACTGGTTTTATGGTCCAGGATCACATTTATTAAAGAAATTGAAGGTGAAATATATATATATATTTTAAAAATACCATTTTTTGCAAAAATATACATGTTGTTTGCATTAACACAGCCCAATTGAATCCCAAAAATGAGATGAAAAAAAATCCAAAATGTCCATAAGAATGCACAAGGGTTAAATCATGCTACTGTCAATTTGTCTCATTAACACTCTGCGTTGCCAGTGCGCACAAAATGCCTACATGTGAATACTTTGAAACTTCACACTTCAGGAGAGAGGCTTGTTTCCCTGGTAACCGTTTTTCCCCTTTTGTCCTTATGTGCCTACCAGTGCATAATGCTGCTCAGCACATGCACCTGCATTCAAAGCATGAGATGCTTTCTTCCTGCAAGCGAGCAGCGTTGGTTTTCAAAGCACTGATCTAGTTTTGAGCTCTAAGACATGCATCTCGGAGAAAATGCACAAATTAGGAGTTTTGCACAGATGTCATTTGAACACAGAGACTGCACTTACAGGCATGGATGCTCATGCAAGCGGGAAGAAGTCTCTCAGCCAAGCCACTTTATGTAATTACTTTTAAAATCTGGGTTTGAAACAAGGGACAAGTGATTGCATGATTGAAAATGTTGAAATATGAATGGAGTGCTTGCATAATTAATCACTGGTCCTCAAAATACAACTCGGAGCATTTGTGGTAACATTTAACTGCCTTGTGTTAGTCTTTATGGGTGGAAGGTAATGGTAGAAAAGGGTTAGATGAAAATAAAGGTTCCAAATAGAGTAAAAAGGGTATGCAGTGACAAGTATAAATGAGTGCACCCATTACAGATCTCGCTTCTACATCAATATTTTCTGGAACTAATTTAACAAAATTAAGGTAATGAAGAAATGTATAAAATTTTATAAGGACAAAAAAAAAACAGAACAGAAGCATGAAAAATATAGTGAAATTAGTTTAAAATTTTGTGGTTTGTCATTTTTTGTAACATTTAATCTGAATTTATTATTTTTATATTCCAAAATATGTGAAGTGACCAAACTCTTGTTTTAATGATTGTAACTGTCTAATAAAACTGTTTTGTAAAAATGCACCCAAACATATAGCCTATATTCACTTAAGAATGGATAAAAAATATTCATTTATAATAGAGGCGTACTCATTTATGCTGTGTACTGTACATATGTAAAATGTACACTCACAAGCCACTTTATTAGATACACCTGTCCAACTGCTTGTTAACGCAAATTTCTACTCAGCCAATCACATGGCAGCAACTCAATGCATTTAGGCATGTAGACATGGTCAAGACGATCTGCTGCAGTTCAAACTGAGCATCAGAATGGGGAAGAAAGGTGATTTAAGTGACTTTGAATGTGGCATGGTTGTTGGTGCTAGACGGGCTGATTTGAGTATTTCAGAAACAGTTGATCTACTGGCATTTTCATGCACAACCATCTCTAGGGTTAAAAGAGAATGTTTTGAAAAAGAGAAAATATCCAGTGAGTGGCAGTTCTGTGGGCGCAAATGCCTTGCTGATGTCAGAGGAGAATGGCCAGACTGGTTTGAGCTGATAGAAAGGCAACAGTAACTCAAATAAGCACTTGTTACAACTGAGGTATGCAGAAGAGCATCTTTGAACGCACAACACGTCCAGCCTTGAGGCAGATGGGCTACAGTAGCAGAAGACAACACCGGGTATCACTCCTCTCAGTTAAAAATAGGAAAACTGAGGCTACAATTCACACAGGCTCACCAAAATTGGACAACAGAAGATTGGAGAAATGTTGCCTGGTCTGATGAGTTTCGATTTCTGCTGCAGAATTCGAATGGTAGGGTCAGAGTTTGGCATCAACATGAAAGCATGGATTCATACTGCCTTGTATCAACGGATTAAGGCTGCTGGTGGGTGGTGTAATGGTGTGTGGAATATTTTTTAAAGCGCAAATTCTTGAACATGACAATGAGTTCACTGTACTCAAATGGCCTCCACAGTCACCAGAACTCAATCCATTAGAGCACCTTTGGGATGTGGTGGAACAGGGGATTCGCATCATGGTTGTGCAGCTGACAAATCTGCAGCAACTGTGTGATGCTATCATGTCAATATGGATCAAAATCTCTGAGGAATATTTCCAGTACCTTGTTGAATCTATGCTACGAAGGATTAAGGCAGTTCTGACGGCAAAAGGGGGTCTAACCAAGTACTTGTAATGTGTACCTAATAAAGTGGCTGGTAAGTGTATGCTTTTTGTATTAGCACAGCCTAAATCAATCACAATAAAAAAAAATAATTTAAAAAGACAAAAATGTTCATAAGGATGCGCAAGGGTTAAATCATGCTATCATGCTATTAAATCATGCAAGTCAGAATTTAACTACCTTCCACCCAAAAACACTGATCTAAGGCAATGATAGAAGATTTTAGATGAATATAAAGGTTCCCAACAGAGTATAAAAAAAAAAAAAAAAAATCACAAGGAGACAAGTGTTATAATATAGCCAATATGCATCTAAACACAGCAATATATATACCATAAGACCATTTCTGATGTTTAGTAATACATTCTATGTGGCCCTATGTAGAATAGGGAACTGTAGCCATCAACTTATTTCAACTTTAACAACAGAATTCAACATAGTTATTTTTGTTCTTTTGCTTAGAAGTCAAAAGATGTTGACAGTACCTTTGCAGCCATATACTCCTGAACATCCAGACACAGCCCACACTGGTAAAATTGACATATGTTAAGTCCTCTGAATGACAAATAAGCATCCTTGTGGTTTTCCTGGCAAGACCTGGGGAAAAAAGTTAATATTTTTGCACATCAAGATTCATTAATTCTAGGAATCATCAATGATACATCCTTTTTTTTTTTTTTTTTTTTTTTTCACATTTTGATCCCAAAATGTATGTTTACTTCTTGGATAAAACAAAAATGTAATCAGGTATTTTATTTATGGTCAGAACTGAAATAGTTGTTTATTTGCACTAATAGAAAGTTGAGAACAATAAAATAACATGGATACTTCAGTAATACATACACTACCTGACAAAAGTCGTCACCTATTCAAGTTTTAGCAACAACAAATAATAACTTGACTTCTAGTTGATCATTTGGCATCAGAAGTGGCTTATATGAAAGGCAAAGGCCTCTATATTATGATTATTTTAATAAAATAAAATATGATTTTAAAATTATTTAATTAGAACAGTAAGGTCTGACTTTGCTCAGACAAAAGTCTTGCACTTAACAGAAATAATGAACAGTATAGAATATAAACTCATGGTGCAGCGAGAAAAGAATTAATACCATGCATGACTCCCATGAGCTTGGAGGACTGCATCCACACATCTCTGCAATGACTCAAATAACTTCTTAATAAAGTCATCTGGAATGGCAAAGAAGTTCATCTTCATCTTTAATGCCTTCTCCTTCATCTTACCCCAGACATGTTTAATAATGTTCATGTCTGGTGACTGGGCTGGCCAATCCTGCAGCACCTTGACCTTCTTTGCTTTCAGGAACTTTGATGTGGAGGCTGAAGTATGAGGAGCGCTATCCTGCTGAAGAATTTGCCCTCTACTGTGGTTTGTAATGTAATGTGCAGCACGAATGTAACCCCAAATCCTGATATTCCTTCACCAAACTTGACTGATTTCTGTAAGAATCTTGGGTCCATGCAGGTTCCAATAGGTCTTCTGCAGTATTCATGATGATTGGGATGCAGTTCAACAAAGGATTCATTGGAAAAATCTGCCACTTTTCCAAATGATCAACTAGAAGTCAAATTATTTTTTGTTGCTCTTACAACTGGAATAAACGACAAGACTTGTGTCAGGTAGTGTAAAAGGATTTATGCTAATTTGTGTTTAAAGTAACAACAGTCTTAAATCATCAAATGTGAATAAACCAGTCAAAAAAGGGCTTCTGGCTTTTCACAAATGCGACATGTTTGTGACAGCAATATGAGATGCCATTTTTAGAGTGCCTTTATGAGAATTTTCACACGTGATTTCATTTTTCAGAGGGGGCAAACAACAACTCTACTCATTAAAATCATTCACGTGAATTGAACACTTCCATTAACAGTAAGCAACAGTGTAAAATACACAGAATACCCTTATTAGGCTTTTCAAACTCTCTCTATATATTTAATGGCTAACACTTTACAACACGAGACACGTAGTTAATGTTATTTTATGTATTTACTAACATGAACAAACCATGACCAATACATTTATGTATACATATTTGTTAATGTCATTTATTGAAAATACAGTTGTTCGTTGTTAGTTCATGTTAAGTCACAGTACATTAATATTAACATGCACAGCGTTGGACTTCAATAATGCATTAGTAAATGTTATACTATGATTAATAAATGCTGTACAAGCATTGTTCATTCTTAGCTTATGTTAGTAAATAGGCTACATTAACTACGTGTCTAGTGTTAACTAAGTGTTACCCGAAAATGCAATCGCTGGGGTTATAGGCACTTGAATAGACACGAAGCCATTAAAACCATATGATTTTGTCAGCCTGTTTGTTTCTAGATAAACACTCAGTTCGTCTTTAGTCTTAAAGAAAAAAACAATTCCAGCTCCTTTTCTTCAATTTTACGCTTGGGTTGTTTGCGACACCGATGCGTTTTAATTCCAGCCGAACGCCGACGCGAAAAAACTGGAGGAGGTGCGGGGGCGCGCGTAAAAGAGCGCGCACAGCTGTCAGCACCAAGGACAGCGCTCCGCCGCAGAACAACAGCCGACGGACGCGCAGAGAGGCGGACGATACGAGACGCATCACTGATTTCTGCTGCAAGGCTTCATCCACTATGCTACTTTCTTGCTCTGCCTGACTTGAGAAAGGGGGGAATTTGGATTTTCTCAGATGCCATCGCTTCAATGGAACCATGAACACATCGCCGCAGTGTGTGTGAATTTCGCACCTGGGATTGTTTTACACTTTCAATTGGCACACTGGACATTGCGTTCATTCTCCTCCGCAAGCGACTAGCTCCAGGGACTAAGAGAGGAGGACAGCGGGGGTCTCCGTGCGCTCTTCTGGCCCTCCACACGATGCGTCTGCTTCTGCTGGCCGCGTTATTCTCCTGCTCCTGCGTGCGGGGCGGCTGCGAGCCCAAGATTGTGAACATCGGGGCCGTCCTGAGCCAGAAGCGGTACGAGCAGGTGTTTAAAGATGCCGTCACCCAGGCGAACCAGGTGTACGGACGGGATAAATTCAAGTTGACAGCCATCTCTGTCACTCACAAAGCCAACGCGATTCAGATGGCGCTGTCTGTCTGCGAGGATCTCATTTCCAGTCAGGTGGGATTTTTTTAGTATCGGTGTTGCGCTTCCATGTGGCCAGATTCAGTCTTGAATTACGCGAGTTGAAAGTTGCTCGAGGGGTAAACATGTTCATGCAATATGCACCATTCAGAATTAATTAATTTATATGGCTTTTATGAGGCAGGGTGAAATTAGTCATTATTTAAATAGCTTTTGTAAAATTAAAAAACAGTTAGATATGTAAATGTGTGCATTAGAAAGATGCACGGGTGACAGTTCATAATTTCTAAGCACCTATTGCGCTTTTAGAAGGTTATAAATGCATGCAGGAACAATGTGTACCTTATTTGACCCTTAATTATGAATTTTGATGGCATAAATTATGCACTCAGTTGAATGAGAAATATTCAATAATTGTCATGCCACACACAAGATAACTAAATCAAATCTCTCCTCATAAATAATTGTTTTATTGTCTGATTGTTATTGTTATTAAACTTTAACACCATAACCAGACTCATATTGAGGGGTGTGCTATGCCATTTAGGAAAATAAAAGGCTAAAGAGTTATTAAATTAGCCATTTCTACATACTGAGAAGTATTTCATGCCATTTTAGAAATATAAAGCTGGAAAGGAAGATGATGGGATGGATGGATGGAAAGACATTAGATAGATAGGATGGATAGAACAGATGGAAAGAATGATGGATGGATGGATAGATTTGGCAAACTTTAAAGGTAATTTTTTCAATATTAAGTTTTTGGAAACTCTTAGATAAATGATTGGAAAGATGGATAGACAGATAGAAAGGATGGCTGTATGGATGGTAATATATATAAATTGATCATCACTCAATGTGAGTGATTTTGCCAGATGTAAAAAAAGAACGCATTAAGCAGAGCAGTAGCAATATCCCAGATGTTGTTAAACTTTAACACCATAACCATATTGAGGGGTGTGCCATGTCAATTTAGAAAATAAAACGCTAAATATTTATTAAATGAGCCATTTCTACATCTTGAGAGGTATTTAATGTAATTTTAGAAAAATAAAGCTGAAAATATGAGTTAAAGATCAATTCAATATATATTTTGATAGAAGTTTTATATCAGTTAATAAATATTTAATACTGAAAATTAAAATTGAGACATTTCTTCATATTACAGTATGTCATATTCTATCTTAAACATGTTGATTCAGATATACATGGAAAAAATGACTTATTGGATTTAATATTTTGGTTTTTAAGGTAAGTGGTTGCAAACAATTAATATGGGCTGGATTTAAACAACTAATTAAATTGAGTAATGTTGAACTTAATTTGTTTATTTAAATTCAGCCCATATAAATACCTTTAAAAATTGTAAATCTAATGAATCATTTCCCTTTTCAGTGTATTTGAACATATTTTTGAAAGAAAAAAAAAAACTAGCTGTTTACACATCTCAAAATACTCATAAAGTGTAGTCTTTGACTTGGGCGCACTTACTTGAGCAGTCGAACTTGTTGGGTTGGATGGTTTCAGTACTAAAGCTGCATAATTTGTTTAGATGTCTATACAGGACAGCCTGTCAGTAGATGATCCATGCAGGTCGATAGACTCGCAGTGGGGGAAAAGGTTAACATACTGTATCCGACCCTACAAAGCTTTGATGTGAGGAGTGAGTGAGATGACGACACTGGCCGAGGGCAGCAGCTGCAAAATAAACTAGGTGACGCATGAAAAATCAATGCTTTTCAATGCAAGCAGTTTCTATTTGCACAGTGTATTACTGTGCTCGGTGCAAATAAAGATGGGGGTGGACGGGTCAGAATGGCATCGGTATTTGCAACGATGTCTAGAGGGAGGATGCCTCAGCTAATGTTCACTATAAATACAAAAGTTCATTATGCAACTAGTGAAAATATCCAATAAAATTTTCATTTTCTGACCCATAAAAATTAACTTTGTTGGTTTAACCTATAAGAATCAGGTCAGTTCTCTCATTCTCCATAATATTTTGGAGATGTAAAACCACTTAATTTAGATGTTTAAAAGCACAATTATTAGAACAGCTCATAAATGGACAGACAAATAGAAAAATAAATAGATGGATGGATGTGTGATGGAAAGACTATAAATAGATATAGATTATAGAATATATGGAATAAAATGTGACTGATAAATATATATGACGGATAACATGGAAAAGAAGACGATGGATGGATGGATGGATGGATGAACAGAACGAGAGAAAGATGTGTATATATATATATATATATATATATATATATATATATATATATATATATATATATATAAACATATAGGAATATATAGGAAAGATAGATAACATATAGGAAAGAAAGATGGTAGATAGATAAATAGATAAAACAGATGGAAAGATAAGATATATAGACAGAAGGATGGTTGGAAGGAAGGAGAGATAGATAAATGAAAGGAAGGAAAGACAAATGGATGGATTGATGAATGGAAAGAAGAAAGGAGAGACAGATGGATTGTTGGATGGAAAGATGAAAGAAGAATGAATGAATGAATGGATGGACGAACAGACAGACGGCTGTATTGATGAGTAGATGGATGGATGGATGGATAGATAAATGGTTGTCATAGATTTTATATATATATATATATATATATATATATATATATATATATATATATATATATATATATATATATATACACATATATACATACACACACATACAGTTGAAGTCAGAATTATTAGCCCCCTTTGAATTTGTATTTGCCAAATGATGTTTAACAGAGCAAGGACATTTTCACAGTATGTCTGATCATATTTTTTCGTCGGTAGAAAGTCTTATTTGTTTTATTTCAGCTAGAATAAAAGCAGTTTATTTTTTTTAAAAACCATTTTAAGGTCAAAATTATTAGCCCCTTTAAGCTTAAATGTCTTCAGAAATATCTAGTAAAATATTATTTACTGTCATCATGGCAAAGATAAAATAAATCAGTTATTAGAAATGAGTTATTAAAACTATTATGTTTAGAAATGTGTTGGAAAAAAACTACTCTCTGTTAAACAAAAATTGGGGAAAAAATAAACGGGTGCTAATAATTCAGGAAGGCTAATAATTCTGACTTCTGACTATATATTATTTGGGCGGCGTGGTGGCGCAGTGGGTAACGCTGTTGCCTCACAGCAAGATAGACGATAAATAGATTCGAGGTTCAAGCCTCAGCTGGGTCAGTTGGCATTTCTGTGTGGAGTTTGCATGTTCTGCCCGTGTTCGTGTGGGTTTCCTCCTGGTGCTCCGGTTTCCCCCACAGTCCAAAGACATGTGCTATAGGTGACCTGGGTAAGATGAATTGTCCATAGTTATTGAGTGTGAATGGGAGTGTATGGGTGTTTCCCAGTACTGGGTTGCAGCTGGAAGGGCATCCGCTGCGTAAAACATATACTGGATAAGTTGGTGGTTCATTCCTTTGTGGCAACCCCAGATTAATAGACTAAGCCAAAAAGAAAATAAATGAATGAATGAATAATTATTTTTACTATTATATATTAGAGATTACAAATTTCATGAGGTTTTCCTGGTAAAATAAAGCTTTTAAAAATGAGATGAATGGATGAATGCACATAAATTTAGATCGATAGATGATTCAGACAGTGTTTTGTTTTTAAAAAAATATGCTGTACTGAAAAGGAGAAAAAACAACAATAAAGAAAAGGTTTGGCAACTCGAAGTGTTTCCAGAGAGACCCTCCGGCACTGACTCCATCTGCCACACAACACAGTCTCCTCTTCAGAGTGGGCAGAAACATCACTGAGCCAAAGGCATTACAGACTGAGTTTCGCATGGAAGAATCTAACATAACCATGCAATTAATTCAGCAATTATCCTGACATTCTGCTAACTAGCTGTGTAACCTTGGAGCCTCAGATTTGTTCGAGGTATGTACATAATTGAGTGCTGGACATCCACTGGCATGACCTGGGAGGATGGTGTCAATATTAGCGAGCGAATGAGCGAGATGGAGAGAACAGGACGGGAGGAGTGATTCATGTTCAGCCCAGTTTTTGTTCAGTGCAGTATCCAGCCTTGGGTTAGACTCCTACCTCAGCACTTTTGTAATGACATCACCGGCCCAGAGAGCACTTAAAGCGGAACCACTTAATGTGATTTTTGTGTGTGCGGGCTTTTAATGAAGCAACGCATCAGGCTAAATTACTCCCACGAGTGTGACAGTTCTTCAGTTGTGAAAAATCTCTTTCATTTACACGTCATCTAGACTTCTCTTTTTACATGTCTGTATATCGTAGCAAAACACTCACAAAAGCTATGATTGAGTGATGGTTATTTAAAGGGCGCTCATGCTAACATATGGTGATGTTATCATGAGAGATGATTAATTAAAGGGCAGATCATTTAAATATTTTCCATCTATTTATCCATCCATCCAATTATTTATCTTTCCAAAAAATTAATTCCTACAATTTTTTCCATCCATCCATCCATCCATCCATCCATCCATCAATCCCTCCGTCTGTCAATTCATTCTTCTATCATTCATTTTTCTATCCAACCATCCATCTGTCTCTTCTTCCCTCCATCAATCTATCGATCTGTCTTTTCTTCCTTCCATCATCCATCTGTCTCTCCTTCGTTCCGTTCATCCAACCATCCATGCATCCAATTTTTCTTTCTTCCATCTGTCCATCTAACCATCCATCTCTCTCTCCTTCCGTCCTTCCATCCATCCATCTATCCTTCCATACACCCTTTCTATCTGTCTATCCTTCCATCCATCCATCCATCCATCCATCCATCCATCCATCTCTCCAATCATTAAGCAATTGGGTTTCAAAAATTAGGGTTATAGATAGATAGATAGATAGATAGATAGATAGATAGATAGATAGATAGATAGATAGATATCACATAAACAGCTCTAGTAGTATTCTATCTATCTATCTATCTATCTATCTATCTATCTATCTATCTATCTATCTATCTATTCATCAATACAGCTGTCTGTCTGTCCTTCAATCAATCTATCCATCCATTCATTCTTCTATCATTCATAGCTCCATCCAACCATTCGTCTCTCCTTCCTTTCAAACTATCAATCTGTCTTTCCTTCCTTCCATTCATCTGTCTCTCCTTCCTTCCGTTCATCCAACCATCCATCCATCCACCTTTCCTTTCTTCCATCCATCTTTCCATCTAACCATCCATCTATTTCTCCTTCCATCCCTCCATCCATCCATCTATCCTTCTATACACACTTTCTACCTGTCTATTCATCTTTCCAATCATTAAGGAGAGGGGTTCCAAAAATTAGGGCTTTAGATAGATAGAGAAAAAGAGATAGATAGATAGATAGATAGATAGATAGATAGATAGATAGATAGATAGATAGATAGATAGATAGATAGATAGATATCACATAAACAGTTCTAGTAGTATTTTATCCATCCATCATTCCATCCATCCATTCAATCTATCCATATATCTATCTATCAATTCCTCCATCCTTTCATATATTTGTCCATTCATGCACTCAACTGTTCATCCATTCATCGCTCCATCCATGATCTATCTGTCCGTTCCTCCATCCGTCCATCAATTAACAACCACACACCCTTCATCATCATCAATCAATCTGTTTGACTGTGAAGTGATTTAGTCAGAGGATGAGCTCAAACGCATGAGTCATACCTGTCACTCCGCTGTGACCCAGCCCTGCTATTTAAAGCAGAGTATTGTGATTATTTTCCACAGGTGTACGCCATCCTGGTGAGCCATCCACCCCAGTCTAATGATCATCTGACACCTACTCCGGTCTCCTACACCGCTGGTTTCTACCGCATCCCCGTTGTGGGGCTCACCACCAGGATGTCCATTTACTCAGACAAGGTGAGCTGTAATGACAGAGAACTATAATTATTATATTTAGCTTAACGTGTCTGCTAAGATAAATTCTGACAAAGTACAGCTTGATTATTCTATGTACTAATTGTTAGGGTTTTAAGTGACTATTTCAGTGAAGAGAAATTACAAAATAAAATGTTGCTTTTTACTCATTCAAAATGTTTATTCAGTAATGAAAACAAGTGACTCAGCAAGTACTGAAATAGATATATTAATTTATAAAAATGTTGTATTTTTATAATGTACGGTAGTTTTATAAATATGAAACATTAAAATATTTAGATATTTAAAGTAGCCAATACTAAAAGCAGCCAAAACTGTTTATAACAAATTTTTAAAAAGCCTAAAACATTTTTACTATCCTAAAAATGTAATGTCTCACACCTTTCGTCTTTTTCTCTCTACCCATCTTCCAGTAGCTAAAATGATGAATTAAATAACAAAAAGTCATTTAAAAATGAAAAAGCCTGTGTATTTATTACACTTTTGTATTATTTGCACTAAAATAAAACACTGCAATCTTTTTTCTCCAAGTCTTTTTTCCTCTCTACCCTTCTTTCATTACTTTTTAAGTTGAATACATAAAAAAGTAAAAATGGCCTGTGAATAAAGAAACACTGCTCTTTTATCTATAATTAAAAGGCTGGCATACTTAAACTTGTCTCTAACCTTTCGTCTTTTTCTCTATCCCATTTCAGTACCCCAAAATATTAATTAAATAATAAAACATAAAATTCCCCAATAGTTTTTATTACACATTTTTATCATCTTACTTAAAAAAAAAAAAAAATGTCATTTTTAAACTCAGTGCCACAAATTTTAAAACATCTCCCACCTTTCTTCTTTTCCTCTATCCCATTCTTGCAGCATCTAAATGATACATTTGTATGCATATATACATTTGTTGTTTCTCTTAAAATCCTCATCTTCCTGCACTTAAAAAGTCAATTTTTTTAATCAAACATTTTTTTACTTAATTTAAAAAAAGACTGTATTTATTCTAATCTCCAACCTTTCTCTGTTCGCTCAACCCGTCATCCGACACCTAAAATGATTAATAAATTAATAAAACCTAAAAATGGCAATAATTGTTATTGTACAATTTTGTTGTTTTGCTAACAAAGACTTTCATTATTCTTTTCATTTATAAGTCTCACAATTTTAAAACATCTCCCACCTTCATTATATTCCTCCATCCCCTTTTTACACCATCTAAAATGTTTAATAATTAATAAAACCTAAAAGACAATAATTTTATTGCATTTTCTGTTGTTTTACTTAATTAACTGGCTGATACTTAAGCTTGTCTCTGACTTTTCTTCTTTTTCTCCTTCTAGTACCCAAAATGATTAATAAAACAATAAAACATAAAAATACACACCTTTCTTCTCTATCTCCTTCTTCTAGCCCCTAAAATGATTATTTTTTTTAAATCTATAAGTTATACTGTATATGAGTTATAAAACATCTCCCCACCTTTCTTTTTTCTCTATCCCATTCTTCCTGCACCTAAAAAGTCAACATTTTTAATTACACATTTTTATTATTTAACTAAAATAGAGCGTTTTTTTCTAATCTGCTACTTTTCTTCTGTTCGCTCAACCCTTTTTCCAACACCTAAAACTATTAATAAATTAATAAAACCTAAATGCCAACTATTTTTATTGTACAATTTTGTTGTTTTACGAACAAAAGACTTTTATTATTTAACTCATCCCACAATTTGAAAACATCTCCCATCTTTCTTCTTTTCCTCTATCCCCTTCTTCCAATACCTAAAATTATTAATAAATTAATGAAACAGCATTCATTTTTATTGCACAATTTTGTAGTTATAACTTAAAAAGACTGTACTATTTTTAACTCAGTCCCACACATTTTAAAACATCTCCCATCTTTTTTCTTGTCCTCTATCCCCTTCTTCCAGCACCTAAAATGATTAATGAATTAATAAATCTTTAAAAAAACAATAATATTTATTACACATTTTTGTTGTTTTAATTAAAAAGACTCTCATTATTTAACTATTAACTATTTTTAGTCAGCCCCACTAACTTTAAAACATATCCCACCTTTCTTCTTTTATTTGTATCCTCTTTTTCCAACACCTAAAATGAATAATTAATAAAACCTTAAATCGCCAACAATGTTTAGTGTACATTTTTGTTGTTTTACTTAAAAGACTCTCATTTTTTTAACTCATCCCACAATTTTAAAACATCTCCCACCTTTCTTCTTTTCCTCTATCCCCTTCTTCCAACACCTAAAATGATTATTGAATTAATAAATCCTAAAAAAGTAAATTTTTGTTGTTTCATTTAAAAAGAGCATTATTTTTTAACTATGTCCAACAATTTGAAAATATGTACCACGTTTATTCTTTTGCTCCATCTCATTCTTCCAACACCAAAAATGATTATTAAATTAATAAAACACCAATAATTTTTACTGCACAATTTTTTAGTTTTAACTTCAGACTGTAATTTTTTTTAACTCAGTCCCACAAATTTTTAAAACAACTCACCTTTCTTCTTTTTCTGTATCCCATTCTTCCTGCACCTGAAACGATTAATAAATTAATAAAACCTTAAAACGCCAACAATTTTCATTGTTAATTTGTGTTGTTTTACTTACAAAAGACTTTCATTTTTTTAACTAAGTCCCACAAAACATCTTCCACCTTTATTCTTAAATTCTCTATCCCCTTCTTCCAACACCTAAAATGAATAATAATTTAATAAAACCTAAAAAAGCCAATCATTTTATTGCACATTTGTATTTTCACTTAAGAATTGTATTTTTTTAACTAGTCCCACAATTTCAAAACATCTCCCATCTTTCTTCTTTTTTCTCTTTCCCCTTCTTCCTGCACCTAAAAAGTCCATGTTTTTAATTACACATTTTTAAAATTTAACTACATAAAAAAAGCAATTTTCTCCCATCTCCCACCTTTCTTCTTTCCTTCTATCCCCTTCTTCCAACACCTAAAATGATTCATAAATTAAATCTAAAAATAGAAAACCTGAAAACTCAACATTTTTAATTACACCTTCTTATTACTTAACTAAAATAAAAAGACTGCAAATTTATCTTAAGTAATAAAAAGGTGTAATTAAAAAATATAGCCTATTTGGGTGCAAGAAAAAGGGGATAGAGGAAAAAAAAAAAAGGTGGAACTAAAATAAAAAGACTGCAATTTTATCTAATCTTCTACCTTCTTTTCTCTCAACCTTTCTTTCAGAGCATTCACCTCTCGTTCCTGCGCACAGTGCCACCATATTCCCACCAGGCACATGTGTGGTTCGACATGATGCGGGAGTTTCGCTGGAATCATATCATCCTAATAGTCAGCGACGACCACGAAGGCAGAGCAGCGCAGAAACGACTAGAAACACTTCTGGAGGAGAGAGAAACCAAGGTAAGAAATTCCCGGTTCCATGTCTCTGTGCTTGTATGCAGGCGTGTGTGTGTGTGTGTGTGTGTGTATCAATCGCAAAGGTCTTCTATGTACGTAACTGTTTTACTTTTTTGTCATGTGATCACATCTATCATGCCATGTTGTAAATGTTTGCTAACATTCTAAAACCAAAGGCGTCAGCCATGTCCGATGTGGTCTGATTCGACCTAATGTGCGTTATTTGCTCATTTCATGTTGCTTTCGACCATAGTCAAAAACTCCTGTGTCTATCCACAACAGGAGCAAAATGAAAACCTTAACCTGGGACATTGCAAAGCATCAAGACTGTTTCAACACACTTACACAGCACATAATCTGGTATTATTTGTAGTTTTGAGCTATACAGTGCCTAAACATCTCTAATATTGCCACAATGGGTAAATATGAGCAGGGAAAGATTAATGATAAATCTTTTGTTCAAGATATTAACATAAATTATCAGTCAGAAAACAATAATTGCAACAAAAATGAATATGTTTGTTAAAATATACACGCCACAATTATTAGGACCCCAGGGTTTTTCTTGGATAGACAATAACAAGGTAGCCACCTCCATAAATTTTGTACCACCTTCCCCTTTTGACAAAAATCAGGCAGGTTGCCATGCCTCTCGACAGACCCCAAGTGTTGCTCAAGCACTGATTATGTATTTAATTGCAATTAATGTTAGGCTTTTTAAGTAAGATAATATTGGTAAGATTACAAGAACATTGCAAAATGTGCTTATTTCAAGAATCACAACATTTTTGAAGAAAATTCCCATTGACATTATATATTTTTGTTAGTACACTCCGGTGACTAGAAACAGGAAATTGTTCAATCATGAGTTTCTGGGTTATAAATATGATGAAACACAAAGGCCAAACACTGTCATCTAAAAATTAAAATAAACTAACCCTCATGTAGTTCCAAACCCTTCGGAGTTTCTTTATTCTGTTGAACACAAAATAAGATATTGTGAAAAAAGCTGAAAACCTGTAACCACTGACAAATGCCATGTGGAAATACAATGTACAAATTTAATGTAAGAAAAACCACCATGGAAGTCAATGGTTACAGTTTTTGAGTATTGTTCAAAATATCTTCTTTTGTGTTTAACAGAAGAAAGAAACTCTGGTTTCTAAAGGTTTTAAACAAGTAAAGGGTGAGTAAACAATGACAGAATTTTTGGGTGAACTATCCCTTTAAGCAGTGCTTAATTTGAGCCGGTGTTTTGCATTACGGCATTTATTTTAATTGATCCGGCATTAACTTGTGCATCGTGAATACCTGTGTGTGTGTGTGTGTGAGAGAATGTGAATGGATGCAAGGGAAGGCTGTGTGGATTGTGTGCGCGTGCACACACATGAAGTTAGTAACCATGCGCAAATAAAGCAAAAGTCACATTTAACTATTGGCCCTCAACAATATTTTCAACCAATCAGCTTTCTTACATTTACAGTCACTCTCATTTGTTGGTGATTGTTTCGTGCACAGTGAGCAGCGAAAATAAATAATGGCAAAGTGGCCTACTTAAACAATATATTTGTATTTTCAAAATGACAACGCGGCAGTCGAGCATATTTAAAAAAAATTTAAAACCACAAGTAAATCTGATAATGAGCCTGATCAAAAGAGATCTTGAGAAAATGGAACTGCATCCCTGGATCAGAATAGCAGGAGACAGAAGCAAATCGAGTCAAGTCTGAAGGGATGTGGGCTCTTCTTAAAGATTAGACAGAGTGAGTTATTTAATAATTTTTTTTTTACTTGGAAGTGAACTGAATGTCAGTGGTGTTACTAAATCGAATAGTGATGTTTCATAAGATTTATGTTTGTAGCTACATGTTTGTTTGTTTTTACCCATGATTGACCCATAATGTTATATGGCACAAAACAATTAAAGACCATTCAGAAATTTGATGCTGTTTTTTGCGCTATCACCATTTAATGATATGTCCCGGGAAAACTGAAATTGTGTGGTGGACGTCGATCACAGTAACTTTTATTTCCTGGTTTTGTTCCAGGAATAATTTTACAAATTAAGCACTGCCTTTAACACAATGCTTAAAGGCCAAAGAAAAGAGCTGTGATTTGCAACAAAAAGATGTTGAGCATGTAAAATGGCTATATTATTATATAAAATTCCAGTCAACCGGAAGTGTTATGAATCAGACTGGAAAAGGATTTGTGTCTATTTTCACCGAACATAATGTTAGGAGGATGATTTCAGTAGCCAAGAAAGCTCTAAGAATCACAGCTAAGAAATGCAGAAGTTAATTGTGTCTTTGAGTCAGAAATACTTCAAAAATTATACTTCACCTACAGTATATCACCACACATTTTTGAAAAAGGGTTTCATGAAAAGCCTCTTCTCTCATCCAAAACCACCTTAAAGTGTTAGTTCACACAAAAATGAAAATTCTGTCATTAATTACTCACCCTCGTGCCATTTCAAACCCCTTCGTTCACCTTTGCAACACAAAATCTAGATATTTTAGGTCAAATTTGAGTGCTCTCTCATCCTCCTTAGACTGCAAGGATTTGACTCATTCAGAAAGTTCAGAAAATACCAAAATACATCCTCAAAACGGGTCATATGACTCTTCAGTGGTTCAGTCGGAATGTTATCAAGTTACGAGAATAGTTGTGTGTGCACATAAAACAAAAATTGCTTCATTTAACAGTTTCTTCTCCTCAGTGTCAGTATATTGCTAGCATTCATCCCCGCAGATGCGCAACCTTTTGTTCAAAACAAAGCACAGGCGCATCTGAGGTAATACATCGATGAGCAAAAAAAACAGTTGGATAAAGTCATTATTTTTGTTTTATTTGCACACAGAATTATTATTGTAGCTTGATGATATTCTGATTAAACCACTGAAGGCATATAGATCTGGTCTGAGGATGATTTTTGGTATTTTCCTGGATGAGTTGGGACCGTTGCTGTCTATGGAGGATGAGGGAGCTCTCCGATTTCACTTAAAATATCATAATTTGTGTTCTGAAGATGGATGAATGTCTTAGGTGGTTGGTTAATTAAAAATATCAGTTTAATTTTTAACTTTAAGCTTCATCTGATCTATTGTTCATATTTTTAGCAGAAGATCAAAAGTTTAAACAACAAAGACAGCTTTCTTTGTTCATATTTACCAAGAGTCCCATTTTAGTGTAAAGCACTGTATATGTAATTCTTGCAATTAGGGAGTCTATTGTCAGTGTCTTGCGAAGTGGTTTAAAGCTGTGATTGTTTCCAATCTACAGTGGTGCATTATGGGAATTATGTTCTTGCTCGGTTTCCTTGGGGATGAAAACTAAATCACCATCCCACATCCCCCCTGCCTGGCACTGTGGTAATTATTGTTGCCCTCATTGCTGCGAGAGATTATTAACAGTGAAACTATTTAGGTAGAGTGCGAATTGAGCTACTTACCCACAGAGACTGTTTCGATGCTGGAAGACTGTTACACAACTGCTGTATTTTAATTTCTTGCTCTTTTTGTATTATTATCAGGGGTTTGATGCATGTTTTTCTCATCGTCATAGCTTAAAAGGTGTCCTACAGGACAAAAAAGAAAACACTAAGCAAAAGTGGTAAACATATCTGACTATATATTCAAATTCCATATACAATTAATTAATGGATCAAAGACAAACAGCAAAAATACGACTATCATACATTTTTATTATGATTTAAAGAATACACAATATTTAAGGATCAAAGTCCAGCTGTAAAATCATTTTAAATCTATATTTTGCCACTATCTTTCAAATCATTTGCCAGCAAGAAATCTTTACTTCAAAAAAAATTGGTATAATCACTTATTATTCAATATATTTGCATGTAAAATGTATTTAATATGCTTTCTGTGTATATGCAGACAGCAAAACAAGACTCGTATATAACCTCATTCTAAAGCAAGTGTAAATAGGCGATTTCTGCCATAGAGTTAAAACAAATACATACTTAGTGTACAAATACACTTTTATTTTATTAGAATTGGAGCTCATTCCCTTTTCAATGCAACTGTCATTACTCACTTTTGTTCTTATATGATTCTATGCTCATGGAAAGCATGATGTTAAATAAATAACATTTCCTCGGCTGCAAAATGTGATGAAAACCTAGGCAAGACAAGTCATTAATGAGAATGAGTCATAGTTATTCTGCATGAAATCATTCTTGTTTACAGCAGTGTGAAATTAAGTGTAATTACGCTTTTGTGAAATTAAAATAATATTTCTTTGAACATTGTGTTATACTAACAGCTTTAGTTTGTTGTGATCATGTGTGTTCTGGTTGAGAGTAGCCATGCAAACTGGAGTGAATCTTAACATTTTTATAAGACCATTAAAACGCCCACCCAGCATTCCCAGGAGAACATTATTTCAGATTTTTAAAGCAATACACACATTTGCACTTTATTACATCTACGCTTTTGAAAGTAAAAAACATCTTTATATGGCCTTTCATGCTTTGCAGCTGAAGTTTTAAATTGCCTCCCAAAACACAGAATGAGAGTTTCTTCAACCCAGCAGTCATTTTGTGTCCTTGTCTTCCAGGCTCTCTATTTTGTTATTTAAAGCGCGACTTCTTTTTATAATTCAGAACCTCAAGCTCCCTACCCTTTCAGAAGAAATTATCTGAAATAACGGTAAAACACTGAGGAAGAGGCACCTTTATCTATAATAGTAATGTGCACCCTTTAAAGCTAGATCAGGTACAAAGGTGTACCTTTGATCTCAGAAACAAGCTAAAAGTACACATTTTCCTCAGAGTATACTTTTATCTTACATCTGGCTTCTGTTTTTTAATTTATGTACAAAATTGTAGCTCCTGCTTATATGATATTTTCGGTAATTTTGTTCCCATTTGTCTTTAAATGACTAGCAAAGTTAATACTTTTTGAAAATGAAAGCAGTACTGAACATATACAGTTGAAGTCATAATTGTTAGCCCTCCTGAATAATTTTTTCTGGATAAATGACATTTCTAAAGATATTAGTTTTGATCATTAATTTCTAATAACTAATTTCTTTTATCTTTGCCATGATGACAGTATATATTATTCTACTAGATATTGTTCAAGATAGCAGTATTCAGCTTAAAGTGACATTTAAAGGCTTAACTAGGTTAATTAGGTTAACTTGTCCAGTTAGGGTAATTAGGTTTGTTCATAAGATTGCTTAAGGATTCTAAAAATATTGAGCTTAAAATGGTTTTAAAAATTAAAAACTGCTTTTATTCTCACCAAAATGAAACAAATAAGACGTTCACCAGAAGAAAACAAATATTATGGTAGTTATAGTGAAAAATTACTTGCTCTGTTAAACATCATTTGTGAAATATTTGAAAATGAAAACAAAATATCAAAGGAGGGCTAATAATTTTATATATTAAATGAAGCATATATGTGACCATAACATATGTGACCACAAAACCAGTAAAATCCATACATTGTATGGGTCAAAGATATTGCTTTTTATGTATCCCAAAAATTATTCGAATTTGAAGAAAAGATAATGTTCTATGAAGATATTTTGTTAAATATCCTAATAGATAAACATACATTTTAAATAGTAATGTGCCATGCTACGTACTTAATTTGGATAACTTTAAAGGTGGTTTTCTCAATGTTCAGACTAAATTTTTAGATTAAGATTTTAGATTTTTGGAACCCTTAGATTCTACATTTACAAATAGTTGTATGTATCTACCAAATATTGTCATATCCTAACAAATCATATCAATGGAAAGCTGATTTATATTTTCAGTTGATGTATAAATTAATTTCAGAAAATAATCTATATGTGCTTTATGGTCACATATACACAGTACTGTAAAACCCAACAGTCAACTTTATCAAATGAAATGAGTGTAGTAAACTCAGAATTTACTGAAAGTTAATTCCACTCATTTGAAAGGAGTTTTGAACTCAGTGTTGAAGGTAATGAGTTCATTAAATACCTCATTACTTCAACTTAAAGGCAGTAAGTTCACAGTACTCATATAGATTTTTTTTTACTCAAATGGTTTGTAGCAATCAGTTTCCTCAAATGGTTTGAGTTCTCTTCATTTATTGGGTTTTACTGTGGTCAAATTGCTTAGTGTACTCAAATGGATTAAGTTCACAGTACTCATTAGAATTAGTTCAAACTTAAATGGTTTGTTGCAATCGGTTTCCTCAAACAGTTTGAGTTACCTAAACTTTTTGGGTTTTAAAGTGGAGTAATATGTGCCCTGAACCACAAAACTAAAGTAAAATGCACGAGTATATATTTTGCAATAGCCAAAATACACTGTATTGGTCAAAATTACAGATTTTTCTTTTATGCCACAAATATAAGATTTTATCCAAGATCATCTTCCATCTAAACATTTTGAATGTTTCCATTAAGTTTTGAAACTTAATTTCTGTCCAGTAATAAGCATTGCTAAGAACATAATAAAAAATATAACCTAACAAATCTTTTCCTATGTAAACTAACATTACATCAATGGAAATTTGTTCAGGCTTCAGATGATGATTGATAAACCTCAATGAAAAAAAACTAATCCTTATGACTGGCTTTGTGGTAGATACTGTATATAAATAAGACCGGAGTGCTTACATTACAATTTATTTTTTGCTTGCTATTATATTCTAATACAGTTCGGAGACGAATTCTATTTTTATGCACTGTGTGCCAAGGATCATTTTCATATAGTCCTTCTACTATCAGTTTACAAGAGTGTTGGTTATAATGAGCTACTTCCAGAGCAGGCACAGCGGGGTACATGACTGCCGCTTGAGTTTGGTTAAAGAGGTGCTCAGGAAAGGCCAGTATGTATTCACCTTCCTAATTTCCTTTGAGGTGGTGCAATGAGCAAATGCCACGACACACATATAGGTCACGCATAATTTCAGAAGCACAAAATGAGAATCGCATGAGAGCGCGTCTTGCCTATTGCAGTATTAGGGCAGTGTTGTGTGTCTGAGTGAGGGAGGTTTATTTATAACACTGCAAAATGGCACCGTTTGAGCCAGGGTTTCCCCCGAGGCCCCTGCCCTCGAAAATACAGTGCAACTCAAGATGGTGCAACAGAAAATGGTTGTTTTTGTGCTCCCGCAAATCACACTCAGCAAAATCTGCATTATTATTGAGCGATTTGTTTACTTGGCAGCCAGTCGCAGTGGTCTGTCATCTTTATTGAATTTGAAGTCATGTAGCATTAATAATTCAGTAGGCGTTCACACACTGCTGCAGGTATACTGGTCTGGATTGACTGAAAAACACCATTTGGTTCCTTATAGGGTTAGTTTACCCCAAAATTTTAATTCGGTCATCATTTTTCAATCCTCATGTTGTTCTTAACTCATACTTTTGTTCATTTTCAGAGCAAAATTCAAGTTATCTGTTCCTCCATTGAAAGTTGATTGGCCCGACAATTTAAAATGTTCATAAAGAGATTAAAAAGTAAATCTGTATGACATGAACTGTTTAGTCCAAGTCTTCTGAACACCTTTTATTTAGGTTTTTAAGTCACGTAAACACTTGTCAGCAAACAATGTTTATGGTTTACAGTTGGAAGCTCAGTCATGCTTGCTTGACGAGTGAGAACCAATCAGGGGTGCGTTTTCCAAACAACGATGTAACTCGCAGCTGAACACAGTACAATGCATCATTTGGGAAAAGAACAATGTAGTGACGAGTGTTTCCCAAAACCCGTAGTTTCTCTGTCGCAGATCCATCGTTTGAACCACATTAGTTATAACGTAAAATGTCTATAATGATGCTCTAAATGGGGTGGAGTAACAACTTATTTAGAGAAGAACCCCATAATTTATTTGTGCAATTTAGGTTGCTTTACAGGCACACACATTTAAAAAAAAAAAAATCAATTTTACTTTTGGTAAAAACATGCACTCATTTTCCATGTTTCCTTTCCAAACATTATTGAGAACATTACATATTCTATTCTAAATCATAAAATCAATTATTATGATTAATATTATTATTATTATGCAGGATATTGTTTATTTATTTTTTGAAAAGTCTACTATTACAGTTTGACACATGCAAACCACTGCAGAAATGTTCTAAACAACAGGCCCATGTCATATACAGTACTTAATAAATAACCTACTATAAATGAAAAGCATTAACGTATGCTATGTTTTTTGTTTTCACAAGCTTTGGAGACGTAACAAATTCCGCTTTTAAATAATAGGTCACCTATAGCTTTCATCATGGCCCACGGCTGCGTTCAAAATGACATCAATGTTTTCAAAGTGCACAATTGGGTGCGCAATTGTAAACATGAAGATCTTGAACTGTAAAAATACTTTGAAAGCAAATTACACCTAAGAGTGAAGACTTTAATGCTTTTTAAAAAAATAATTCCAAGTTTAAATGTTCTAAATGAATAGGGCATATGGGGGATAATTGGGAATAGAACACAGCCAGGAGCTATGTTTCTAACTACAGCTCCAGAAGTGTAGTTGCAAGCGTACAAGTTTGCGACGCAGTTTGTGAATGCTTGTTGGAACGACAGATTTGGGAAATGCCAAATCAACAAACTATGTTTGTAATGACGGAACTTGCAAGCTTAGTTGGCTATCGATGGTTTTCGAAAACGCACCCCAGGTTAGTTTTTGTGTATGATGTGACATGAATTTCCACAAGAACCAATGAGGTTTGTAAGCATGTATGGTTGCACATGTGCTCATGTTTACTAGTCAATGTTTTCATGGGAATAAAAGCCAAAATTGAATACTTAAACCACTTAGTTCATGAATTTTTCACAAACAATTTGAAATACAATTGGGTTGAATTAACTTTCAATGGAGGGACAGAAATCGCTCTCCAACTTCATTAAACATCTTCAATTATGTTTGTAATATGAATCAATGTCTTACGGGTTCAGAATGACATGAGAGTGACAGGATGTTCCCAGATTAAAACTTTTTAATCAAATCTGAAATATTTATGTATCTCCTTCAAAAACCTGTTCACCCAAAACATCTATGAAGTTAATGTGAATTTAGTGGTTCATTCTTGGTATTAAAAGACACCATTGAGCTGATGAGCTCAAGAACCAGTGAGGTTTGCGATCAGGTCTCCTCAAAAGACTTGGATTAATCCATCTAATTTCTTTTTGATCTCTGCATGACTTTCAATGAAGGGACAAAATCTCAGATTTTATTTCTAATAAATTTTAAATTTGGGGATGAACTAAGCCTTTAAACATGTAACGTTAGCATTTTACTAGTCATATATGCTAGATAGTCTTTGATGTTTTTTGCAAGTCCCAGTGTTAGGGCTTCAAATTTGGAGCAGAAAAGTGAAAATTTGTTGGTTGCTTTACTGCCCATCATTTTCAGCTGTTTATAATATTCTTCTGTGTCTGCATATTTTCTCTGTGCACATTACTCATCAGAATAAAAAAAGGAACTATGAAAACCAAGACCAACTGTCCTATGACAACAAGAGAGGACCTAAGGTATATTTGCATGGTCAATGCACGCCGCCCTCCAAAATCTCTAAACGTAGCTACTAGAACCAGCCCAACCAATCACCGGCCAACCCAGAAATGCCCTTCTCTTGGTAGCACGTGTTTCTTTTTACGTTGAGACGTTACTTTTCCCTTTTTTTATGATTTAAGTGAAGAATGGATTTATTTTGAACGATTATTATTTCCGTTTAAAAAAAAAAAAAAAAGTTGAAAACGCTCCGCTTCTTTCATTACCATTTTTTCCTTTTTAATAAAGGATGATGCATGATTCAGATTTAAAAAAAAAAAAAAAAAAAAAAGCAAGCCCATTCCTTTGTGGAGATCCGAAAGTTTGGGACACTCTCTCAGATTCTACTTCCTATTGCAGCATCCCCTCGTTGCTCTTTTTTTCTCGACTCTTTTTTCTTTGGGGAAATGACGTCCTCTCACCTGTCACTCCCCTTTCCACCTATTTTTAATTTCCGGTTGCATCGGTCTCACTCCCCGAAACCGCTAACATGCACGTCCTTCTCTGAAGCCTTGATAACCCTCAGTTTGCATGCGACAATGCCGAATTTTTTTGATTTTCAAGCTTTTTTATTCTTTTATTTTTTCATTTTGAAGCAGTTTCCCTGGAACTCTATAATTTCCCCCCTTTTTTCAGTCCTACAAAAGAAAAAACAAACATCCAAACCAACCAAACCAAGTGCTAAATGAGGCAGCATGGTTCAGTTATGAAAGTTACTAGCATCTTTGACTGATTGTGTACCCCAATCTCAGGCCGAGAAAGTGCTTCAGTTCAACCAGGAGACTAACTTAACTGCCCTGCTCCTGGAGGCCAAAGAGCTGGAGGCCAGAGTGATCATTCTCTCTGCCAGGTAAGAGGTTTACTGCTAGGTTCTTCATATCAGCAGCCTGCCTAAATCTCTGCGGTTCACTCTTCACTCTGTAATTACCTGCAAAAGAGTAATGAATCGAGATGAGTCATGCGCATATTAATTATTCTTTTTACCCTGCTGAATAGACCAGCGTATATTGTGTTTTGGATTTGTGAGCTTCTAAAAGGAATACTCTAGATAATAAAAGCACTTATGGATTGAGTTTGACCGCACAATTTTTGTGCCAAGCATATTATAGTATACCAAAACTATTAAAATCGAATTATTTTTTATAAAAACACTGAAATAAAATAAAACTAATAATTAAACAAATCAAAACAGTCCATATTTTAATGTAAAAAATGGTTCTATTTGTAACAAATAAATAAAATGATTATTTAACATTTTATTAAACGTATTACTGTATTATTTCATTATATATATTTTATTAAACGTATTAATGCTAACTGTATCTACTGTATGAATGAAAACAAATTTTCAAACAAATAAAAACAGTCCAAATATTAAATGTAAAAATAAGGTTCTATTTGTAACAAATAAATAAACTTATTAATTAACAATTATTTAACATGTTATGATGCTTATAATCCATTAGCTAATATTAATGTAACTTGCCTAACATGAGCTAACTGTATCTACTGAAAAATAAAATATTGAAACAAATATTAATGTAAAAATAAGATTCTATTGGTAAAAATTAAAAAAAAAAATCAATAATTAACATTTATTAAACCTATTATGACGCTGATAATCCATTAGCTAATATTATTTAATGCAACTTGGCTAACATGAACTAACTATCTAAAACAAATATTGAAACAAAACAAAATGGTCCATATGTACAAATAGGATTCTATTTCTAACAAATAAATAAACTTAATTAACATTTATTAAACATATTATGATGCTAAGGCATGATCGGCTAACAGCAAGAAGGTCACTGATTCGAGCCTCAGCTGGGTCAGTTGGCGTTTCTGTATGGAGTTTGCATGTTCTCCCCATGTTCGTGTGAGTTTCCCCCGGGTGCCCCAGTTTCCCCCACAAGTCCAAAGACATGCGCTATAGATAAATTGGGTAAGATAAAATTGTTCCTAGTGTATGTGTGTGAATGAATGTGTATGGATGTTTCCCAGTGATGGGTTGCAGCTGGAAGGGCATCCGCTGTGTAAAACATTTGCTGGATAAGTTGGCGGTTCATTCCGCTGTGGCGACCCCAGATTAATAAAGGGACTAAGCCGAAAAGAAAATGAATGAATGATGATGCTAGTAATCCATTAGCTAATATTATTTAATGCAACTTGTCTAACATGAGCTAACTGTATTTACTGTATGAATGAACTGCTGTTTTTTCGTAAACTGATTAATAAACCCCCTTAATGTAACTACATAATCAGGTAATGCATAAGGTTTAATAAATTTAATCTTTTATAAAATCCGGAGCATTACATTTTAATTTATGCAAAACCTTGTCCCCATTTATTGAACTTACAATGCAAGTTCATCACTCCAAGATTTTTTTAGCTAAATTTATACGAACCTATGAAATAACCAACTTACCAATCAAGACTTTTAAAATGTAAAGGTTATTTTTAATAGTTTTGGTAGTACTAGTAATAAACCAGCTGGCCTTTTTTAAGCAGGACAGGCCTTAGACAGCTCTGAAATAAATGACACTAAAAAAAGTCTCAATGGGTTTACAAAACAATTTCATACATCAGTGCATCTTCTCATATTTCTGTCAGCGGTTGTAAACCTGTCTGTCTGCCTTTAGCGAGGAAGATGCAGCCGCCGTGTACAAAACAGCGCGCTTCCTCAACATGACAGGCTCAGGCTATGTTTGGCTGGTCGGGGAGCGTGAGATGTCCGGTAAAGCTTTGAGCGAGGCCCCTGATGGTACGTACGCCTACTTTAGTACAACTGAGACAGAAGCAGAGGAAGAAAAGAAGCCATTTGTCTCAGCTAACTTGAGTAGGGTGGTTTAATGATGAAGCCAATAGTGGATGGTTGCGTGTGTGTTTGGATGTGTGTTTGCGTGTGTGTGTGTACACGAATAAACCGTTTAAACATTTAAGCACTTTATGTGTTTAAAGGTTTTAAACGAGTCACTTTAGATTACACCGTAATGGTTGCATTCTCTGGTTCACTTACAAGATTAATTACAACAGTGAACTCAATGTTGACCTCTTGAGATTTAAATTAAGACATTAACATGAAGTTTTTGGTTGAAAATGTATGTGCGTTAATTCAAAGAGTGTGGTTTTGTTATATTATGTTTATTATATTAATAGTCTGGTTTTCGTGAATTTAAAAAGGGTGTTTTTCAACCCTGCCTTTGACGTGGTATTGGTAAGCTACAAATGGCCTTTTATGTCCTAGGCACTGCACAAAGTTGCACTTTTTGTTTTTCACACTATTGTCGTTGTTGTACCCAACACACTTGCTCACGTTTTATCCTTTTATGTGGAGTCTTCACTGTAAAACTTCTTTAAACCCTGCTCTAACAACAAAAGCTCAGCTGAAGTTGGATTTATGTATGAAGTATACCTGAATTCTGATATATTTCATCAATATGTGTGTGTGTTAGTTGGTGTTTCACCAATTGGAAAAGACTTACCACAGTTTGGGAATAGCTGGCGATTGTGTGCTCAGTTCAGTAAATCCAACCTCAGGGGTCAAAGCCTGCATTTTGGGCAAAATGCATCAAGCTGTATGCCTGTGAAGAACGAAAGCATTTGATTTCTATGCTGACTCTGATTGGCTAAAGCTATCAGTTGGGAAAAATTTGACAAAACATGATCTGACGTCTGATTTGAGAATCACTTACCCATGATGGCTCAAAGGGCGACCCTATGGGTTTTTTTGTGTTGGAAAGGGCTCCTAAATGCCAAGGGTGAACATCTGACTGCTTCATTTCTAACATCAACACCTAGGGCTGATTGGCCTCCAGCTAATCAACGGGAAGAATGAGTCGGCACACATCAGCGATGCTGTTGCTGTTGTAGCCCAATCCATCCAAGAGCTCTTCGAGAAAGAAAACATCACAGAGCCTCCAAGGGGTTGCGTTGGCAATACTAACATCTGGAAGACCGGTCCACTCTTTAAAAGGCCAGTACTAGCAAAGATCATGCATGCAGCTGACCAGTTGCATTTAATTTTGTATGATGTTATCATTTTACTCAGCAGCTTGCTTGAGGGGGCATCCGTCTCATTCTTTGATAGTTTTGACAACCACAGACAGATGTTCACAGTGATCTAAAAGCACTGTCACAACACATGATATTTCATCTATGCAATTTTTGATGCATCACATAGAAAAAAAGTTACTCACAGGTCAATACTGACTATGCTCCACAGAGTATTGATGTCTTCCAAGTACCCAGAGGGCCTAACAGGACGTGTTGAGTTCAATGACGACGGCGACAGAAAGTATGCTCATTACAGCATCCTCAACTACCAGAAGAGCAGACTGATTCAAGTTGGCATTTACAATGGAACACAAGTATGAGTCTTTTCTTTCGCGGTGTTTAATTTATAATTTCACGACATGGGTACTGAATTTTGCATTGCTTCCAGTGAGCCATACAAAAATACATTATATAGAAGAAATAAACTTTCAAGGCGACAAAGGTATTGTTACAATCGAAGCCAACAGTGTAATGGCACTTTTGGAACCTAGGCAAATGTTTTCAGAGTACTGAACAAAGATTTTAGCTATGCCTGTTAATTACCTCCAATAATTATCTGCTTCATCAGGTGGTGATGAACAAACAAAGGAAGATCATTTGGCCTGGAGGTGAAACAGAGAGACCGAGAGGATTCCAGATGTCTACTCGATTAAAGGTGCACTGTTCCTTATTGTTTATCTAAATAATTAGGGTCATGAATCAGTTTAACGAAATTACCCGAACGTCACAAAGCTGAACAAAACCCTTTCCATCTACTGTAGATAGTGACCATTCATCAGGAACCCTTTGTGTATGTGAAGCCAACTACGCTGGAAGGGACCTGCAAGGAAGAGTACACACCCAATGGAGTCTTAATTAAAAAGGTGATCTGCACTGGACCGAATGAGACCATCCCAGGTAACACATCAGGGACGTTTATATTGTCACTGTGCTTTTCTACATCCGCCGTCTGGAGATACATACATACATATATATGCAGCAGGTATTTATATATGTATGAATGTAGCAAGTGACCAGCGTGACTCTGGCTGTGGGCATGTGTGTTGGGTGAAAGTCAATTTTGTGTGTATGTGTGTTGTAAGTGTGTGACTATTTCTGCTTGATTCCATACGTGGATGCATGTGCTGGATGTTTGCAAACTATGTTTGTGTGCGTGTCGCTTGGGCTTCCATCGTAGCATTCTGCTTTGCGTAAAGTGACAGCTGTGGGTGTGCCTTGTGTTGCCGCCTATATAAGCTACAGGTAAAGTGTGAAAGTAAATATGGAAGGATTGTACTTCTTTTAGATGCTAATGCTCCAATCTGGCTGTTGATAACAAGAATTCATAACAGACAAGAAAATGCATCCATTCTGACCACAAGAGTTGTGGCTACAGTACAGTACTTCAATTCGGCAAGTACCATAAATGAATTGAAAATGAATTCCCAAAGCTTTTTAATATTTTATTCAGTTATCATTTGCAAAATAAATAAATAAATAAAGACTAGAGCAAAAGCTAAATTAATTAAAATGGAACTAATGAGACCTCAGTGGTGTCTAGCACTGCCATCTAAAAGAGAAACATACAATCTGTAAACGAGTGAATGATTTTAGTATAGGGTTGAGTGGAGAGAGAGTGATGGGCTTTCCAACTATAGAGTGTTCCACTTGTAATTTTGTCAAGATGGAATGAAATTTCACTTTTTCTGGTTTGGTTACAGGACGCCCAATTGTACCCCAATGTTGCTACGGATTTTGCATTGACCTTCTGATCAAGTTGGCTTTAACTATGAACTTTACCTATGAAGTACACCTGGTGGCAGATGGAAAATTTGGGACGCAGGAAAGAGTAGGTATAATTTTACAGTGTGTGAAGTATAAGCAACATGATTACCATATGAAAAATTCCTAATTACTTTGTATTTTCATTTTGTGATATAGGTAAATAACAGTAACAAGAAGGAATGGAATGGCATGATGGGTGAGCTCCTGGGTGGCCTTGCTGACATGATCGTTGCTCCCTTAACGATCAATAATGAACGAGCCCAGTACATAGAATTTTCCAAGCCTTTTAAATACCAGGGACTCACTATCCTTGTGAAAAAGGTATGATTTCACCACTCAAACTACCACATTCTATCATCACAGCACTGCCAAAAAGATCAGCATTGCTAGTATCTATCAAAGCAGGTGCTGAGGTAATGAATTTAGCTAAATATATACAAGTGACCATGCCATGTGTGTTTCAGGAAATTCCTCGTAGTACACTGGACTCATTCATGCAGCCTTTCCAAAGCACCTTGTGGCTACTGGTGGGTCTGTCGGTACATGTGGTGGCGGTGATGCTTTACCTATTAGACCGGTTCAGGTACAACTTGACGTTGGGTTGAGAGTGATGCTAGCTTTTCTATGTGTGTTCATGGGGTGCCATGTTTGCACATTGTTTGTTCTGTCTATTTAGATTTGTTTCACTCATTGGGATCATACAGTACCTTTCAGGATGTCTCCACAGTACATGAGAGTGTTAAACATGTTACATTGTCAGTGAGCCTGTCCTATTTTCTCTTACTTTTTGTCTTGTCATCCCTGTCTCTTCACTTTGCTTCTATGGCTGTTATCAATTTCTCAGTGCTGTTAGCAATCTAGATGCTATGCTATGTGACTAGAGGAATAGGTTTTTCATTGGGATGCTAAAGCATTTGTTTTAGGACTACTTACTGTAGTGGATGTTTTTTTGATTATTTGCACTTTTTTCATCTGGTTTTCTCAGCCCATTTGGAAGGTTTAAAGTAAACAGCGAAGAAGAAGAAGAAGATGCCCTCACCTTATCTTCAGCTATGTGGTTTTCTTGGGGTGTCTTGTTGAACTCTGGAATTGGAGAAGGTGTTGACAAACTTTGTTTCTGTTGATGTTCAAATTAAATCAGTTGACATTTGACATATGTTTGACTACTTGCATGTTGTCCAGGTGCCCCACGTAGTTTTTCAGCAAGAATATTGGGAATGGTGTGGGCTGGCTTCGCTATGATTATAGTAGCATCCTATACTGCCAACCTGGCTGCCTTCCTAGTGTTGGACCGGCCTGAGGAGCGCATCACCG